>NC_081322.1:74219853-74532478 GCF_026419965.1 Kogia breviceps
TCTGAAGTCAGGGAGTCTGATTCCTCCAGGTCTGCTTTTTTCCATCAAGACTGTTTTGGCTATTTGGGGTCTTTTGTGTTTCCATACAATTGTGAAATTTATGGTTCTAGTTCTGTGAAAAATGCCATTGGTTGTTTGATAAGGATTGCATTGAACCTGTAGATTGCTTTGGGTAGTATAGCCATTTTCACAATGTTAATTCTTCCAATCCAGTACTATGGTATATCTCTCCATCTGTTTGTATCATCTTTAATTTCTTTCATCAGTGTCTTACAGTTTTCTGCCTATAGGTCTTTTGTCTCCCTAGGTAGGTTTATTCCTAGGTATTTTATTCTTTGCATTGCAATGGTAAAAGGGAGTGTTTCCTTAATTTCTCTTTCAGATTTTTCATCATTAGTATATAGGAATACAAGAGATTTCTGTGCATTAATTTTGTATCCTGGAACTTTACCAAATTCATTGATTAGCTCTAGCAGTTTTCTGGTGGCATCATTAGGATTCTCTATGTATAGTATCATGTCATCTGCAAACAGTGATAGTTTTACTTCTTCTTTCCCAATTTGTATTCCTTTTATTTCTTTTTCTTCCCCGATTGTCATGGCTAGAACTTCCAAAACTATGCTGAATAATAGTGGTGAGAGTGGACATCCATGTCTTGTTCCTGATCTTAGAGGGAATGCTTTCAGGTTTTCACCATTGAGAATGATGTTTGCTGTGGGTTTGACATATATGGCCTTTATTATGTTGAGGTAGGTTCCCTCTATGCCCACTGTCCGGAGAGTTTTTATCATAAATGGTTGTTGAATTTTGTCAAAAGCTTTTTCTGCCTCTATTAAGATGATCATATGGTTTTTATCCTTCAGTTTTTTAATATGGTGTATCACATGGAATGATTTGTGTATATCAAAGAATCCTTGCATCCCTGGGAAAAATCCCACTTGATCATGGTGTATGATCCTTTTAATGTGTTGTTGGATTCTGTTTACTAGTATTTTGTTGAGGATTTTGCATCTATATTCATCAGTGATATTGGTCTGTAATTTTCTTTTTTTGTAGTATCTTTGTCTGGTTTTGGTATCAGGGTGATGGTGGCTTCATAGAATGAGTTTGCGAGTGTTCCTTCCTCTGCAATTTCTTGGAAGAGTTTGAGAAGGATGGGTGTTAGCTCTTCTCTAAATGTTTGATAGAATTCACCTGTGAAGCCATCTGGTCCTGGACTTTTGTTTGTTGGAAGATTTTAAATCACAGTTTCAATTTCATTACTTGTGATTGGTCTGTTCATATTTTCTATTTCTTCCTTGTTCAGTCTTGGAAGGACATACCTTTCTAAGAATGTGTCCATTTCTTCCAGGTTGTCCATTTTATTGGCATAGATTTACTTGTAGTAGTCTCTTAAGATGCTTTGTATTTCTGCAGTGTCTGTTGTAACTTCTCCTTTTTCATTTCTAATTTTATTGATTTGAGTCCTCTCCCTCTTTTTCTTGATGAGTCTGGCTAATGGTTTATCAATTTCATTTATCTTCTCAAAGAACCAGCTTTTAGTTTTATTCATCTTTGCTATTGTTTTCTTTGTATCTATTTCATTTATTTCTGCTCTGATCTTTATGATTTCTTTCCTTCTGCTAACTTTGGGTTTTGTTTGTTCTTCTTTCTCTAGTTCCTTTAGGTGTAAGGTTAGATTGTTTATTTGAGAGGTTTCTTCTTTCTTGAGGTAGGCTTGTATAGCTATAAACTTCCCTTTTAGAACTGCTTTTGCTGCATCCCATAGGTTTTGGATCATCATGTTTTCATTGTCATTTGTCTCTAGGTATTTTTTGATTTCCTCTTTGATTTCTTCAGTTATCGCTTGGTTATTTAGTAACGTATTGTTTGGCCTCCATGTGTTTGTGTTTTTTACGTTTTTTTCCCTGTAATTCATTTCTAATCTCATAGTGTTGTGGTCAGAAAACATGCTTGATATGATTTCACTTTTCTTAAATTTACTGAGGCTTGATTTGTTACCCAAGATGTGATCTATCCTGGAGAATGTTCCATGCACACTTGAGAAGAAAGTGTAATCTGCTGTTTTTGGATGGAATGTCCTATAAATATCAATTAAATCTGTCTGGTCTATTGTGTCATTTAAATCTTCTGTTTCCTTATTTGTTTTCATTTTGGATGATCTGTCCATTGGTGTAAGTGAGGTGTTAAAGTCCCCCACTGTTACTGTGTGTTACTGTTGATTTCCTCTTTTATAGCTGCTAGCAGTTGCCTTTTGTATTGAGGTGCTCCTATGTTGGGCACATATGTATTTACTATTGTTATATCTTCTTGGATTAATCCCTTGATCATTATGTAGTGTCCTTCCTTGTCTCTTGTAACATTCTTTAAAGTCTATTTTATCTGATATGAATATTGCTACTCCAGCTTTCTTTTGATTTCCATTTGCATGGAATATCTTTTTCCATCCCCTCACTTTCAGTCTGTAGGTGTCCCTAGGTCTGATGTGGGTCTCTTGTAGACAGCATATATATGGATCTTGTTTCTGTATCCATTCAGCGAGCCTGTGTCTTTTGGTTGGAGCATTTAATCCTTTCACATTTAAGGTAATTATCGATATGTATGTTCCTATGACCATTTTCTCAGTTGTTTTGGGTTTGTTTCTGTAGGTCCTTTTCTTCTCTTGTGTTTCCCACTTAGAGAAGTTCCTTTAGCATTTGTTGTGGAGCTGGTTTGGTGGTGCTGAGTTTGCTTAGCTTTTGCTTGTCTGTAAACCTTTTGATTTCTCCATTGAATCTGAATGAGATCCTTGCTGGGTAGAGTAATCTTGGTTGTATTTTCTTCTGTTTCGTCACTTAAAGTATATCATGCCACTCCCTTCTGGCTTGTAGCACTTATGTTGAGAAATCAGCTGTTAACCTTATGGGAGTTCCCTTGCATGTCATTCGTGGTTTTTCCCTTGCTGCTTTCAGTAATTTTTCTTTGTCTTTAATTTTTGCCAATTTGATTACTATGTGTCTCGGCATGTTTCTCCTTGGGTTTATCCTGCCTGGACTCTCTGCGCTTCCTGGACTTGGGTGACTATTTCCATTCCCATGTTAGGGAAGTTTTTGACTATAATCTCCTCAAATAGTTTCTCTGGTCCTTTCTCTCTCTCTTCTCCTTCTGGGACCCCTATAACGTGAATGTTGTTGCATTTAATGTAGTCCCAGAGGTCTCTCAGGCTGTCTTCATTTCTTTTCATCCTTTTTTCTTTATTCTGTTCCTCAGCAGTGAATTCCACCATTCTGTCTTCCAGGTCACTTATCCGTTCTTCTGCCTCAGTTATTCTGCTATTGATTCCTTCTAGTATCGTTTTCATTTCAGTTATTGTTTTGTTCATCTGTGTTTGTTTGTCCTTTAATTCTTCTAAGTCTTTGCTAAACATTTCTTGCATCTTCTCGATCTTTGCCTCCATTCTTTTTCTGAGGTCCTGGGTCATCTTCACCATCATTATTCTGAATTCTTTTTCTGGAAGGTTGCCTATCTCCCTTCATTTAGTTGTTTTTCTGGGGTTTTATTTTGTTCCTTCATCTGGTACATAGCCCTCTGCCTTTTCATCTTGTCTGTCTTTCTGTGAATGTGGTTTTTGTTCGACAGGCTACAGGATTATAGTTCTTCTTGCTTCTGCTGTCTGCCCTCTGGTGGATGAGGCTATCTAAGAGGCTTGTACAAGTTTCCTGATGGGAGGGAGTGGTGGTGGGTAGGGTTGGCTGTTCCCCTTGTGGGCAGAGCTCAGTAAAACTTTAATCTGCTTGACTACTGATGGGTGGGCCCGGCTTCCCTCCCTGTTGGTTGTTTGGCCTGAGGCAACCCAACATTGGAGCCTACCTGGGCTCTTTGGTGGGACTAATCACAGACTCTGGGAGGGCTCACACCAAGGAGTATTTCCCAGAACTTCTGCTGCCAGTGTCCTTGTCCTCACCGTGAGCCACAGCCACCCCCCACCTCTGCAGGAGACCCTCTGACACTAGTAGGTAGGTCTGGTTCAGTCTCTCCTGGGGTCACTGCTCCTTCCCCTGGGTCCCGATGTGCACACTACTTTGTGTGTGCCCTCCAAGAGTGGAGTCCCTGCTTTCCCCAGTCCTGTCAGACTCCTGCAGTCAAATCCCACTAGCCTTCAAAGTCTGATTCTCTAGGAATTCCTCCTCCCATTGCCGGACCCCCAGGTTCAGAAGCCTGATGTGGGGCTCAGAACCTTCACTCCAGTGGGTGGACTTCTGTGGTATAAGTGTTCTCCAGTCTGTGAGTCACCCACCCAGCAGTTACGGGATTTGATTTTACTGTGATTGCACCCCTTCTACTGTCTCATTGTGGCTTCTCCTTTGTCTTTGGATGTGGGGTATCTTTTTTTGATGAGTTCCAGTGTCTTCCTGTCAATGACTGTTCAGCAGTTAGTTGTGATTCTGGTGTTCTCACAAGAGGGAATGCGATCATGTCCTTCTCCACCATCTTGGTTCAGGGCTCCTTTGTCTATTTTATATATAGTAGCGTGTATCTTTTGCTTTATCTTCTTCACGTGGGTATTCAGACTGTGATCTTCTGATATATCCTGACCTTTTTTTGAAGGCAGTACATCTGAAATATCTCCTGGATCTCTGCACACAGCTTTCCTCTTGGGTCTCTTTTCTATATGATGGGCTCTCAGAAGAACCACCTCTTGGGTCTTTCTCTTATATGGGGGGTGGGGGGACCTACTTTAGACTGAGGGACCAAGAAAGGCTTTCTATACAAAAAGTTACTATTTAATAGAGCTGATATCAGTACTATAAAATATTTGGTCAATACATTTGGTGGATTTTTTTTTTATTGAAGTATAATTGCTTTACAACATTGTGCTAGTTTCTGCTGTACAAGGAAGTGAATCAGTTGTATGTATGCAGGTATCCCCTCCCTCTTGGACCTCCCTCCCCTTTCCATCCCACCCCTCTAAATCATCACAGAGCACCGAGCTGAGCTCCCTGTGCTATATAGCAGGTTCCCACTAGCTATCTACTTTTATAGTTATTTGTATTTGTAATTGTAGCTAATGCCCCAGCTTTGTATAGAGGTGTTGGTTATCAGGTATTTGCAGTTGGCTGAATGCAGCACTTTTCAGGCTGCCTGTATCTGAAGGGTTGTCCCAGATACTGTCATGACTTGAACAGGAATTTCAGAAGAATTGAAACTGTAAAACCATTCATCAAGCGCCTCCCTGGTGGCACAACAGTTAAGAATATGCCTGCCAATGCAGGGGGCACGGGTTCGATCCCTGGTCTGGGAAGATCCCACATGCCACGGAGCAACTAAGCCCGTGCACCACGACTACTGAGCCTGCTCTCTAGAGCCCGAGAGCCACAAGTACTGAGCCTGCGCTCTAGAGCCCATGAGCCTCAGCTGCTGAAGCCCGTGCACCTAGAGCCCATGCTCCGCAACGAGAGAAGCCACTGCAATGAGAAGCCCACGCACCATAACAAAGAGTAGCCCCGGCTTGCCGTAAGTAGAGAAAACCTGCGCGCAGCAACAAAGACCCAACTCAGCCAAAAATAAATAAATAAATTTATTTTTAAAAAGAAAAAAAATTCATCAACATCGGACTCCATTGTGCCTTTTCCCCCAAATTATTTCTTGTACGTAGTTTCCTTCTCCACGTCCTGAGGCTTAGAGAACATATCCATTGTAGGAGGTCTACTCAGTCTTTGTGCAAACTCGTTCCCATGAAAGTAAAATAAAAAGCACCAGGAGCCAAAGAGGAAAGTGCAACCAAGAGCACTTCCATTTCCCAGCCTTAATTAATCCATTTGGTATTATCTGAGAACTTTGATCTTTTTTGCTCCCCTCTCTTGCTCATCTTTCTCTCATTTCTTTGCTTGTTAAGGCTCTATCAGAGGTTATGTAAGAGCAGAAAGAGGAGAATGCAGTAGTCTCTTTTCTTTTGATTAACAGCTCTTGTAACAGGTTCTGGTGACTGGGAAGATTGAAGGTAAAATAAGATTATCATGATGTTTACAGATAATGCCATCGACTTTAATTATTCCAAGTTCTGAGCAGCGGAGATAATTGAGACTGAGTGTATTTTGCAAGTTTTCATCTAATCTATTATGTTACAAGGGCAGGTATGGGTAAATAGCTGTTTACACTTTAAGGTATGTAATTAAACAGATTTTGGAGAGTTATTATTATGGCTGATTCTTTCCAATAGTGAAAGGAGAAAGATACTAGGCAGGAGTATGGAGCAGGGGGGAGTTCCGAGCTCATCCAAACTAGAGCCATATCATCAGGATGAAAACTCCAAACACTCCTCACTAACAATCAGTTAATCAGAGATTGTCACCAACTGGCATGAGTCCGAATTCTGGCCATGTGAGGAAAATTGAGGTTCAACCTGATGGTCTTCTGGTAATTCAAGAGCTTGAAGCATCTTCTGAAGACTTATAAAAAACTGAAGTACCTTTGGTGTCATTTAAAAATATTTGTGTATGCTTTCCTTAGAAGTTGGTGATATGTGCACCTTGAAATGTGACTGTTCTGTTACCAGAATACTTATTCAGTTGAACATCCCCTCCACCAGTCCCAACTGGAGAACAGAATTTAGTCTACTTGCCTGAAGCTACAGAAGAAAACCTGGGTAAAGCTATTAAATTGTAGAATAATTTTCATAAACTGCCTTAGAACTTGTTCTACCTGTTAACACCACTGCATTATATGTCATTCTGAGAACTGATCTAGCTCTGAGACTCACTGCTTCTTGAGCAACCCCTGAAAAAGTCCCCGCTATGTTTGAAATGCTTACACAGACTGTGAAATCTTTTTTTTTTTCATACTAATGGCAATAAGCATTACCGTTTTAACACAGTGCAAAAAGCTTTATATGCAATAAATAACTTCATGCTCACATCAGCCTTATGAGGTAGAGCTATTATTTTTCCCATTTAATAGTTTGCAGCTTAGAGTAACATTCCCAGGAGTTAGTCAGTGGAGTCCAGATTCGAACTCACGTCTTCAGCACAGCCCTTATCCCCTTGCTCTTTGGCCTCCCTGAGAGTCAGTGTGCTGTGGGCTACATGCCCCTCACCTCCTACCCCATCTCATAGTGGTTGCACTACTGTATTTTTAAAAATTTTTTATTGCCATGTAGTTGATTTACGATGTTGTGTTAGTTTCAGGTGTACAGCAAAGTGATTCATATATATATATATATATATACATATACACTTTTTTAGATTCTTTTACATTATAGGTTATTATAAGATATTGAATATAGTTCACTGTACTATACAGTAGGTCCTTGTTGGTTATCTATGTTATATATAGTAGTGTGTATATGTTAATCCCAAACTCCTAATTTATCCCTCTCCCACCTTTTCCCTTTGGTAACCATAGGTTTGTTTTCTATGTTTGTGAGTCTATTTCTGTTTTGTAATAAGTTCATTTGTATCCTTTTTTAAGATTCCACATATAAGTGATATCATATGATATTTGTCTTTCTTTCTCTTACTTCATTTGATATAATAATCTCTAAGTCCATCCATGTTTCTGCAGATGGCATTATTTCATTCTTTTTTATGGCTGAGTAGTATCCATCATATATATGTACTGCATCTTCTTTATCCATTCATCTTTTGATGGACATTGAATTGCTTCCATATCTTGGCTATTGTAAATAGCCAATGAACTTTGGGGTGCATGTATCTTTTTGAATTATAGTTTTCTCTGGATATATGCCCAGGAATAGGATCGCTGGATCATATGGTAACTCTATTTTTAGTTTTTTAAGGAACCTGCATACCGTTCTCCATAGTGGCTGCACCAATTTACATTCCCACCAACAGTGTAGGAGGGTTCCTTTTTCTCCACACCCTCTTCAGCATTTACCTAAATTTTAATTTGTAGGCAAATCATCCATACTGTTCATGCCTCTGTTTTCTTATCTGGAAAATAACAATAACAACTGTCCTTTATACAGCTCAGTGTTACTATTTTATTATTATGACACAAATGAATGTGATATAGACTTATGCAGCTAGATTTTGCTGGCCAGGGGTATCGAAGGAAAATATATTTGGGATACATCCTGTTTACATGATGTGTTTAGCTGTAATGCCTTCTGTGTTTGCCAGGTTCCCAGTTCAGTAAGATACCCAAGGCCATGTGAAAGTAACTAAAATTTTTCTAGAAACCCAGATTATTTTAGTATTTCTTTTATCTTCATTACCTTTTTCCTCCTAGCCAGGAGGATTATGTATTTGTTGTTGTTGTTTTCTCTGTAAGGTTTTTTTTTCTTAATGACTCCTCTACTTTTGTCAAACAATATGTCATAATGTAGATGGACTTTTTGGTTCATGACTGTGGTCTTTATCTCAGTACATTCATTACTATAAACTTCCTTATAAAATATTCTCAAATTGTTAAACTTAATATGATTTGAAAAAAAATTGATTACAAAGTGTGTTTCTGGTTGCCTATTTATTAAACTTACTAGTGTTTAATTACGGCCATAATTGCTACTCCGGCATAATTTTGGTTTGTGTGTATATGCAGGTGATACTTGGAGACTAACGTCCATTCTCTAAACACACATTTTCCAGAGAAACGGCATCATCTTTTGCTCTAAGAATGTCACTTGAAAAAATTCTATTTGAATAGTGAGTTATCAAACACTCTAGTGTAGCTCTGTCCCCAATTATTAATAAGCCGCTACCCCCAAATTTGTTTTTTCCTCCTTACTTGACAAACATGACCATTTATTAATATTTGTACATTCCTACTTTATCTGTTAGATAGGTGCTATGGAAGAAGGGTCTGCCTGCTTTTATTTCATCCTGAAAACTGTCATGTGAACAAATTATCCCAGCTGGTGGTGATCTTTCTTTAAATTTATTCAAGCCTTATTTCTAGGAAATGGCATACTTTTTTGGTGCCACATGCTTCGGGTTTCAAACAGACACCATCTAAGGACTGTTCCCTTCCTGCCACAAGGGCTTATGGGGTTATGATGGTGGGGGAAAGGGGGGAAGAGTGTTGACCCAGCTGAAAAATCACCCAGATTCTTGATGGCACTGAGCATCCTGTTGTCCAGTTAGCCAGTGAGTGTTTGAGAAGGATATTTATCATACAGATAGGTCTTTAGACAATCAGCAATTCCTCAACTGTAAGGTTGTTGATTTTTAGGATTAATTAGTAGAGTTATTAATCTAAACAATTAAATTCTGTCCTAAGAGTACAGCTGTCTGATTAATTAATCTGTTAATTAATCAGTGGTTTCTCCAGATGTCTGTTGAGATACTGTCCCTTGAGCACTGTTGGGATGTGCTTTCAGACCACGGATTAATCCTTCACTTACTCAACTTTACAGTAAAAGGAGACTATTTATAACAGAGCTTGTTGTGGGTTTGCTATGAGCAAAAATCTATTTGTAATTATTTCAGGATCTCCTTCTCACTCTCATATGTGACATCCTTCTGTGTCATGAATTGATAACATTTGATAAAATCGTAATAGCTTTTCAGATGTATTTCCCCTTAGCTTACTGGAAAGTGTATTTACAACATTAAATATTCCAGCTGAAAAGAGAAGAGTCATCACATTCTAAAACATGATTTATTTATTTCAGTAAAGCAAGGAAATTATACTGATATTTCTAGTCATCTAAATTTCATGACTTCTTCGAGAGCTACTGTTTTCTAAGGTTAAAATTGTTGTGGCAAACTGTACTTTCCTGAGTCTTGCTTTAAGCTCATGAGGGACTCCAGGTCCCAGGAATAGCCCTTCTGGGACAATACCTGGGACTCCCCAGGGAGTCATTGTCTAGTAGGTAAAGGAATGACTTCCTCCTTCCTGCCTTCCTCCTCCGGGCTTGGCTGAACTGCTCTGTCCCTTTGTCATGCATCTACTGCAGAGATAGAACCACCTTTCTCCGAAGAAGGCCACCCAGCACCTCAGCTCTGCTTGGCCAGTCCTGCTGTGTAGCTGTCTCCTTCCTGGAGTTACATTACTTTGGCTCAATTATGCCAGGCATAATAAGTCCAGCGCAGCCTCACTGACCCACTGATGCAGTGGAGTCCATGAGGTGACAAAGCTGCAGGGTATTCTTTTTAAAAGTGGGAAGGAATGGTTCTCCCCTCTTTTTTTGTGGGACAGTATAATATAGCAAAAAACAACATCAGTTTTAGAACCAGAAAGACCTGGATTTGAACATATATTAAACAGAGGGTAATGATGATGATACTGACTTTACAGGGTAGCTCTGAGGTATTGAAAGGCTGAATGTAATCCAGGCTCCTCTTTGGAAACCCAGACCTCGGAAGAACGTTCTGTACATCAGACTCATGCATTCATTCATTCATTCATCCATTCCTCAGTCGGTACTTACGGTGCTAAGTGTGCATCCATTATGTGTCCAACATTGTGTTGATTTATGTCTTGAAGGTATGTCCCAGGTGCATAAGGGTAGAGAAGAGAAGCGGAGGGAAGAAAAAGCCCTGGGCAGTAGTTGAGGCTGTGGACCCATCTGAAGTCACCAGCATGAATGTATGCAAATTTAAAAAAACCAAAGGCTGAGGATGGACCTGTGGGGAACAGAGACATTTACAGGGAGGGCAGAAGAAGAGGGGTCAGTGATGAACAGTAAGGAGGTGTGATCGGTGGAGTAGGAGGAGGACAGGAGGGGCATGAGAGCCACAGTGGGTGGTGTCACAGAAGACAAAGGAAGAGTTCCAAGGAGCAAGTGGGCAACTGGACAGATTCTAAGTGTCTCTTGGATTGGGCAAGGCCAAGATATTGGTGACCTTATGCAGTCATGACAAAGAATGCCGAACTGTCATAGTTTTAGAAGTGAATAGGAAGGTAGAAATAGAGATTTCTCAAAAGAAGCATGGCTTTGTAGGAAAGAAGGCAAAAAAAGAGGCAAGAAAAGGTAAGACGGGTTTGTTTTTTAAGATGAAGGAGACTGAGCATGTTGTGATATGTTCCAGACACTTTTGCTTGCCAGAAAAATGCAAAATTTGCAATGAAATAAGGTTTCTATAAGGATAAAAATGGACATTGATATATCACCTCCATCTTAATGATTAAAGTAAGATGTAAATTCTAATCTAATATAGCTATAGCATTTGTCAGAGTTGGAGGGGAAATGCATTATTTTAAGTTTTTTATTCCCTTTTTCAAGATTAAACCCGATATTTTGACTAGTGAAATACTTTGGGGGAAAAAGAACCAATCCAAACAGTTTTTCGTGAACATCTTTGATGCCTCAGCATTCAACTCAGATGTTTCCTTCCTGAGTCAGAATTTGAAGCAATGAGAACCAGACCCATTGTCAGGTCATATTTCAGTCAGTTCCTTGTCATAAGAGATTTGTGAAATAGAGCACATCTTTGCCTGACTACTTGGTAAAACTCAAGATCCCTCCACATCAAACTGATCTGGGCTCTTTTTCAGTCATTACATGTATTTTATTGGATGAGCCTGACCTGTGAGGCAGCAACAGCTGCTAAACTCAGAGTTTTGCTGGGGCTCAGGGGGAGCCTTAGAGCAGGAGCTCGGAGTTCTCCCCTGCCTGTCTTCCCCTGGAGTCTTTTATTTTTAGGAGGGAGAGTCACTCCTATTAGCAGAGAGGGGAAGGAAAGTGACAGGCAGCTATGGGCCTCTTGGCAGTGTGGTCAGAACTGCTACATATTCAGCCTCTGGGTCCTTGAGAAACTCCCTTAGAGAGGGGAGAGCTTGGGGGAAGGGCCCCTCTTGGATGCTCCCCGTAGCAGGGGATGGAAATGATTTTTGCAGTGGTTCTCCCCGGTCCCTCCTCTTCCAGACAGCTCTGCTTCGGGGAGTTTATGGAGGAGTCATCCTGTTCCTGCAGAAGAACTAACCGAGTGTCTGCAGATTGAGATGCCAAACTCTTCTTTTCTTTTCCTTCCTTTTCTTTTCTTTTCCCTCCCTCCCTCCCTTCCTTCCTTCCTTGGATTCAGACAAATTCTCTATCCCTTGATAGGTAAAAGAGGTAACTAAACAGGACTGAGAAATGACTAGCCCCCCATCTTTTCCCTTTGGGGGAGTTTCATTTGCAATTCTTCCTCCTCAGTTCTCCTCTCCCCCCCCATCCCAATCTAGCTCAAAGTGCCCCCTACCCTCTTGGGTTTATCTTTCTTTCTCTTTAATTTCAAAATTAGATGAATAAACGCATCTATCCTTGGAGTACATTCTTTTCCCTCACTTTCTCTCTCCTCATTTAGAATCCTGTGTTTTGACAGAATTTATCATGGGTTGTCACCCTTGATGATTAAAAAAGGCACTAATGAGATGAAGCTTGTCAAGACTTGATCACAGGGTCTCTATGTTCTGTCAGATGGTAATAGGACACCTTCCAGAGAATTGGAGAAAGTGGAAAGTGTGAGAACAAATTATGGATTCTTGCGGTTGAGGGCAGAGGTGAGGCCAGGCGACACCAAATCCGAATTCCTTAAGGGAATCAAACAGCACGAGAGCAGTTCCGTTCTTGACTGTGTGACTAAGTTCATTGAGCAATGGGGATTGAATGCTAAAACTTAGAACGAGCTGTCCACAAGAGTAGATTTTTCAAAAATAGATGTGGGTTTTTCTTGCCGTGATTAGGACTGGACTTTGATGATTGTGCGACACACATAACGTGACAGACCAACAGATTGATTAGCTTGTCATAGGTTTTACCTGGAACTCACAAGCTGACCCCGAGACAGACCAGACCGAGTTTATGTGCTTCTCCAGGGGGATTTCTTGTGTGAGATCCGTCTTTTACTCTGGATCAGTGCAGCATAGCTAGCAAGTTGGCAGTGGTTCATTAGGAAAGGAGTATCCAAGAATAAACAAATCATGAAATCCATCGGGTCTCTGCCACATGAATTTATAGATTAAAGTTAATAATATTGCATACGCACTGAACACCAACAATTAGAATTTTTCTGCTGATCTGCATGCAACTATTTCACTCAGCTATTTGGAGAATCAGGTTACTTTTATATCCAGAACAACTTCTCTAACTCATGTAAGAGTTTATTTTAGTTTAAGATTTGTATTTAACTGTAACTTGTGATTTAGTAGTTTTTAAAAATACCATTGTGTGTGTGCCTGCTTAAAATTGTTTCAGAGACTTGAAACTTCAGAACATCTTGAGAACATCCTCTTTTCAAACCTTCACAAATGAACACATATCTGCCTTGCAGGAACATCAGTGTACCTTGGATTATAACCCTCAGTCCTAGTCATGAATCGGAAAACTTGTTAAGAAGATATAAAGTAAGAAAAAAATTAAATAATTACATTAAAGCATCATTTTTCATGTTATGTTACTGTTATTCTCATTCCATATGGCACAAAAGAATTAATCATGGTATGTTGGCCAACCCACAGACTTGACACAGCTAACTTCACCAAATGTTATGCATTTCAGAATTTTCGTGAAGAAGCAGCTGCCAGAAGGAACGTGCGTGCTGGGGAGAGTTCATATTTTATGAAAACTATCCTGGTCCATTGCCCCCTTCCCTTGAATTAGCACTCAGTTATCCTTAAGGAAGGGGGCCGAAGACTCAGCAGAGCTGGAAAGATAACCTCCAAGCTCGTTAGCACAGCAGCAGCTGCCTGAATTTGCTCACACCAAATTGCAGCAACTTGTTTCATTTCATTTGTGCTGTCTTACTCTGTAACAGACACAAATGTACTTTACATTTTTGAAATTTCTTAGCACAGATTGAGAGCGCCATAACAGTCTGAAAACTGGTAAAATCTCTCACTTATGAAATATCTTTCATTCCCATTTGAGATTGGATAGGCTGAAAACTTCATGCTCTTTTTCTTTTTTTTTTTTTTTTTTGGCTGTGAAAGTGCATCATTTTCAACATAACATTTTGAATTCAGAACAGAACTTCTGCATTGGAAAGGATGGCAGTACTGAGTCAGTGGCATTAACTCTGCAGTTTTTTATTATACTAACCTATTTTTAACATTACATATGGAAATAGTATATTAGGTCATATTTCGGAAGTGTGCCTTTACTCTGTTTGAAGGGATCATTGTGGAAACATAGTCACAAAAATTTCTCACCTCTAAGGTATAAGTATAGTTCTGGAATAAGGAAAATTGTGAGGTAATTAAAAATAGAATAGGGAGGGTCTTCCCTGGTGGCGCAGTGGTTGAGAGTCCGCCTGCCGATGCGGGAGACACGGGTTCGTGCCCCGGTCCGGGAGGATCCCACATGCCGTGGAGCGGCTGGGCCCGTGAGCCATGGCCGCTGAGCCTGCGCGTCCGGAGCCTGTGCTCCGCAGCGGGAGAGGCCACAACAGTGAGAGGCCCGCGTACCGCCAAAAAAAAAAAAAAAAAAAAAAATAGAATAGGGAAATATTTGGTCAGGAATACTGAAACAAAGGGTGCGGGATGGGAAAGATGGGGGACTCTGAAAGTGTACAATTCCCTGGAGCTAGTGTAAAAACAGATACGTTATTTCAAGTTGATAAGCATCAACTAGAATGGATGTAATGGAAATACATTTTCTAAGTGTGAAGCAAATAACCGTGCTATAATTTTAAAGGCATGTAAAGGTAAAGATGAAATTGAAAAGATAAGACTTTAAGTTCAGGATTCGAATTCTTTAAAAAACAAACTGAGGGGCTTCCCTGGTGGCGCAGTGGTTGAGAGTCCGCCTGCCGATGCAGGGGACAGGGGTTCGTGCCCCGGTCCGGGAAGATCCCACATGCCGCGGAGCGGCTGGGCCCGTGAGCCATGGCCGCTGGGCCTGTGTGTCCGGAGCCTGTGCTCCGCAACGGGAGAGGCCACAACAGTGAGAGGCCCGCGTACCGCAAAAAAAAAAAAAAAAAAAAAAAAAAACCCCAAACGGATCTTATGTTCCTTCCTAAGGAATTGCATCAGATATGTTAGCTGAAGTTATTTCTTGGTGATTACAACAGAAATTAAACTGAGTATTAGGGAGGAAAAGATCTCAGGTTATTAATAAAACAGAGTCTATTGTCAGCATATTTTAGACCCACTGATGTAATATTACCCAAGCAAGTATAATATTTTTAGTGCTTTATACAATAATTTTTTGTGTGTGTGGAGGTCTATATAGATGTTAATCTCGGTTAATGTTGACAAAATGAGAGATATTTTTTATTAGATTTCCAGTTTTATTCTGTCTTTTTTATTAGAGTCAGGTATTCCCTGAGGCAGCCCTTACTTTCAAACTGCAAGAATCAAAATCAAGAACACCAGGCAGTATTTGTGTTCCCATATTCATTGCAGAGTTATTCATAATAGCCAGGATGTGGAAACAACTTAAATGTCCATTGACAGTTGAATGGGTAAACAAAATATGGTATGTGTTTTTGATGGAAAATTATTCAACCTTAAAGGAGAAGGAGCGCCTACAATATGTGATGACTTGGATGAACCTGGAGGACATTATGCTAAGTGAGATAAGCCAGCCACAGCAGGACAAACACTGCATGATGTCACTTACATGAGGTAACTTAAATAGTCAAACTCATAGAAGCAAAGAGTAGCATGGTGGTTCTGGAGCTGGAGGAGGGGGAAATGGGAGTTGCTATTCAAAAGACAGAAAATTTCAGTTGTGCAAGATGAATAAGTTTTAGAGAGCTGCTGTACAACAGTGTAACTATAGTTAACAATACGGCCTGTGCTCTTTAAGAAATTGTTAAAAAGGTAGGTCTCCTGTTAAATGTTCCAACTGCAAGGAAGAAAAGAAAAAACTACGGGAAACAGTGTTTCAAGTTTGCTCCTGTTAGAAACTGACAATAATAAGTAGATTGAGTTGGGGGGTGTTATGAGCAAGTGGCACCCTCTCTGAGAACCCCAGGGCCTGTGTCTTCACTGCTGTCTGCTCTTTAGCTTTTCCAGTGTCCAGTGAGGGCCGGTGACTTGCTGCATCCCAGAACTAGTTCTCTGTAAAGCCAGGTTTCCCAATTTCCTGACCCATATCCACAAAGTTGGTGCACAAAGGTTTCAGATAAATTGACATTTTAGCATTTCTTTGAATGGAGCAAACTCATTTGATACAAAAACCACCTTTGCTGGGAGACAGAGGTTTTTTAGATTTTCCTGTATTTGTGCAGGAATTGAAAGCTGGGCAGGATGGACTTAGTTCCTGTGTGCTTCTAGCTTTCGTAGATACTATTCTCTAATAATTTTTCTAAAAGGCTTTCTGCGTTAGTTTATGGGGCCACATGTATATTTTTAGGCCTTATTTTTCCATAGTGGCTGGATTAAAAATACATAGTTTTAAATTTAATAACTCTGGCTTTTAATCTGGGATATAGGCTTAATATTATTAGAAAATAATGTTTCAGGGCTTCCCTGGTGGCGCAGTGGTTGAGAGTCCGATGCAGGGGATGCGGGTTCATGCCCCAGTCGGGGAAGGCCCCACACGTGGCGGAGCGGCTGGGCCCGTGAGCATTGGCTTCTGAGCCTGCACGTCTGGAGCTTGTGCTCCGCAACGGAAGAGGCCACAACAGTGAGAGGCCCGTGTACCGCAAAAAAAAAAAAAAAAAAAAAAAAAAAATTAAGAATTAAAAAAAAATTTTTTTTTAATTTTTTTAAAAATTAAAAAAAAAAATAAATAAAAAGAAAATAATGTTTTGTTTCTAACATGGAGACTGACAATTGGAGAAATTTTAGATTTAATGAAAGCATACAAAGTGAGTTATGCCAGACTGACAAGATTGCTTTTTATGTAATATGTACTAACTGTTGTTTTTTATAAAACTATATGATGCATAAATATTAGCATCTCAAACTTACGGCTTGAGTTAGTGCTTAGATCAGTGAAAAACATCTCGTTTTTAATACTACCCTTAATTTTTCCTGCTATAAAGACGGGGCAGTTCTTGATGAATATAGTTTAAAAAGACAGCAAAAGTGTTCTGCATTTGGTATGAAACGTGAGGAAATTATGCCCTTTTCCCTCCGACCATGTAAATCTGAGCCAGGAGATAGTTTCCCTGTTAGGTTAAGTGCTATGTAATTGCAAAGTCATTTTCAGGAGGGGGGAAACAGTTGGCAGATTTGGGGAGTTTTGAAACACACAAGCCTGTGCCAGCAGTGTTAGATGGGAATCCAATTTCAATTCTGGTTTTTGAGAAGGGAACTAGTGTTGGCTTATCTTTCCTTGAAGTACCACAGATCCTTTGCTCAGCTTGGTTGGAAGAATTCTTTTGGTCCTCTGCCCCACTGACTTAATTAAGCTTCAGCATCATGGAATTTGTGAACCAAGGCTGGCAAATTTACCAAATGAATTCACCTAGTTCGTAATTGCCTTACTGACAGCACCCCATGTACGTCACCTAGAAACCTGCTTTCCACGAGTGCTGTTAGGAGAACTCCAGGCTGTACTTCGTTGGATAACTGGAGGATGGAGAGTAGAAAAGTTATTTAAAAGGAAGACAGTGGGGAACAAAAATATTTGCCATCAGAACTTCTGAAGCTCTAAACTATGGCCGCTGATTTATATCTTGTGTGGGACAGAGACTTGACCACTAAAATATGGTCTGGTTGTGTTTCCACATCTAAGATCTCTCTGACACTATCTGGTGTGTCACTTTTAGCTCTATGTTAACGTTGTGCTCATGTTGCTGTTTTTAGGGACATTTTTAATTTTATAAAATGTATTGGTAGGAATGGATGGTGAAGAATCTGTAAGTAAGTAATCTTTGTGGCTTTAGTCTTATTCTGGAAACCAAAGAATCATGTAAGATGCTTGAAATAAATTTAAATATTTTTCAAGTTTTTTTATTTTTTAAAATTAATTTATTTGTTCATTTATTATTTTTGGCTGCGTTGGGTCTTCGTTGCTGCGTGCAGCCTTTCTCTGTCTGCGGCGAGCGGGGGCTACTCTTCGTTACGGTGCACGGGCTTCTCTTGTTTCGGAGCATGGGCCCTAGGCGCACGGGCTTCAATAGTTGTGGCACGTGGGCTCAGTAGTTGTGGCTTGCAGGCTCTAGAGCGCCGGCTTAGTAGCTGTGGCACACAGGCTTACTTGCTCTGCGGCATGTGGGATCTCCCCGGACCGGGGCACGAACCCGTGTCCCCTGCATCGGCAGGTGGATTCTCAACCACTGTGCCACCAGGGAAGCCCGGCAGGCAGATTCTTAACCACTGTGCCACCAGGGAAGTCCCAAGTTTTTTTTAAATAAACAAAACAACTTACAGAAAATGTGGAGGATAGGAGGGATGATTTTAAAAATATTAACCCATTAAAAAATCTATTGAAATTCCATAAAAAGCAACCATTTACCTCTTTATGTTTTCTTCAATTCAACGGAATTTACACTAATTAGTTTGCAACATTTTGTAAATTTATCATGAAGTAATTCAAGATGGAGTGACCAGTTGAACCCAAAAGATAAACAAATTAACCATTAGGACTGTATCTGGTTCTGGGCAATATACTTTAAAAGGAGAAAAATTCCTCTTTTGAGCAGAAAACCCAGAATGGTAAAGGGAATAGAACTGTTGCCAATGAGGGACATTTAAGGCACAAGGGTGTTTACCATGGAGAAGATTCTAGTTGGTGTAGGACTGTGTCGCCACATAACACGCACACAGCAAATATTTGCTGAATGCACGAGTACCAGGTTTCAAATGCTTGGGGATTGTCATGTGAAAGGAATTAGATAGGTTCTGTTTGGTCCCATAGATAGAATTAGGATCCATTCTACTCAATACAAGGGAGAACTTTCTACCTCCCAGCTGTGTAAAGGGACACCATCATCCTCTGGGTGAGTTTGCTGCTCAGTGCAGACTGGATGTCCCTTTAGTGTGGTGGCTATGGAGAGATTTCACGAAGTGCATGGAAGATGGGGTCAGGGGACTTTGCTGGCTTTTTTTGACTCTGACATGCTGTAAAGTGATCTTTTTTGTATGTTTGTTTTTCTTGGATTCCTACTCAATTTCCTCATTCTGTTTTGGCAAATGTTGAGGTTTTACTAGTGCCCTCAGATTTATGGAAACAGAACAAAACAAAGTAAAAAAGCCATGAGTGAGATAAGGCTGGCCTGGGTGGCCCACACTGGGTCCTCTATACCCTGTATGTGTGGCAGGAAGAGCTGATGTTTCCACTTCATTTTAGTTTTTAGAATTGTTTTTATAAACTCAGGTGGAATTTTGAAATCCTTGTTGAAAGCAGAAAGCAATTATGTTTTAAAGGATGCATGTTTTCCTGTATCAGGTAAACAAGAGCTACCTTTAAAAGTTATTATTTTTAAACTCCCTGATGAGGGTTTGACTGTGTCCTCTCTAAAATTCATTTGCTGAAGTCCTAACTCCTAGTACCGCTAAATGTGACCTTATTTGAAGATGGGGTCTTTATAGAGGTAATCAAGTTAAAATGAGCTCATTAGGGTGGGTCCTAATCCAATATGACTGGTATCTTTATTAAAAAGGGGAAATCTGGAGATAGACACACAGGAGAACACCATGTGAACCTGAAGACAGACATCTACAAGCCAAGGAGAAAAGGCTAGAATGGATCCTTTCCTCACTGGCTGCAGAAGGAACCAATCCTGTGAACACCTTGATCTTGGACTTCCAGCCTCCGGAGCTGTGAGACAGTAAATCTCTGTTGTTTCAGCCATTCCATTTGTGCTACTTTGTTATGGCAGCCCCAGCAAACTAATGCACTCCCTAAAAGACATTATTTCACAACTCTGCTGAATTGCCAACAGGAGAATATATTTGGTAGATCAGAGGAAACAGCTGCCTAATATAAAATATTTATTTTCCTCAAATACGCCTGGATATAATTTTTCTAACAGCCCAGTTTACGTTAACGCAACTTGTTGTGACTTTTGTCGCTTTCATTAAACAGTTGGGAAAATAGCCACCAACAAAGCGTGAATGCTCTGTAAACGATGCACATAATTTTCTCACTTATGAGATACTTTCCATGCTGGGCACACACATCTTGCTATACATCTTACATTGTACGTGTTCAGGTTTCCATTTACATTTATGTGTGAAACATATTTGGGCTGGCTGATTAAAACACAATGGAGGGAAGGAAGTAATTTACCTGAAGCATTTAGTCCATTGCAGCTTTTATTATTCCTAGCTGATCCACCCGATTGGAGTAAAAAATAGGAGGAAAAAGTCCTGTTTCAACACAGACTTTATTCAAGACATGACTGAGTCCGGTGCAGTGACTCCACTCCTGGGAGCAGTTGTGAAGCCAGGCGATGTTGCGTGTAAGCAGAGCCCCGGGGACGTGATTCTCCCGCAGTCTCTCCCCACCACCATCTGTTGTGCAATATATCTCCTATAAAATCATATTCAGGGCTTCCCTGGTGGCGCAGCGGTGAAGAATCCGCCTGCCAATGCAGGGCACACGGGTTTGAGCCCTGTTCTGGGAAGATCCCACATGCCGCAGAGCAACTAAGCCCGTGCACCACAACTACTGAGCCCGCGCTCTAGAGCCTGCAAGCCACAACTACTGAGTCCATGTGTCACAACTACTGAAGCCAGCCCGCCTAGAACCCGTGCTCTGCAACAAGAGAAGCCACCGCAATGAGAAGCCCGCGCACCGCAACAAAGAATAGTCCCCGCTCGCTGCAACTAGAGAAAGCCGGCATGTGGCAACAAAGACCCAACGCAGCCAAAAATAAAATAAATAAATAAATGTATAAAAAAACAAAACCAACCTCTCCCCCATACTTAAAAAAAAAAAAAAAAACCGTATTCAAGCATGGAATTGAAATTTGTCTTATTACTGGTAGTTTCCTATGAGTGAGACACTTGCTGGACATGTCAAAGTAACAGCAGAATATCTTTGAAATTCAGATCACCTATTATTCCTTTTTTTTTTTTTTCTTTTTTTTCGGTACGCGGGCCTCTCACTGTTGTGGCCTCTCCCGTTGCGGAGCACAGGCTCCGGATGCACAGGCTCAGCGGCCATGGCTCACGGGCCCGGCCGCTCCGCGGCATGTGGGATCTTCCCGGACCGGGGCACGAACCCGTGTCCCCTGCATCGGCAGGCGGACTCTCAACCACTGCGCCACCAGGGAAGCCCTATTATTCCTTTAAATATGACCTTCACACACTGTCCTGGAGCCAGTCTTATGGGATGGACTGAAGTCCCCGAGCCAGTTTTTCTCGGGAGGGTCTGGCCTCCATTTCCCTCACTGTCACAACAGGTTTGATCAGGATCTGGGATTGGGCCCAGAGCGATGGCCTGGGATGGGTCTTCCACTGGGGAGAGACAGAGGCAGAAAGAACCAGTGGGGTCCATAAAAGCCAGAGGTCTTTGTAGGAAGTTAAACCTGGCTCTGGAGCGACCAGATACACACTCTCAGTTGGAAAGTGCAAGAGAGGAAGCTGAGAGAAGAGGCTGAGGATTCATTAAAGTGGACGTTGCTCCAAGGTACCCAGAGAGAATTAGGGGCAACTGCCCTGACCTCAGTGGGCTTTTCCGCGATGGGAATGGGAAGGGTGCGTTGGACTCCTCAGAAGACTGGAATTGAGTCAGACAGTCCGCAACTTTTCTGCCGCCTAAATTCTTTATTTAGGAGGAACAGAGACTCCCTGAAGTCACCTGGAGCAGTGTAGTCTGGCTATACGGATCTATGGCAAGAATCTCATTAGGTCGCCTAGACCCCTGGGAACAGTCGCACACATGTCATTTAGGAAAAGGACAGTTATCATCAGGACTCTAAGACAGCTGGGACCTATGACTGTCTTCCGGCCGCCCCAGCACACCAGGCTTTCAATAAATGTCTATTCCCCCTTTTGTTCAAATTCCTATTTAACAAATAAGCTTTCTTATTTAATAAATTCTAAAATTAAAAACAAATTGCAGGGGCTTCCCTGGTGGCACAGTGGTTAAGAATCCGCCTGCCAATGCAGCGTACATGGGTTCGAGCCCTGGTCTGGGAAGATCCCACATGCCACAGAGCAAATAAGCCCTTGCGCCACAACTACTGAGCCTGCGCTCTAGAGCCTGTGAGCCACAACTAATGAGCCCGCAAGCCACAACTACTGAAGCCTGCACACGTAGAGCCCATGCTCTGCCATAGGAGAAGCCACCGCAATGAGAAGACTGCACACTGCAATGAAGAGTAGCCCCCGCTCGCCGCAACTAGAGGAAGCCCGTGTGCAGCAAGAAAGACCCAACGCAGCCAAAAATAAATAAAAATAAAATTTAAAAAATAAATAAATAAATAAACTGCGGGGGCCATTGATGCAGTTCACTTCTCTCTCTGATTCTGTTTTCTTTTATCTGCCTCAGCTTCTACCGCCACCACTCATTGCTGATCTATCATTGTAAGTCTCAAGTTCACACGTGCACCAAGCAAGGGTGGTATTGGTTAGGTTGGCTGGACTATGGCCTAGTTGCTGTCCAGCAGGCAGGGGGACTGATCTTGGGTCAAGGGCCCACCTCTGGCTGTCACATGGTATGAGTGTGGTGACTTGTGGCAGAGGCTGTGGGTTTGTACCATCCCGCAGCCTGGCCACCCAAACACACGCAGCCCAACAAGCCACGGTGTGCACCATTGCTAGACTAATTCAGTGCCCGTAAGCATTGTTTTTACTTCCATATCCTCTGATTTAAAAGTCCTTAATGTCATTACAAATTTACACTTTCTTACTTGGCATGCAAATCCTTAGTAATCTGACCTTAAACTGCCTTCCTAACCTCCTTTTCCAACAGTATTCTTTCTAACGTTCCCCACTATCTTGACTTGCTCTCTGAATTTCTTTCCCTATCAAATTTTGCTCCTGAACCTCTTTTTTGAGAAATGTGACAGGCACAATGCTAGACTTGGACTCAAAAAACTGCTAGAGAACAGAGGAAACTGCTGTGTGATATTGGATGAGTTACTGTCCTCTCTGGGCCCTTGTGCCAGTTACAGAATATACTAAGGGACCTCATGTTATGTAAGTTCCTTTCTTCCTCTTATACCCCCTGGAGGGCTGAGCCAGTGAGTGGACTTAGTCTTCTCTCTCTTTCTCTTTTCTAAAATAATTGAATTTAAAGTCTCAGGTTTTGTTTGAAAGTTGATTATGATTACATTTTAGAGTCACTTGTTCTGTAGTCTGCTCCCCCTCTCCCTGCACCCCCTAGAGTGACTGTGCAGTGCAGAGGGAGAGTGTACAGACAGTGGGTCTCTGCCCTGTGAATCTGTAGCTTTGCTTCCCTGTTGAGACCCTGAGCCTCTTAAATGCCTTCTTTGAGCCCCATGTGCTAGGAGACCAGTCTAACCCATGGTCACAGTCTAATACCTTTCTGGCCAGTTAGACATTTGGGCACTTACCTGTTCACTCATACAGGGATTATTCTGTACCCCTAACAGCTCTGCTCTTCCACTGGCACACTTGAGTCATTCATTTTCTCTTCCTGATACCCTGATATCACCAGATATAGTGCAGTGACCACCAGACACAGTGCAGTGACCACCAGACACATCACGTGTTGCCTGGGCTCAGGGTTAATGAAACTTCTGGGAACTCAGTAGCCTGATATTTCATTAAATGTTTTTTAAATGAATCAACTAACACAAGAGAAGAAAAAAATGAATGCAAAGAAAGCAAAGACAATTAGATTAAGTGCAAGAGGGGGAGATGGAAGGGATAAGGAAGACGAGGAGGGAAAGAAGTAAAGAAGGGGGAGAGATGGAGAGAGCAGAGGCAAAGAAGGTGGTAGAAGAGGAAGGAGAGAAGGAAAGTTGTGAGAACTGGTCTTTGTCTAAATTATACATTTTTCTCAACCAGTGCTCCACAGCTGCACCTCCTGTTCACATTCATCCACTAAGTGACTATTCGTCTGGCTTCCCTTCCTATCTTCTCTTGGCGATTGCTCTGCAGAATGGGGGCGTCACACCCCAGGAAGCTGATTGAAATATGTTTTTTAAAAAAGGCATGATCGGAAAAGGAGCTGCTAATGTTGTCTTGGGGAGATCGAGAAGTGCTTGATGGAGGAGATGGCATTGGGTGAGCCCAGCAAGATCAGCAGAATTTGTTAGGCAAAGAAGGTGGCACCTGAGGTTGAGAGACCAGCCTGCAAAAAGATGAGCTGATAAAAACAAGGGCTGACACAGACAATACCATGGTCTCAGAATCTCAGAAACACTATGTTGAGTCAAAGAAGCGAGACACAAAGAGACATTCTTATGACCCCATTCTACCAAGATGAAGAACAGGCAAAACTAATCTATGATTTTAGAAGCTGTAAAGTAATTACCTGGAATTGGAGGGTAATAACTGGGAAAAGGGGTACAAAAGAACTTTCTATGATGTTGTAAAGTTGCTATGTGTTGATTTAGGTAGCGAGGAAATGGGAGCATACATATGTAAAAATTCATCAAGGTGCACAATTAAGGTTTTTGCATTTCACTATATATGAAATATACTGCAATTTTAAAAAAAGGCTAAGTAGAAGAAAGTTTACAGGTAGAATAGTACATTTAAAATACCAATACAAAGAAAGTCAAACAACTAGCCCGATTTTACAATTTATATTTCCAATTTTTACAAGCTTGTTGAATTTTAAAATTAGGCTGCATTAACACCATGCAAATACATCATAGTTCTGATTTGAAGATTAGATTTAATAATTGGGTACCTTTAAATATTTATCAACTTAAAAATAGATCACTGATAATGTTTGTCTCATACCTTTCGGGCACCTATTTTCTATGACTTCGGGAAAAGTACTCATTTTTACTTATATCAACAACTAATAAAATTGAAGAAAGTTGAGATTTTTATTTATTTGAGATGCAAAGTATCCATTATTTCATTCATGACTGTGAACTTGTTTATAAAAGCCCTCCAGAAATAGCTGAGAAATTTGCCATGCCTACTATACTAGTGAAATCCAAATATTAATAAATTTAGTTCTTTGAAATGTGCCTGGGGTGTGTGTATAAACATACTTTCCTTAACAGAGTGATATGAAAATATTGGCTGCAAAGATTCATATTTTTTGTGAACTAAAAGTGTATGCATGAGTATTTTTTAATAAATAAATTATATTAGGCACAGTTTGAAATATACCAAAGACATAAACAGGTTCTTCACTGTAACTCTGCTTCTCTGGACCAGAGGTCATGACTTTAACCTTGGCTTTTATGTTGGTAAGAGAAAGTGCTGCAGAAGACCCAAGAGACTAAATAACCCAAAGTATTTCCCCTTTTACCTTGGCTATTAGGAAGTTCAATTATAAATGCGGTGTTCACTTAAGTGCTTACTTCAAGGACATGGTGACTTTTAATTTTTTTTTCATTTTAGATTTCCAATTTTGTATACCTCTTTTAAATGAGAATGGGAAAGATGTTATTTTTGAATGGTTTGAAAACATATCTCCCATTTTACTATGTTTTTGCAAAGAGTTCCAATTTCCAAGTTGGAGACATTCTCCTTAAGGATGAAGTAACTTAAAAAACATTGGTGAGCTCTGGGGGTGTACCAAAGAAACACAAGGATTCATGCTTGGAAGAGATGAACCCTATTAGTAGACGTGTGTTGCTTAAATGACTTACTGAGAAATGGAATCCCACATACTAATACCTGCCGCCACGTGTAGCCTTGTGAAAAGTGAATACATGAAGGCACAGGGTCTGGCATATAATAAATTGCTCAATAAATTCTTCCCTCCATCCCCCTCTCCCTCCTTTCCTGGGGATACCGTGGCCACTGCCATCCCTCTATTAGCTACTCATACAGTAGCGTTTAGCTTTAATCGTTCTATTCACTTACCGTACGGTAATTTCAGAAGATAAATTAGTTAAGAAGAGAGTGAGTGATATTTGGTTCAGATAGATTTTCTTCCTTGTTTTCAGTGTTAATAAATACATTCATGTTGGACACAGCAGGTTGAAGTTATGGGATAAAAGTTTCTCATCTGTGAATTCCAATAATTGGGATCATGTGGATCTCTCTCTCTCTTCATCATGTGAGGGATATTGTGAACAGTCTTTTTCTGGGTGACTCTTATCTGGTGTGAGAAGATGCTGTTCTCTGAATGGGAGATTTGCATAGGGCTATGGTAACCCAAGAAGATATTAAGAAAAATTAATAGTATTTCTTGAAAAGCAAGGGAGAAACATGCAGGAAGCCCAGTAAAAGCAAGATCTCTTGTGTAGGCTGTGTGCTTAGCTCTGGCCGCCATGCCACTGGTCCCCAAAGGACTGAAAAAGATACCTGGGAAAAGCAACTTTTCAGATTCAATGGTCTTTGGAATTGGTTTGTGACTTATAAACTCAACTTAGAACATAATTATGTCATTTCCATCTTTGCAAATGCGGCATACTCTCAAATCTAAGCTGCAGGGGTTGCTTTATGAAATGAAATTGCTTCATAGTGTTTTCAATGGAAATTGCTGCATCAGCTACACAGTAGTGTCTATTCTGGAAGCTAATTGAAATTACTCTGGCAGATGCTGGAAACAAATGCTGGGTTACATTAGCTTATGAGGGTCACTTTCTCCACGGGCACATGTAAAACTTGTCATACTGGCCTGGATTCTAGGAAAGTGCATAGACCTAGGAGAAAGGGAATTTGGCCACTGTCTCCCATACAGTATATACTTCTGGTAGCATTCCAGCCCTGTCTGTGACAGGCATGTGCCTTGTACAATAATAATATCTACATCCCATGACTACCACACGGCTTTGCTGACATAGATTGTTTAAAAGGCAAAATTTACTGGACAAGTGAGTCATTTAATTTTTAATACTGATTTTGTCATTATATCCATATTGAGTCTTTTATTCACATTTATCGAATGCCAAATAATTTGGTTATTAAGTACTTAATAATCATGGTTAAATTTTACTGAATGCTTAGAATATGCCAGAACACTCTACTTTTTATGTTTCAGCTCACTTAATCCTCACAATAGCCCTATAATCTCTGTTTTATGAGTGAGGAAACTGATGCAACTGAGGCAAAGAGGTTAAATATTGGATTTTGCTGAGTGCTTTAAATGTGCTTGCACTGTGCTGGGTGTTAGGAACACGCAGATCAATCAGATACAGCCTGAAGCACAGGACATGAAAGCCTAGATGGAGGGAGAACAAGAATAGAATACTGACTGGCCTGAAGATGGAGGACCGGCTAAAGATGCAGCCCCGTGGAGGGACACCTGGAAGCACTTTAGACCAAATGATGGGGAAGGTGGGTGTGGTTCTAAGAGAAAGGTGGGTCTAAAGGGAGCCTGGAGCGTACACGGGGCAGCTGGACTTGGAAGCCAGTGGTTAAAATATCAGAGGTCAAAGTAAAGTGAGCTATCAGGAACTGAACAGACAGAGCAAGGTGAGGCCAGAAACTCAGGGAGACTGTCCACCCCTGAAGCCATATGTGAGGAGACAGAGAGCACCTCTAATACGCAGACTTTAATGGGGAACCCATTATCTAGCGAGCCTGGAGAGCTCTGTTTCTGCTGAAGCTTTTGGCCAATGTGGGATGCGTCCCTCGGGGTACCTGGCCACTTCATGAGTGCAGAAAAGACATTTAAAGAAACCATCCAAGCTTGTTCTCCTGAGTGTCCCATTTCTTAGTAAGTCATTTGAGCAACACACATCTGCCTATGGGATTCATCTCTTCCAAGTATTGTATTCATGTGGCACATTCCCACGGCTCACTGATGCTTTTTAAGTTACTTTCTCTTTAAAAAGGAGAATGTGTCCCTAACTAGGAAGTTAGAACTCTTTGCAAAAACATAGTAAAATGGGAGCTATGCTTTCACACTGTTCAAAAATAACATCTTCCCCATTCTGATTTAAAAGAAATATATGACATTGGAAAATTAAAATAAAAAATAATAGAAAGTCACTGTGTACTTGAAATGAATTAAATATGTAAGTGAACTTTGCCTTCATATCTGAACTTCCTAGTAGCCAAGGTAAAAAGGGAAATGCACTGGATTATCTAGTTCCTATAACCTGACAGAAAAGAAGCACAACACCTTGATCTGGAGAGAAACTTTCCTGAGTTCTATATAAGCATTTCTCGATAAGCATGGCAGATATGCTACTCCTAAGGAGATTTTTAAGTAAAGATGCTCCTTGAGACTTCTAAAGTCACAAATTATATTGCAGTTGGCCGAGAAGTTCATTCAAAGTTTTCCATAGAGCGAACTTTTTGGCCTACCCAATACAAGAGAAGGGATGCTTGTTTTTGTCTCTAAATAAGTGAATCGGAGAGGAAATTGTACCACTTCTGCTTCAGTGTGATTTCTAAGAGTGAGGGAGAATCGCCCCCTTCAGAAATTTTTGAAGAACAGAGCAGAAAGGAGAAAACTGTTCTCGGTATCAGGGACTAGAGATAACTCTTTACTTTATCTAAGGAAGCCTGTCCTCTTCCTCACAGATTCTCATCCCTTTTCACTCCTGCTTGCAGGAGTGTCTGGACCATAGTCATTGTTATCCTGTATCTAGAGAGGCCATTCGCATCTCAGCTAGGCTGCCTAGCAAGGGAGTGCGCCCTCTCGTGGTGATTACCCCAAAGACTGACACCCAGGCATTAGGGTACCAGGAGCCCCTGCAGGCTAGTGGCTGGTAGATTCCCTAGGGAAGGTCTGGTGGCGTTCTAGTAGACTGCGGAAGCTTCCGCTGCGGATCTTTTCTGGTCAATGGCCTCGTGCTACATGATCACCCTTTCAGCTGTTTCGGATTCTGTATGAAGTACAGTGTATTTCATCAAAACCGATTGACTGTTGATGCTTCCTCCTTGGAACCACGTGTTACCCTTGCTGGAAAGAGCCAGGGCACTGTGCCCTTCCTCGGTCCTGGGCCACCCTGTGGGTCGCATCCGTTTTCACTAGCTGTCTTGTCTCCGTCCTACCTGCTGTAGGCTCCACTTCAGCAAACTCGGAGCGCAACCCGCATGGCTAGCCTGCCCCTTACCGCGCTCTTGCTCACAGATTCTAGCCTCAGCCTTACTGCTGTAGGACCTCTTGGCCACCCACTTCGCCCACTTCCTACTCAGCTCTGCTCTCAGAACCAAGGCCACGGTGCACAGTATCGGACGTGCGCTTTCATTCCTGTAACCTGAACACGAATCATGGACAAAGCCTGGGTAGGACTTCACAGTCGGGGGTGGGGCGGGGGCGGGGCCGGGGGAGGTAAGACACAGGCATAACTAATTCTGCCTCAAGGCCGCAAGAGCACGTATGTAAATCACATGCTGCAGGAGCGTGTAAATTACCGGGGGGAGAAAACACTTCCAGAAGGACCCGGAAAGGCTTCATGAAGGATGCTGTGTTCCCTAAAGCAGCGAGCGCTTCTTGCCTCGGGTGCTGAGAATAGGATACAGGTGAGCCCAACAGCCATGGAGGGCTTGGCCGGCTTGGAGGTTACCAGCCAGATCAGTTTACCTCGGTGGACTGTACAGAAGTGACCATTTCCCGCGTGTATCCTGCTGTAAAGACGGTAAGAACACTTCCTTACAGAGGGGCTAGATTTGGACGTCGGAATTGTTGGTATGAGGGGCGACGAGGTTAGACGGAGGAAGTAGAAATAGTTCTGTGTTTTTCTGCGTTTGCGCATGTGACTGGGTTCTTGTGTGCGTAGCAATGGCCGATAAGGCTGAAAAGATGGATCAGTGCCGTCATCACACGGGGCCTTCTTCCACGCCTGGCTGCTGAGCTTGAGTTTTACTTTGAAGTTTGGGTTGTCGGTGAAGTTTGCCTAGTGGAGGGTTATAATCTGAGCGAAGCTTCTTTTGTACTTATATACTTCTTGGGCTAGAAAGGGGAGAGAGGCTGGAGAAGTCCTAGGGGGAGGTTTTGAAGTTTCATATGTAAGAAATAAGGGAGGGATGGAATCCTTCATTGTCAAAGGCACCAGGAACTTCTTCCTGTCTCTCTTCTCTGGAGACCAGCCCCCAAGGAATATAGTTACTTGGCCCCAATCTCACATTCTTGGGCAGACAGTCTGGCCTGGTGTGATTAGCTGCTGGAGACAGTGAGATTACAGTGCACAAGCAGGGTAGCTGTGTGTGGGGGTGTGAAGGGCAGGGCGCAAGCCAGGGGGGTCCCTGTGAGCTGCCCAGGCTCCCCAAAACATGTCTACTGTTCTTATAGCTTACTTGGCTACTATCTTAAAATAACCCCTCACGCACAAGTAGGATTCTGTGGTTTCTTTTTCTTGGCCACGCCGGGAGGCTTGTGGGATCTTAGTTCCCTGACCAAGGATCGAACCCGGACCCTTGGCAGTGCAAGCACGGAGTCTTAACCACTGGACCACCAGGGAATTCCCACAATAGGATTCTTAATGGAGAATTAGCCACCTATGGCAAACTATTTTAATGTCAAAATCATTCTTCTGGGCTTCCCTGATGGCGCAGTGGTTGAGAGTCCGCCTGCCGATGCAGGGGACACGGGTTCGTGCCCCGGTCCGGGAAGATCCCACGTGCCGCGGAGCGGCTGGGCCCGTGAGCCATGGCCGCTGAGCCTGCGCGTCCAGAGCCTGTGCTCCTCAACGGGAGAGGCCAAAACAGTGAGAGGCCCGTGTACCGCAAAACAAAACAAAACAAAGCAAAAAAATAACAAAACTTTCTTCTAATACCAAAAGACTTTGACACAAAAATCATATGTCTATATTTTAGGTCATATGCTATGCTTTTGAGCTGCAGCAAATACTACGCTAGCATTGTAAGAGGTGTTTGGCCTCCCTGCACTGAAGCGTATATAGGAAGGAATAGGGTAGATGGTGTTATCTGATATTATCTTTGCTATTTCCATGATTTATTTTCCTGTTAGAACATTTTCATTGAAGAAGACAATATAACTCAGCAGATCCTTGTAACAATTCTTCCTAAAAACAGCGTATATTGTGGAAAAATAAGCATTTGCTCAGCATATCTCTGACCTCATTTTGCCTAGTATATCTGAAAGCCTATGACCTCAAAGGGCCGTTAAGTTTAAGTAAGATTGCACACATTAGAGAAAGGAAGGATGGGTGAATGGTAGATGCCAATTTCAGTTAGACTGAAATTTAACAGAGGGCATATACATTTGTTTTTTTATTGTGTTTATTTCCTGGGTAAATTTATTTTACTTTCCAAATTTTTGTAATTCTGAAATCAAAGGAGAGAAAGGAATCTAAAAACCCCCAGTTAGGCTAACAAGGAACCTGAAAGTGGGTCCTGGCTGGGGCATGCATATCCCCGCCCCTTTCCCAGAGATGTGGAGGTCCTCCAGTAACAGGGGCCTCGGCACCCATGGCTCACCTGCCTCGGGCACTGGTTTTACTTAACGAGAAGTAAAGAAAAACATTATTTTTATGTTAAAGCAAACAGAGGTAGATTATAGAGAGAATGTATAAAGAGCTTTTTTAAATTAAACTTTAAAAAAATTAAAAACTGCCTGTTTAGGGAAGTCCTCCTTTGCCTTGGCATTTAGGCTGGGCGTTGTAGAGGTGGGGGTAGTTGGAGTGAAACTCAAGTAGGGAGACGGAGAGAAATAGTTTTTCTTTCAGACCAGGTGTTCCATCGGGGTGGGTTTTATTGGGGGTACTGGGTGCACATGGAGAGTCCATGTGAATATCAGCGTATATCCATGTCTGGGAAGGGCTCAGGGTCTCCCAGTGGGTTATAGAATCAATCCGATAATATTTTCTGGTTAATATGGATGGATGTTCCCATTGTTTGGGCTTTTAGTCATCATGATAGATGCTGCTGCTTTCATCTTTTATGCTTTCCTAAGGTTAGAATCTCTCAGTGTTGCAGCTAGAAGGGACTCGTGGCTTGTCTGGTCTAACTCTCACTCTACAGAATGTGGTCTGGCTGAAAGAGCTAAAATTATTAGGTGAGTTACGGAAATAATTTAGTTATTAAATCACTCAGTTATTTATTAGTGTAGGAATTTGGTTTTCCTAACTTCCAGTCTTATTTCTTTTGAGAAAATAAAAGTTTAGATATAGGGATGTGTTAAGGCTTCTAACCAGTGTTAGCTGATTTGAATTTCTTCAGTGCTACATTTCATACCTCGAGCCTTATCCCAAACGTCAGGCAAACTATAACCTACTCACAGTCGATTTTTAGGTAGCTTAGGAACTAAGACTTTTTTAAGGGTTGTTAAAACAAAAACAAACAGGAGTATATGGCAAAGATCATATGGGGCCCTCAAAGTCTAAAATGTTTACTCTCAGCTTCTTTGCAGGAATAACTTGCAGACCCCCTAAGGCACATATCCGACTATGGTAACTCCAAATCCAGTCCCAGCCTTGCTAACAGAACCCCAGTTCAATCCCAGGCAGCAGGGTGCTTAGCTCCAGCTAGTTTGTCATGATGATTCTGTTCATATTTCTCAGCCTGTTTTGTTGTTAAAAGTAGCCACGTAGGGCTTCCCTGGTGGCGCAGTGGTTGAGAATCCGCCTGCCGATGCAGGGGACACGGGTTCGTGCCCCGGTCCGGGAAGATCCCACGTGCCGCGGAGCGGCTGGGCCCGTGAGCCATGGCTGCTGAGCCTGCGCGTCCGGAGCCTGTGCCCTGCAAAGGGAGAGACCACAGCAGTGAGAGGCCTGCCTACCACAAAAAAAAAAAAAAAAAAAGTAGCCACGTAACTTAGTTCTGACTTAGGAGACCTAAGCGGAAATCTTTTGACTGGGGGACTGGGAGTGGTTTGGGGAAAGCTTTTGCTTTTCTGATTTGACAGCACCTGTTTTACTTCTTTGAATGGGATATGATGGCTGGTGTTACCATGAGGAAATGGCCAAGAGGATTGCAGGGTCATTGGCCTTTACATGATTAAACCAAGAGCAGCAAACACCTATCTCAAGATGTGTGTAAGAAAATTAAATCCATGTTTACGTAAGCCACTGCAATGGTTTTGTCTGTTACTTGCTGGGAAATATCTTCCTACTGATAGGGGCACTGGCCACTCTCAAAAATTCCAATTGTTTCCAGTTTTGTTTTGTTTTGTTTTGTTTTGTTTTCCTAGCAAATAGTTTCGGTCAATCAAGAGTTACTGGACTTTTTTTGTTCTTTATTTTTATCCATAATTGCCCCACCTCCTTAGTACTTACCCTGATATAGATTTAGCCTTTGTAATTTGTGTTAATTTATGCATTTTCAATAAACTGTGTAACCTTGGAAAATTACTTACCCTTTCAGTTTCCAGATTTCTAAAATGGGAAAAATAATAGTACCTAATGTCATTAGGTCCTTTGGGGGCTTAAAAATTAGCGCATGTAAAGCATTTAGTATAGTGTCTGGTACATCATCACAGCTCAAAAATGGGTATTGTTGCTGCTGTTGTTTCATTGTTGTGATTCTCCTGTTCCTTTTCCTCCTCCTCTTTCTTTCTCTGGGTCTTAAATGTAAAAGGATAAACATTTTAAGTTATATATGGAACTGCACCCCCTTACTAATAGTACAAAGGCACTGGCCTTAGAACTGCTCAGGAAATACTTAACCGAAGGAGGAGAAACTTCAACTGAAATTCAGGGTTGGAAGTAGCCTGATGGTTTCTCATTGAATTTTAATTTGAAGTTTTGATGTTGGACAGATTTGGAGTACAAAGACAGCAGAGGAAGCATTTCTTTTTCTTTCAGGTTTCAAATGTTACCTGGGTAAACTGGAAAAAGATATTTACAAAAGCACCTTATTACCAAGGGAAGGCCTCTGCTTCTGTGGAACACAGTTTGATTTTTAAAGGATCCATGTGGTGTGTCACCTGAGTGATATACATTTTGCGTAGGAATTTTTTTATCATACCAATTTATATTTCTCATCAAGTACCCTTGGGGTTTTGACAGGGAAGAGAATCTATTGAGTAAAATTAGGAACAGGGAAAAAAACGTGCCTCTTTTTAAAGTGATGCTTCAAAAGGAGGAATATTTCTATTGCAATAAATTATTCTTTGATTGCCTCTATACCTCTTCCTGCCCCATATCCCATTTTGAATGGCATCATTAAACAGTGCCCGACGTGAATATTAATGTGAGTCAAGAGAAGTCTGCCAGCCACACACAATGAATTCAAATGTTGGCTTTACATAATTATCCTTCCCTTTTCCTGTGTTCTTTACGAGGCCCAGTCTAGATTTTTGCAGTGCTGTCTAGTAAATCTGCAGTGAAAATTTCTTTGTATCTGGATGACAGCCTAAAATATTGCCAGCCTTATACCTCCATGAGATTTGGCTCAAAAGGAACCAAGCTACTGGCAAAAATGAAATTTTACCAGAGTTTTAAAGACACTATTCACATTCCACTGATGTTTTATTTTTTGTACAGCCATTCCCTGCCACTAGATTATTGTTCTACACCTTTGATATGTGCAGAAAGGTTAATAATATCGGCCTCCATAGCTCAGTGCCTAGGATTTGTTCGAATAGTTACTGACTATTGAAGGAAAGCCTAGTAAATATTTTCAGTCTGTGAAAAGGTATAGTTCCTCGTGAATGAAATTATTATTGTGGACCAATAGATATTGCTGATAGATGTGCTTGTTGTTTGATTCCCCTAATGTTGGTGAAATTTCTTTAATCTCATTACAAGCTTTTTGTAGGGGAAATAAGGCCCCCAATACAAGGAGATTATAAGAGAGCCTCTGGCTCCTTTAAATGGCTTTAACTCCCTTGCTATGAATGATTTACAATCTAACATACTGAAATAACTTGAAAATTGTATTTATAGACCATTACTAATCATTTTGAAGGCTTTGTGGGATAATGATAATTTCTGAAATTCTATAGTTTGGCAAGTATGGCCCTAATTTTTAAAAATAGTAAACTTAATGCCCATTCCAGCCTAGTATAAGAGGGTTTCTTAAGCAAACATATTTTGAGAATTAAAAAAAAAAAAAAAGGAGTGGATCACCAGGAGCCAATGTGGATTTGCTAAGATGATTTGCTTTGATGGTAGGATTACGGGAGTGCTAGTGAGGAGAGGTCAGGACAGACTATCTGAATTTCAAAAGACATTTGTCAAAGGATCTCCTGATGTACTCATAGAAAATAGAGAAATTTGGTCTAAATCAATAGTTTTCAAAGATTCGTTTGAACACAGAGGATTTTTTTTTTTCAAACAAAAGATCATGAGGAAATACAGTGTGCAAAAAAAATAGAAAGGAAAGAAAAAGAAAAGACAGAGTCGGCTTAGAGAGAGGAGAGAGTACCCACCCTTTGCTCCCTATTTCCTGCAGCCTCTGGACCTCATAATACTCCGGAGAACAGATGGAAAGCCACTGGCCTATAGAATAACATCCTTGGTTGGTTTGGTAGTTGGTTGAAGGACCATACCCAAACAGTGCTCGTTATTATCTTGATGACATTCTGCAGTACTCCTGCAGAGGAATGTCGCAGAGATTCATTCATCCTCTATTTCTCATGCTTCCCATTTTCTAAATTTCTTGGGTGGATCAAGACATTGGTGATGATCAAATTCCTGAATATGAAGCTAGAGGAAATATTAACATATTGGATGGCAAACTCAGACTCTGAATAGCTCTCAAGGGGTAGAGTGACAGGAGATCCAATAGGATGAAATGCAATGGCATAGATGAAAAGCCCTGCATTTAGGTTATTAAATCCAGTCATTCGCATACAAGACAGAGGATATAATTTAGCAGGATATAATTTTTCTCATAAAGTATGAGAAAGGTTTGGGGGTTTCAGTCAATTTTAAAATAATTGGTAGTCAAAAGTAGTAAAAAGATAATATCTGGGCCAGGGCAACACAGGATCTCACATTCACTGACTGTCAGAACCAATCTGAACCGCGGGGTTCGGTCTGGTAATAATGATTGTTAAGTACTTGCTCTGTGTCAGACTTACTTTTACTTTACATGGACTGTTATCCCCAGATTCCTGACCATATAGCTTCTTTGTGTGTGTGTGTGTGTGTGTGTGTGTGTGTGTGTGTGTGTGTGTGTGTGTGTGTGTGTGTGTGGCGGGGCGAGTGATTGCTCTGAAAGATCCAAGTCCAACTCCCATCCATTGAAGAGTTTTTAATGAGTCATGATCCTTGGATTTTCTAAAGACAAAACTGACCTAGTTTTTCACCCATTCATTACAAAGGATGAATCAAAGAGTCAAGGGTGATTCAGGCCATAGACTTGATATGTGTCCTGTGACAACAGACTGATTTTGACTATTTGTTCACTTCTAATCTAGTCCTGAGTCATGAAATTTGAAAGTGTGTGTAAATGGCTAATGCTCTTTAAAAATTAACAAGAAGCCTTAAAAATAATATTCTTTCCAAACTCATGCTGTGGAGAACATTAGATCAGTTCCACTATTTGTGCCTCATAACAAATTTTAACAGGCTATTTAATTATAATTAAAATCTTATAATTAGTATAAATTCTCCTTTCCTCTCTCTTTTTCACATTTTTCCCTTCTCACTGTCTTAACCTCTTTTCTCCTTCGTTCCTTCAGCACATATTAAACATTTTCTATGCCACAGGGCCTGGAGAACAAAAAGAATAAAGTGAGGTCGGTGAGTCAGTGTTCAGGTGTAACCCTTGGACTAAGAAGTAGTTGAATGAAATGACAGATACACAGGCAGTTTTAGTTTTTGGTTACTCTCTTAAAAGAGACCATCTTACTCAATGCCTAAAGCTCAATGCAGTTTCTTCCAAAATGCACCAAATAGAGCATTTTTGAGGCAAAGTACCTAGTTCTTTATTTTAAAACTGTAGTAATTATTGCAGATAAGCTCTCGCTGGGGGTTATACTCTACTTGCTTTGAGAAGATGAAAAATTCCAGGTGACACCTCTTGCTCTCACTTCTCTTTGTAAGGTTTTCTGGCCTTCGTGCTGCAGTTTCTCATTCCTTCTGTCACCAGGGGGCAATGGCCAATGACAGCGTTAGCTTTGCTGGTTGCTGAGTGGATCGGGAGTGACTGGGGACATCTGCTCACACTAGTGCAGTCTAGCATTTTGTGGAGATAGCTGTAGGAGGAAGCTTATACCCATGTGAGCCGACAACTGCTGTTTTTCCAAGTAAACTACTGATATTGGTATGGAAATAATTGTCTCTGGAGGCCAGTGCACCACAGCTTCTATGCAAAGCATTTAACTTGATCTGGTAATTTGTATATAATTTTCACATTCCAGTTCCTTTTTTTATAGCATTCCCAAAGTTATGCTACTGCTGCTTTTTCTTATTCCTCTTCCTCTTTTCCCTTTCCCTTTCCTTTCCTTCCTTTTGAGAATTTAAAATTTTTTGGTGCAAACTTTGTTTTCCCCTTTATTTGAAAAGAGTATTATTGAGATATCATCCACATACCGTACAATTTGCCCATTTAAAGTATACAGTTCAGGGCTTCCCTGGTGGCACAGTGGTTGAGAGTCCGCCTGCCGATGCAGGGGACACGGGTTCGTGCCCCGGTCCGGGAAGATCCCATATGCCGTGGAGCGGCTGGGCCCGTGAGCCATGGCCGTTGAGCCTGCGAGTCTGGAGCCTGTGCTCCGCAACGGGAGAGGCCGCAACAGTGAGAGGCCCACATACCGCAAAAAAAAAAAAAAAAAAAAGTATACAGTTCAGTGATTTTTAGTATATTCACAGAGTTGTGTAACCAGAACCACAGTCAGTTTTAGGACACTTTTATCACCTCAGTAAATAAGCCCTGTATGTGTTGGCAGTCACTTCCCACTTATCCCCAACTCCTACCCAATGCCAGCCCTCAGCAGCTGCTAATCTGCTGTCTGTCTCTATAGATTTGCCTATTCTAGCAATTTAATATAAATGGAATCATATGTCTGGTCTTTTAGATGGTCTAATATATGGTCTTTTATGATGGGCTTCTTTTATTTAGCATAATGTTTTCAAGGTCCAGCCACACTGAAGCATGAATCCGTATTTCATTCTTTTTTATGGGTGAATAATATTCCATTGTATAGATATACCATATTTCCATTCTCTCATCTTCTTGAGGCCTCAAAGTTTTTAGCTTGTCTCTTGGATTATAAGTATTTTAAGGGGAGGGATTTTTTTCCCCTACAAGGCTTGTTTTCTGCAACATATAATACAACATCTGCAATATAGTGCAAGTTCAATAGTGTTGAATTGATGTTACAGAAGTATATGTGGAAAAAATGAGTTTGTTCTCTTAGCTTTGGCAGAGTGAAGGTTCTGAAGGAAAGATATGAAAGGGACAGTGAGAAATGATTTGTCATAACAGATTGAATGAGTATGAAATTTAAAAAGGAGTAAAATAAACAAGAGGGGCAAAGCACCTTAGTGGGACACAGAGGACCTTGGAAAGAAGGTTCAGAGAGCAGGAGTAGCCAATTAGAGACACACGTAGACACACAGAAGCAGTTTGAGTTAAGAGCCAAAATTTTAGAGTATTTATCACAGATTATGTTGAAAATTTTGGCACAGACAACTGCCAAAATTTTGCTTTGTTTTGTTTGTTTAGTTTTATAGATATCATGAAGTTGTTGAAATTAGAATGGGAAACTAGTTCAGTCATGAATAACTGACATTTTTGTGGCTTGTCACCGTCTTCATCATTGCCATCACCATCATGTCACTGCTGTTGTCACACCACCATCAGCAGAAGCATTGTGAACGTTTATTGACGGCATATTGAAATGTTTTGAAAATGGCCGTTTCTTGGTGTTCAGGACTCTAGCCTAAAACATTTTACATGTGTTATTTTGTTAGTCTTCCTAAGAATTCTATGAGGTAGGACCTATTAATATCCCCAGTTTTACATAGGAGAAAAGTGAGGTTGGAATTTGAATTAGATTTGACTACTGACTCTGATAGCCATACATACATTTTTCTAAAGTAATTTGTAGATGCAGCTCCTAAACTCTTTTGTAAAGTCTTTTTAAAAAAATTAATTAATTTTATTTTTGGCTGCGTTCAGTCTTTGTTGCTGCGCGTGGGCTTTCTTTAGTTGTGGTGAGCGGGGGCTACTCTTGGTTGTAGTTCGGTGTGCGGGCTTCTCATTGCAGTGGCTTCTCTTGTTGTGGAGCAGGGGCTCTAGGCACGCGGGCTTCAGTAGTTGTGGTATATGGGCTCAGTAGTTGTGGCTTGCGGGCTCTAGAGTGCAGGCTCAGTACTTGTGGCGCATAGGCTTAGTTGCTCCGCGGCATGTGGGATCTTCCCGGATCAGGGCTCGAACCTGTGTCCCCTGCGTTGGCAGGCAGTTTCTCAACCACTGTGCCACCAGGGAACCCCCGTAGCTCCTAAACTTTTAATCCAATTTCTGCTTCAGTCCCTTTTGACTTGGTGATGATTTCATAGTTATGGGGGTTTGGATGACTGTTAGTAAATATTCACACTCCTCCTGTTCTCCCTGTGGATGGCATGTGCTTCCCACCCAATTAATCTGGGCTTCTGTGACTGGCTTTCGCCAATGGAACATTAAGGGACATGATAGAAGCAGAGGCCTTAAATGTGCTTGCACTCTGGCTGGCTTTTCATGCTCTATTGATCCATCACGAAAAGAGGATGCCCAAATAGCCACTGCCCCTTCAGTCTAGGGCCTAAAATGAATATGTATGGAGCAGACCTGAGCCAAGCTGCCTGGCACCAAGCCCACCTGACCCTTAACCTGAAACCCACTCGGCTCAGCTTAACTCCACAAATCTAAGAGCATGAGACTAAACGCTTGACACTGCCAGCAACCGGGTTGGGGTGGAAGGTTACACTGATGGACTGCAGCAGTTTTGACTATTATAATAGTATCTAGTTGTTCTTTCATTTATTTAGTAATTAATTTCACCAAGGCTGATTTGATTGTCTACCACGTGTCAGTCACTGTAGCAGGTGTTGGGCTTAGAAAGATGCATCCAGTAAAGTCTTTATTGTCTTGCATTTGGTGTTTATTTAGTCAGAAAGATGATGTGTCCATACATGATTAGAAGACAGTATAAGAGCTGGTTAGTGCCCTAGCAGGTGGCTAAATCTATGCTCTGGGAGTTCCAAGAAGAGGATATTATGACTGATTGGATGTATTCAGAAAGGCTAAGGGACTATGCAAATGCAAGGTAATATATGTAACAAGTAATAGGATTAAACTCTGCTGAACACCAAGAAATGTACATTTTCATGAGGTTGGCAATCATGTTTTTAGCAAACAGAGATAACACCCTCATCAAAAATTGAGAAATTAGATGTCGATCATCAAAAATTGAAAAATTAGACTATCTCCCAAGAATTCATTTGTATGAGCACGTGATCAAGATACTTGCATGAGGGCTTCCCCGGTGGCGCAGTGGTTGAGAATCCGCCTGCCGATGCAGGAGACACGGGTTCGTGCCCTGGTCCGGGAAGATCCCACATGCCGCGGAGCAACTGAGCCCGTGAGCCATGGCCGCTGAGCCTGTGCGTCCGGAGCCTGTGCTCCGCAACGGGAGAGGCCACAACAGTGAGAGGCCCGCGTACCGCAAAAAAAAAAAAAAAAAAAAAAAAGATACTTGCATGAAACTGTAGAAATGAAATACAAAATCCCCTCATTTTGTTCTTTTTATGTCACCTGGCCTGGATCATAAAAAATAAGATACCTGACATTGGATTCCTATATTTGTCACTTCTCACCAATTTTTATATTTTTTTCTGTGGCCAGTGCCTGGCATGTTGCTGCCCAGTGGTTATACATTTAGCCTCTGAGGTCATATAGACCTGGGTGAAGATCCAGCCTCTCTACACCACGTAACCTTTATAAAGCGTCAGTCACGTGGCAGACCATTACCAAATGTTAAATACTATTATTCACAGTAGGATCCAAACCCTTGAGGAACGGCTCCCGAGACACAGGAGTCCCCTGCTGCTACCTAATGCTCAACAGACAAATTTTAAGTATACCTTTAATTTAGATGAAAAAAGGATTTAGAGAAATTTTTTTTGAAAAGACATCGTGTTGGGTGAAGAGAGGATTGTGTGTTAGAATCACTCATCACAGAAAGTAATACTCCAGCCATGTGAGGACAGCGAGGAGAGAGAAGTGGCAGCAGCCAGCAGCAGGCTGAGATCTGGGGTGCTGGAAAACCCACGGAGGACTGCTCACCTGACACAGAGCTGCCCAGACGCCGGCCAGCCACCTTTCTCTGGGACCCGCCGAGACACTCGAGGCAGCGCGGCTCCATATGCCAAGCCCGCATCCTGTTAAGTAGAGAGGAGATCCCTCCACAACACGGGGAGTCCAGGCTCGGTGAAGAGTACCCCCCATATTCAGCTCAGCGCCTAAGGTTCTCCATGAAACTTACATTGAAGGAGTCAACTCGTTTTAGCTCCAGATCCCTGGTGGCAAGTATGGCTTTATGTCTCTGAACCACAGCTTTTCCTCTCTGTAAAGCAGAGAGGATAATACCGACTTTTTGCCCTTGGGGTTATTTCACGGTTGGAATGAAATATTGCATATAAATGGACAAACCCTCGTGTCCCTGTTGGATGTAAGGGATGAAATACTAGAAAGCTGTTGCCATCTTGGTAATTCCCAAAGATGCCCAGGTATGAACATCTCAGCAAAGCTTTTTTTTTTTTTTTAATCGACAGGCTTCTCTTAAAGAAAACATGCAGGGCTTCCCTGGTGGCGCAGTGGTTGAGAGTCTGCCTGCCGATGCAGGGGACGCGGGTTCGTGCCCCGGTCAGGGAAGATCCCACATGTCGCGGAGCTGCTGGGCCCGTGAGCCATGGCCGCTGAGCCTGCGCGTCCGGAGCCTGTGCTTCGCAACAGGAGAGGCCAGAACAGTGAAAGGCCCGGTTACCACAAAAAAAAAACCGAAGAAAACATGCAGTTTAGCTGGCAAGGCTTAGCTGGCTCTTGTATGCCTTTTCATTTTGAAAAAAGAAAAGGAAACCGTCTCATCAAAATTTTTAGCTTTTCTAAATACCCCCCTGTGCGACCAAAGGCTGTTCACCATGATGGGGACATGAGGACTAATGGGTTCATTCTTACTCTTTGGCGCAGCAGCTGTTTCAGGCAAATGAATGGGGGGCTGTCATCAGAGCACTTTCCTGCGTATGATTTACGCGTCTTCTTTTTCACGGGCAAAGTCTGCTTTTTTTTTTTTTTTTTTTTCATTTCAACCAGCTTAATACTTTTGTTCAGTAAGAGCCATTATTAATTTCTCTCATGCACATATTTTAAATTCCTCACATGACAGTTTAGAGAAACTAATGAAAATTAGAGTGTGTTAGCATATCACATCCCTACAGAGACCTCCTCGGACATTCAATTACACTTAGTGATGGTAACAGGACTACAGAGAAAAGCATTACCATTTATACCTGCTTGCTCCTGTGCTGTCTCTCAATCTCTCTCTCTTTCCACCAAATATTTGGAAAAAATATAGCATTAAGCAAAGGAAAAGTCAATTTTGATGCTATTTTTAAATACAGTTATTTCTGAAAATGCTTTTTTGAAACAGGATGGTTATAGCACATGTACCTTACTTATTTGTCAGTTAGGAGCATTAGTCCTTTTATCTACACTACTGAAAATTTTTCCTTTGCTCACCAAAGGCTTCAAAGGAATTAAATAAAGATATTTTTTTTCTGCCTAGATATATACTTTGGCAATTTGATTTTGTTTTAAAGTAGCATAATTACATGTTCTCCGTCCATTCTATGAATCCCAGCTACCTTGGGAATGCCTTTGAAAAGCTCGATTAGGGATGTAAGACACGTCTGAGGGTACTGATGTTTGCCCCGCCTCCTGAGCCTGGTTTGAAATTCAGCTCCGCCCAGCAGGGCCTGCCCTGAGCTGTGTGGTATTATTTTTGGAACTGTGGGCCTGAGTAACCGTGCGTGTGCCATGGCCAGCAGATTGGCCAAGTCACCTGCGAGCAAATAGTGTGGGGCTGTCAATCCTGATGCCAGACACTTTTATAGCCTATTACAGAGTAAATTAAAGGCACAATTTATTCTTCATGAGTCTGTCAACTTCGGGATTTTCTGTTTTAGATGGTGACCTTCTCTGATTCAGGGACAGTGCTGTTAAGTTTGTTTTGTGTTACCTGTATGTGCATTTTGATTCAAATTTAATAATATACTCATTTACTAACTAATGATTTGGTAGACCAGTGTTTTCAAACATGCTTATTAATTTGTTTGTTTCAGACCAAATACTTGCTGATTTTTCCCAGTGAGAAAGAGCAGTTAGGGCACATATGTAGACATCAGTTGACCTGGATCCGTTCTGTGCAGGCATTGTGCTATGTTTTCTGGTTCTAAAGATAGACAAGACAAAGTCAGTTATTTAGGCTGTAAATTGCAAATACTTGGCAAATGAAAGTTATTCAGTTTCTAACCTTTTGTGAGTTTTTATAGTCTTGGAATCCATACCAGGAAGCCAGAGTTTCTAACTGACATGGTTCCAATTCTGATCTAAGTATAATAACTGTAGTTAATATGAATTAGTAACAAAATACAAAAGCACAAGTAATGAAACTTGTAATTTTAAAAATGCTGAACCTTATCCCGTACTTGATCTGTGAAAATATATGTATGTTCAAGGTGAGGATATTAAAGTTTTATTCTGTATACCCAATGTATATGTTTACTAGCGTGAATGGTATTTTCAATATGAGATATCTTCAAGCTTCATGCGTAGCTCAAACCTATATGCTTACGCTGTTCAGGAAGGATGGAGCTGCTGCTTTGGGGCCCCCTGAGGAGTGATGCTTATCCTCGTCTCAGGGGGCTCCATTACCAAAGTGTGGGTGCTGCATCCTCCGCACACCAAAGTTCTTTTTTGTTAGCCAGAAGGCCTGGCAGAAAAGCAGGAATAAGAGAAGAGAGTAGGCTTGCATTCCCTCAGAGCAGCTGCCTTTCTGACTCAGAAAGATTGAAAAACATGCTTACAAATGTTTCCTCTGCTTCTTTCTCAGGAAGGATTTTCATATGTTCCCTCTTAGAGAATCATAATAGTTACTCAGATTCATCAGTTTGAACATCCACTCTGTTTTGATCGGCTGCCCATTCCCTAACAACTTCAGTGTAGGTTTTTTTAATAACCATGTAGAAACAAGGACAACTTCCAATTGAGACAGTTATTTATTGATTTATTTTTATTAGGAAAGGTTGCTTCTGATTGTAAAGGGCAAGAATATTGCAGGGTTTTTTTTGTGAGGGTAAAGATGGGGGAAAAGAGTAAGTTACTATTTGAATTCTTCAGCTGAGGCTGTACACATTGCAGTTAAAAGGCTTAGAGGTAAGGGATTATGAGTGTAAAATTAAGCAGAGCTCTTCAAAACCTCGCCAAGTTCTAAGGAGGAATTGTAAAGTATGGTTCAAATGCTAAAATGTTCTCACAAATTGAAGAAAGATACATTTTTGAACTGCACATTTACCCAGTAAACCAGGATTACTTTGTTCACCCCATTTAAAACAGGTTCAATGCGAAGTTTCCTTATTAAAAGAAGTAAAATTTTATGATGCTTTTGCCTTAATACCAAAATGGAAAAGCACCTAGAAAAGTTGCCAAGTCAAACGGCCACTGGCTTTGTCAGATTTTGCTTCAAAGCCATGACCTACAAAGTTAGACCTGGGGACTTTGTCTTCCAGATCACTCAGATGCTTATCTTGTTGCTAAGCAGTTAAGTATTTTTAAATTTCATGTTAGCTTCCCTTGTTCTGCCCCCTCAACTCCTCAAATATCCCTTTGAAGATTCACTGAACTCTTGTAGAAACTTTAAAATTGCATAATAGTAACTTCAGTTTCCTTAATCCTCTGTAAACCTGCATTAACATCCAGGAGACATTAATAATAGTTGGACAATGATGGATGGGCATTGCTTTGTAGAGTGGGGAGGGGATACAAGATCTGAGAAGTCCAGATTTTTAATCTGATCCCTGAATTCTTCTGCCTGTAACAGCTCGTTCAGTGCTCAGCTCCTGCAGCTGAAATATTTGATTCAAAGTTGGAGGTCCAAGATCGGAAGATTTCCCCCAAGAATTTCTTTTCCCAAGTCCTTCCATAAAAAGGGGCTTCAGCAACACGTGATGCAGTCAGTCCTCTGCCCACTTGCTGGGGGGCTCTCTTTTGATGCTAGCTGATTCATTGGCCTCAGTGAAGTCAAAGAAGCCTCTTCACAATGGGTGTGATGGAGCAAGTCACCCCCATTGGGAAGATGGACCTGTTGGACATGGTAAAATGCAGTGTTCAGGAGAGAGGCACAAGGAAGGGCGCCTTTCAGAACTTCTGCGTGTCAGGTTGCTCTCTGCAGCTTGGTTATTGTCTTATGTGACTCTGACTCTCTTCCTCTCTCTGTCTTTTTAAATTATTTGCTCAAAAAGTTAATGGTTGGATGACTAGACTCTCATCGGACAATTTCAAAATGTCTATAAAGAGTGTGTGTTTTTAAATGATTCAGATCCTAAATTTTTTTTTTTTTTTTTTGCACGGGCCTCTCACTGCTGTGGTCTCTCCCGTTGCGGAGCACAGGCTCCGGACGCACAGGCTCAGCGGCCATGGCTCACGGGCCCAGCCGCTCCGCGGCACGTGGGATCTTCGCGGACCGGGGCACGAACCCGCGTCCCCTGCATCGGCAGGCGGACTCTCAACCAGTGCGCCACCAGGGAAGCCCGATCCTAAATTTTAAAGAGTTTTGTACGTGATTAGCATCCAGCTGTCTCAAACCCTGGTGTGAGCTTTCTTTGGTATTCTGCCCCGCATGCCATTGCGAGACTTGTGTGGTTACATTCATAGTGTTTGATGGGAGGCAAGCAATACAGAATCTATTCATTTCACCTATAATCGTGGAATAACTTAACTTTTAGAGGTTTGCGGTAAAATTCTTGTTTGTTTCATTGGAGTTTGAATTCATGAATGTACTTACTAAAATTAATTTCCTCTTAATGCAGTTATAAAATGCTTAGAAGAAAAATAATAGTCTTGGAATACTTGATTTTTTTTTTTTTGGCTGTGTTGCTGCGTGCAGGCTTTCTCTACTTGCGGCAAGTGGGGGCTACTCTTTGTTGCGGTGCGTGGGCTTCTCATTGTCTTGGCCTCTCTTGTTGCGGAGCACGGGCTCTAGGTGAGGGGCCTTCAGTAGTTGTGGCGCATGGCTCAGTAGTTATGGTTCGCGGCTCAGTAGTTATGGCTCGCAGACTCAGTAGTTGTGGCACACAGGCTTAGTTGCTCCGTGGTATGTGGGATCTTCCTGGGCCAGGGATCAAACCTGCGTCCCCTGCATTGGCAGGCAGATTCTTAACCACTGTGCCACTGGGGAAGTCCTGGAATACTTGATTTTTTTGTTACAGCGATGACGGTCTAACATGAAGGTGTTTGATTTGTTTTCCTATTTTATTCTTCTGTTTTAATTCCTTCAGACTGGAAATAATGAATTACACCTTTTGTTAAAACTTTCCCTTTTGTTTCCTGTAAAGTGAACAATGAGATTATTACACACACATCACACAATGTTGTTTCTTTTTCTTTGTAAGAAAATAATGAGCTAGATTATAGCTTACTGCAAAATGTATGTGGCACTTGCAATTATTTCTTAGTTAAAAAAATATCCATTTTCTTTTAAACTTTCTTGCTTTAAAGATTTGATAAAAGTTTTTAGCTTCCAGCTTTTCTCATTCTCATTCATTGTTGTTCTTGGTGCATTTAATTTCATATATCACAGGCTGTGAAAAAGGCCCTGAATAATATCCTTCGTACAAATGTGCTTCTCTGGGCCTCAGATTCCTTATCAGTAAAATGTACCTTAGATGATCCCAGAAATCTTCTGAAGCTCTAATTTATTTATTTATTTGTTGGTTTATTTTATTTTTTAATTGAAAGATAGCTGATGTGCAATATTATGTTAGTTTCAGGTATGCTACATAATGATTTGATATTTTCATACATTAGGAAATGATCACCATAATGTTTGGTAGAATTCACTCATGAAACTCTCTGGTCCTAGACTTTCGTTTGTTAAGAGTTTTGTTTATTACTGATTCAGTTTCATTATTGGTAATTGGTCTGTTCATATTCTCTATTCTTGTTTCAGTCTTGAGAGATCATATGTTTCTAGGAGTTTATCCATTTCTTCTAGGTTGTCCATTTTATTGGCATATAATTGTTCGTGGTAATCTTACTATCCTTTGTATTTCAGTGGTGTCAGTTGTAACTTCTGCTCTTTCATTTCTGATTTTATTGATTTGGGCCCTCTCTCTTTTTTTCCTGATGAGTTTGGCTAAAAGTTTGTTAACTTTGTTTTTCTTTTCAGTGAACCAACTCTTAGTTTCATTGATCTTTTCTATTGTTTTTTAGTCTCTATTTCATTTATTTCTGCTCTGATCTTTATATCTTTCCTTCTACTAACTCTGGGTTTTGTTTGTTCTTCTTTTTCTGGTTCCTTTAGGTGTAAGGTTAGGTTGTTTATTTGAGATTTTTGTTTTTTTCCTGAGGTAGGCTTGTATCACTGTAAACTTTCATCTTAGAACTGCTTTTGCTGCGTCACATAGATTTTGAATCCTTACGTTTCCATTTTCATTTGTCTCCAGGTATTTTTTAATTTCCTTTTTGATTTCCTCAGTGACCCATTGGTTGTTTAGTAGCATATTGTTTAACCTTCATGCGTTTGTGCTTTTTGCAGGTTTTTTTTCTTGTTGATTTCTAGTCTCATATTATTGTTTTTGGGATAGATTCGTGATATGATTTCAGTCTTCTTAAATTTACGAAGACTAATTTTGTTGCCTAGCACGCACTCTATCCTGGAGAATGTTCCATGTGCACTTGAAAAGAATGTGTATTCTGCTGCTGAACCTTCAGTTCAGATGACAGTATAATCATGGCAGCAATCAAGGTTAATAAGTCATTACAGTGACTGAATTATCCTGCTCATGCACTGCATTTTTGAGACGTGACCTTTACATTCAAGCTGCAAGGTCCTCTTTTACATGTTCCCTGAAAGACATTCGTTCTTAGAGACATCTACCAGCATTTAGTGCGAGTGGTCATGTATCCCAACCTTTTCATTTTACAGATAAGGAAAACAAAACAGTGTTTTATTAAAACATCAATGTGAGAGCAAATAAACTGACTTTTTCTTGCTTTCTAATAGCTATGGGACCCCAGTCTTACTATAAATAATCCCAAACCAAGACTGCAAAACTTCAAAGCTAATTCTCTAAAATATTCGTAGGGTCAGAGTCTTCCCACTGCCTCTGAGGCTGTTTTCTTGCTTATCTGGGTGGAGGCGCTCAGTGCGAATGTGAATGGGGTTGGTCCCAGTGGTTAGTTGGTTGCCATCTGCACCATTGTCACCCCAGAATAAAATCACTGAAAAGAAACAGAAAATACATACCACTTAGGTGTGTCTTACTCTATGGAGATAATTATTACTTACCCAGATACGAGAAATTTAGCCAATAAACTTATCATGATATAATAATTTTATTCTTTATTCTGGTGAGGAACACTTAGTTGTTTTGTATCTGTTTCATGCTCTCTACTTTTTTTTTTTTTTTTTTTTTTTTGGCTGCGTTGGGTCTCTGTTGCTGCATGCGGGCTTTCTCTAGTTGGCGGTGAGCAGGGGCTACTCTTCATTGAGGTGCACTGGCTTCTTGTTGCGGTGGCTTCTCTTGTTGCGGAGCACAGGCTCTAGGCACGTGGGCTTCAGAAGTTGTAGCTCACAGGCTCTAGGGCACAGGCGCAGTAGTTGTGGTGCATGGCCTTAGTTGCTTCGTGGCATGTGGGATCTTCCTGGACCAGGGCTCGAACCCGTGTCCCCTGCACTGGCAGGCAGATTCTTAACCACTGCGCCACCAGGGAAGCTCCTCATGCTCTCTACTTTGATACTCTATTTGATCCTGCAAATCCTCACATCTACAGACGTGTGAAGAGTTACTTTATTTACCGTTCATCTTAAAAGATTGAGATGTTTAGTGCTTGTATTTTGCACATGCCAGAGATTTATATTTTAAATTTAATGCCCTGTCCCTAGTCCTCTGATAAACTTAAGAATGTATTAGAAGGAAAGAATTGCTTGGCCTAGAGAAATGAAGATGTTATGGGAGAAAGTCTGGCAGGAGATGAGAATGGAGGGGTGGGATCAAATTTCTGTTATTTGTCTTTCTTTCAAGACCTTCAAATTATACAAAATGAGTCCAACTCTGAAGATTCATAAAGCTGGTTGTGGAAACAGTTTTCCATCTTTAGCAATATTTTTGCCTATGGAGCTGACTTTCCTTTCAGGACTAGATCATTAGGTAGGACCTAGATCATTAGGTTGGGCAAGATATGGTGACCTTCCCTCCTGTGTCCACAGCTCAGTCCTGCTGGAAATTTTGATTGGATTCCAGAGATATCCCTAGTCTGATTGATCCTTCCAGCTGGGATGAAAAAAAATTCATAAAATCTTTCACCATCGTAACGTTCCATTTTCCTACAATGTCAGACGTATCATTCATTCTATTTTATCTGGTGAGGTTTACCCAAGGTCTTTCCAGCTGAAGCATCTGAAGGAACATCTCCACCAAACATTCAACAACCTAAATTGCTTAAATAGTCCTTTGTAATGGGACTAGTGTGGGATTTCAGGATTGACATCAGGTGATACAACGGCTATTGTAACAAGGCTCTCCCTAAATTGAAAGCCAAATTTGGTTGTGCATGCCGGGAGAAGGGTTTGCATGGGTGAGAAAAGTATCCATACTTTTCACAGATTCTCAAACAGCTGTTGTTGTTGTTTAAATGCCTTGAAAGGAAAAATAATGGAGCTAGACTAAAGAAAATACCTCAGGTTTCATGAAGGGACAAATAAAAGTATATTGTTGCCTCTGTATAATTAACGATACCAGATATGTGGTAAACTGAGAAGTAGCCTGATGGTTCCTGGACCAAGAGCTCTGCCACGACCAGTGCCACAGTGAGTCACAGCCAATCTGTGAGTTTTGTTATATGGAAGCAGGAGAAATGGCAAATTCTGCCCATTGACCAAAGTATAAGAATAAGGAAAGAGAAGAATGTGATGACTTGTGCAATGTTCATGGGTGAACCCTGTGTATTCAATAAAAATATCCAGATGCTTCTATAATAGAAGATAATAGTTTTCTGTTTGGTAGCGATCAGCACATAAAAAGGTAAACGTCGGGCTTCCCTGGTGGCGCAGTGGTTGAGAGTCCGCCTGCCGATGCAGGGGACACGGGTTCGTGCCCTGGTCGGGGAAGATCCCACATGCCGCGGAGCGGCTGGGCCCGTGAGCCATGGCCGCTGAGCCTGCGTGTCCAGAGCCTGTGCTCCGCAACGGGAGAGGCCACAACAGTGAGAGGCCCGTGTACCGCAAAAAAAAAATCAACAGGGACGGGAGGGAGGATTCATAACCAAGTGACCATAAAACACCTATATAAAAAGTATGAAATAGAGGCATTTTAAGTCACAGGTTCTCAGTGAAATGTATTTAGTAGAATGACTGAACCAACAGGTGACATAATTATACTAGAGGAGTATATGCAATGAAGCCTGAATAATAGCTTAATATTGTAATACATTGACAGCTCCTGAAAATTATTTGTAAGTTGAGGAGACCATGTTTCATTCATTTGTTAATGCTTCTTTTAAAAATTAAGAATTTACTTTTATTTATTGTTAACTCAAATATATTCCACATATTTGACTTTTATATATGTTTTCTATTCTTTTTTTTTGTTTTTTTATGTTCTCTATTCTATATACACAATATATTTTTCTCTATACTCGATATATTTTTCTAAATGTATTTTTCTATGGGCTTTAACATTCCATTAATTTTTTTAAAGGAATTAAATATTTGCTTAGCAATTAGATGTCCCTTCTACAGTCCTTTAACTCTTGTGGGGAGACTTTTTTCTTAATTATCTATGGCCATGGGGATGAGAGCAGCTAAAACACATAGTAAAGAAGCTAATTTTATCCAGCTGTGTAGTAGTAGTTCTTTTCCTTCATTTGACTTTGATATAGTTTAAAGAAAAAAAGTGGACCATTTGTCTGATTTGAATTTTATTTCTTTTACCCTGTGGTAATAATTAGAGGGAAGAGGATAAAATCTCCAACTGGAAAATCATCCCAAATTCATTAGACTTGTCACTTATTTACCAGTAAGAAGCAATTTTAAGTTGTGCTTTTCTGCTTGGGTACAGTGTATAGTCTGAAGCATTTTGTTACACAGAATTTGGTATATGTTTATGGAAGACTTTACTAGACACCAAGGAAGAAAGAAATGAGTTCCTGACAGGTTAGCAAGGGTTTGTTTGGGATCTTAACTTGCCTGGGGTTAACTAGTGTTGTAGGTCCAAAGTAACTGGGTTTAAATGTCACATATAATGACAAGTAGGAAAATCGGGACGATATTTGCATGCGAATGGGGATAAAGGTGACTGGTCGTTGATTCACTTGCATGATGAATGTTTGCCCTTGGTGAAATGGTTTACCTTCCGTGAAATTATAAACAATATTTCTTACTGTAAAATGTAGATGCCAAGCCTAGAAGTGTATGCTTCTGAAATGCTGCTCCAGTTAGAAAACTGTTTTTTTTAAACCCAATCAGAGGAGGCAAGGAGACTTGGAGTTTTGCCCTTTTGAGGTTTAGATTTCCCTTAATGTCTATCTTTCTGTTTAGGAGAAGTGAGAGAGGAACAGGGCAGTATATTCCAGGAATATATAAAATATGTCTGTTTAGAGGTTAGAGGACCAAGACATTTTAAATACATTCCTTAGGAAATATTTTTAAAGTCTCTAGAAGAAATTAGATGTATTCTTATATTGTTTTATGTTATTAAAATTCCTCTCTCTATTGATCTAATGTGCTTTTTTATTTATAAAGTTAATATCTCTGTGGAAATAAACACAGCTGTCCACTGTGAGACTGTAGGAACAGAGTCTCTTCAAGGCTTTAATAATTAGAGAGTCTCAGAATTTGGTCAAAAAAATAGATATTTCTTTTTTTTTGGTAGAAACATTATCAAATACTTTCATTGATTGAAAAGATTGATTTTTTTTTCAAGACCGCTTTGCTTCATAGTACTTTCATTTCATTATATTAAAGTAGAACATGATTTTATAGGGTGTGTGTTTGTAAATCATTTTATATGCCTGTATATGTATGTGTGTATGTGTATCATCTGTTTTAAGCCATTAATTCTCCAAATCATCAAAGAGAAATAAGATTCATAGAAACCCCTTGATTAACCTCTCGGTCAAACAATAAATTAGGATCAGGGTTCGAATTAGAGCTCACCAATGGCGCTGAAGTTTGAGCCCGTTATTGAAACACGCTGGTCGTAGTTTGATCTGCATAGAATCGTAGGTCAAGATACTCACAGACGGGTTTCTGTGTTCTGTGAAAAGACACAACAAAACCGAACATCAGAGACCGCCCGGGAAGCCCTCTTTGTGATGTGAAACACCAGCATCCTGGGACTTTGGGAAGGAGATGCCCCAGTCAGAGGCTCTGTGGGGCTGCTGGGCTGGAGCACCCCCCCTCCCACCCCGCACAACGGGACGCCTCGCTGATTTGAAGAAATGCCACCAACAGCTGATGGCAAATGCAAAGAGGGAAGACAGTCCCCACTTGGGGGTCACTGAGCCTGACATCTTTCTTTCAAGAAATTGAGAAAAGGCCAGCTCCCCTGGGCTATGTGAGGTCAACATTCCAGACAGCACCACCTGTGGAAGCGGGTTTGGAAATTGTCTTTGAAAAAGCACTCTCCAAGTTCATTTCTCTAAGCTCATGCAATCTGTTTTTAAAACAAAAGGAACATTGTCCCTTCCTCTGCTTGTGGTGATAATGCTGACCCGTGGGTTAGAATCATAGAATTTTTCTATAGCTGAATATGTTTATACATTTACGGCAGCTTAAACGTGTGGGCCATCTGGAGAAAGGGAAAGAGCCTGTTACATTGAAGTCCATTGTACTAGGTATAATCTTGCACATGTATGCTAACACTTTTCATCTCAAATGATTTGCCATCATTTTGTACAGTGAGGGTCTTAAGCGCAGATGGTCTTCAGCTGAGAAGCAGGTCAGGGATAAGAGCTTAAGGATTAGTGGGATCTGAGGAAAACTAAGGCCTGTGTCTCATCCAAGAAGAGTTGGTGTTACTTGGCTTTAGCTGATGGTTGCGTAAAAGATACCGATCCAGGGCTGTCAGATCTTGACTCTTAAGACTTGTTTTCATAAGAAAGTAAACCTCACGTCTTTATTTGAGAACTTTCAGTCTTAAATAGCATTTTGAGCCCAGTGAAATGCACCTGTAGGCCAGAACTGGCGCTTGGTTCCTCAGTGCGCTGGGGTCATTACCAATGGCTCACTCCATGGCAAGCCCTGTGCCAAGTGTTTTATATCTGTGAGCTCCTTTATCTTTGCCACAATTTTGTGAAATAGGTATTATTATCCTGTTTTCCGGATAAGGATACTGAAGTTTGGTGTGGTTAGGTAACTCACGTAGAATTTAGTAGCTAGTACGTCGGAAGAAAAGGAGACCAACTTCAAGCTGAGAATCTGAGTTAGCAAATATTTATTGATGTGTAATATCTTTCAGAGACTTGCTAGGGTCTAGGGATCTAATAAGAAATGAGACAAATGCAGAAGACTTAGAGTTTATTTAAATTAAAATACAGCAGATGAAGGCAAGGATAAGATACTTAAGGAGCACACAAGAGGAGAAGGATTCCGGGGGGTGATGTTCATCTGAGGCTTGAGGGATGGGTAGGAGTTGACTAAGTGAAGAACGTAGTGATGGTATTTATGGTTTTCTAGGCATAAGTAGGTAGGATTCCCAGAGGTGAGAGGACGGGGGACTGCCTATGAAGTGATAGATGTTTGATATAACTGGAGATAGCATTCAAGATAGGGATGGAAGATGGCAAGGAAAGATAAAGCTGGAGGGATAAAGCAGAGGGGGCAAAACAGAGTTTTATTTTTTTCTAGCTTTATTAAGTTATGATTGACAAAGATGGTGTACACATACTTAGGTTGTACAATGTGATTTTTTTGAAGGTATACAACATGATGATTGAATATATGTATACATTGTGAAATGATTACCAAAGTCTAGTTAATTAATACATCTATGGGTGGTAAGAACACTTAAGATTGATCTACTCTCAGAAAATTTCAAGTATACAATACAGTATTATTAACTTTAATTACCATGCTGTACATTAGATCCCTAGAACTTATTCATCTTATTACTGAAAGTTTGTACCCTTTGGCCAATAGCTCCCCATTCCTCCCTCACATTCTCTACTACCGGCCCCTGGCAACCAGTGTTCTACTCTCTGGTTCTATAAGTTTGACATTTTAGATTCTACAGGTAAGTGAGATCCTACAATGTTTGTCTTTTTGAGTCTGACTTATTTCACTTAACATAATGTTTTTCAGGTTTATTTGTGTTGTTGCTAATAGCAGGATTTCCTTTTTTACGGCTGAATAATATTCCATTGTGCGTATGTATGGTGTGTGTACAGAGTATCTTCTTTACCCATTCATCTGTTGATGGACATTTAGGTTGTTTCCATATCTTGGCTATTGTGAATAATGCTTCGGTGAACATGGGAGTGCAGATACCTCTTCAAGATACTGATTCATTTCCTTTGGATATATATCCAGAAATGGGATTGCTGGATGTTATGGTAGTTCTATTTTTAATTTTTTGAGGAACCTCCAAAATGTTTTCCACAGTAGTTGTACCAATTTACATTCCCACCAGCAGAACACAAACGTTCCCTTTTCTCCACATCCTTGCCAACATTTGTTAGCTCTTATCTTTCTGGTAATAGCCATTCTGACAGGTGTGAGGTGATATCTGATGTGGTTTTGATTTGCATTTCCTTAATGATAAGTGATTTTTGAGCATCTTTTCACATACTTGTTGACCATTTATATGTCTTCTTTGGAAAAATGTATATTCAGGTCCTTTGCCCATTTAAAAAATCAGGTTATTTGGTTTTTTGCTTTTGAGTTGTATGAGTTCCTTTTATATTTTGAATATTAACCTTGCCAGATATATGGTTTGGAAATATTTTCTCCCATTCCACAGGTTGCCTTTTCATTTTGTTGATGGTTTCCTTTGCTGTGCAGAAGCTTTTTAGTTTGATGTAGTCCCAGTTGCTTATGTTTGCTTTTGTTGCCTGTGCTTTTGAGATTGCATACAAAAAAGTCATTGCCAAGACCAGAGCTAAGGAGCTTTTCCCCTATGTTTTTTCTAAGAGTTTTATAGTTTTATACATTTAAGTCTTTAATCCATTTCATGTTGATTTTACACAAAGAGTTTTAAACTAGGGGATGACTTGATAATTTGAGTTTTCAGATGATTACTATGGCTACAATGTGGAGAGAAGAGACTGAGGAGGTCAGTGAATATGGAGATGATCACACAGGTGAGGGGATCTTTTGGAAGGTAATTGGAGTAATCCAGGAGAGGGGATAGTGCCTTGAAGCAGAGTAGTGACGTGGAAATGCCATTAAAGTTTGCAAGAAACATTTAAGAGGTAGAATAAGTCAGAAATGGTGACTGAGTAGATGCAGGGGGTGAGAGAGAGAGAGAGAGGATAATCAAAGATGAAGTTAAGATTTCTGGTTTTGCGAATTGTGCAGTTGGTAACACCATTTACAAAGATTCAGAGTTTGAAGGAACTGGCTTTGAGTGGGGTGGAAGATAAAGCGATCAGATTTGGGGGGGTTGAATCTGAGTGTGAAGTGCTAGTGGGTCACTTAAGTGGAAACTTCTAGAAGTCACCCAGTGATATTGATCTTATGCTCTGGGGAGCAACCTTGGCTAGACAAATAGATTGTAAATGTGTAGATGGTGACAGAAAGGATGGAAGAGGATGAGTTGGCCAAAGTAGGAAGTAGCATAATTGCTCTCAGAGTCGTAGTTCCAGACACTGTGGGTTGCTGAAGGCACCCTCATCGGGGCTTCTGCACGAGGACATCCATCGCGATGGCACACTGAGCAGGGGAAACATCACTGCCACCATGCCAGATTCATCTCCCAAGAGAAAACTTAGACGCCTAGAGAATCATTGCTCTCCACATCCTCTTCCAAAAATGTATCCTTTGAGCTGTTCTTTCTTTTTAAAAGAGCTGCATTTTTATTAAAATGAATCATTTGACTTATGATTATTAATTTTCATGATACAAAAGAGAAATCATTACAGAATGATAGTGTAGCAAATTTTTTTAAATGACCACTTTTTTTTTTTTCTTTTCATATATAATTTACAAAAGGAGAGGCATAGATCTTAAGTGTAACATTTGGTGAGTTCTCACAATAGTATACACTAATGTAATCCACACAGATCAAGATGTAGACCATTTTAACACCCCATAAAAATCCTAGTTAATAATAAATTCACCATCCTCCCGTGAAGGCAACCAAAAATATTTTATTCATGTTTTGATTGGACTAGTCTTTATTTTTATTGAATTGCAGGAGCTTTTAGACAAGTCACTAGTCATTTTTGTCACTTTTTTAAAAATTAATTTTTATTGGAGTATAGTTGCTTTACAATGTTGTGTTAGTTTCTACTGTACAGCAAAGTGAACAGGCTATATTTGTACATATATCCCCTCTTTTTTGGATTTCCTTCCTATTTAGGTCACCACAGAGCACTGAGTAGAGTTCCCTGAGCTATACAGTAGGTTCTCATTAGTTTGTATCCTTTGGGCTTATCTCAAACGTAATACCTCTACAATTTAAGTGACAGTGTTCACGTTCACTCAAACCCGGTGTTCTATAGGGACTCTTAAAGAGAGGAAGTAAATTGATCAAGGTTATGTGACAGAATTTGACCCTAGGTCTCTGGGAGCTGATGTCACCACATCTCAGCTGGTTAGCGGGATCCTGGTTAGTGGGGAACTTCCGTCTCTGATGCTACCTATCAGTTTTAGAGAAGTAGATGGTAGATGTATCAGTGCACATTCCAGTCCACTGCCAAAAATGGAAGTTAAAGTGTCAGGTTGACCAAGATGCACCCCCTCACCATTGTCCTCCTTTCGGTTGATGTCCAAGACCTCCTAATTATTCCTCTGCCAGAAATATTCAACTCCGGGAGAGATGCAAGCAGTAGTCTCAACTTTGGCTCTGTAAAGTTGGAGACGATCTGTCTTAAATATCTCTGTTCAAGGAGAACAAATGTACATGTACTGTTCTCTTTTAGATGCATCTGCAAGTCAGTGAAAAAATAGAGAAAGTAACTAAAAGTAATTGGTCCGGAACTTTATTTGGAATTGTTAACTAGATCAAAAATTTGCTATTAACTTGTATATTTAAATACTGGTTAAAAGTTCCTGACCAATGATGCTTCACTATATACATTTAATCACTGTAAAAACCTGATAGGAAACACGATTTCTTACTTTTTCTTCCATACTAACATTCCATTAAGCTTTAGCTGTTTGAACTGATAAAAGCCATTGCCCTGCGAGGTAGAATGGATTGTGGAAGCACATTCACACGAGAGGATGTTTTTTAGATTACCTCTGTTGGATTCTGATTAGCAATGTTTATGTTCCATTTAACGTTTTCCATATGCTGTTACTGATTGAAAGTTTGGTTCCTGCATTTATTCTCATCATCAGCTGTGGAAGTCAGGACCCTATGCAGCAGCTTCAAACCAAATGTCTGGATATTCTGGCATCCTGACTGTCAGAACTGTTTATTTTAGTTGAGTTTAGTTTCATTTTTCATGCAAGGAGGGGTTAGGTGACATTTGTGAATATAATCACAAGCTCCTGATGTCCTTTATCTTTATGATGGGGCCATTTTGCCATATGCTTAAATTGACCTACAATATGAAAAATCTTGACATTTTCCATAGCCCTAAAGATAAAGCTGAATATTCTGGAAAATTCACATGAGATGAATTATGCTGTGACACTTTCAAAGTAGCTTTATTAGTTTTGTATAAGCGATGTGTGCTGAATGAATGAAAGCAACATCAATTAATCAAAGTACAACCAGGAGAAAAAAGCCACCTGAAATGTTACCACCTGGGCAAGAACATAGTTCGGTGATAATCTTTCCCAGATCTCTCTCTGTGAATGTATTGCCTTGTCTTTTAAATGATATTGATTATTAAGAAGGCTAGAAGTGCATCTGGTATGTTGACTCATAGACAGTGGTGATACGATTTATTGTCCACACCTGGACACTTGGGAATGAAAGAGAAGATCTATTCATAATCAGGCTAGAATGACCTGGGCTGGACCTGGGTGTACCTGGACTGTCCCAGGCACCTTGAGCTAGGATTACTCTCCTCAGAGACCCTTGACTATGTGCATGTTTGTTCATTTATTACACATTTATTGAACATTTATTATATGCCAGGCACTAATCAGTAAAGTAAATAAAACGCAGATTCTACCTTTATGGACTCACCATCCAATAGCAGTTAAAATGCCACGTGGTGGGGACTGTAGTGGAAGGACACCTATCATGTTATGAGAACACACACGGACAGTCAGTGCAAGCTGAGGCTGAGCAGTGAAGGGCTGAGGTGAGTTTCAAAGGATTAGTGGAGTTAGCCTGACAAAGGAAGGAGCAAGGAACAGTCCCATTAAGAAAAGGCGATTTTTGCAAAGATTAGAGAAAAAAAAGGAAATGAGATATTGGGAAAATGTAAAAGGCTTAGGATATTGACAACTTTTGGTGGAAAGAGGAAGTGGCTTAAGATGAGCTGGCCACGAGGCAGAGACCTGCTTATGAAGCATCTTGTATGTCATGCTAGAGTGATTAGATTTTACCTTAAGGGCACTGGCATATTTTTAAGCAGGAAGGGCATCAGACTTGCACTTTAGAATGAAGGATTAAGATTCCATTCATGGGAAAGATTGAGATGTATCTGATGAAATTAAAGGGGGTTGAATCAACAGTGTTTGGGGCAAAGGAGAAGAGAGTGTCTTGGAGCCAAACTCAGGCATCAGGCTGGGTGGTAGAAACATTCACAGAAACGCAGAACACTGAAGGAGGAGCTGGTATGGGAGAAGGGGAAGAGGGTGTTCGGTCTGAGGCTCCGATAGGACATCTGTCTGTGTGCTTTTGTCTAGTGATGTCTGTCTGTGTGATTTTGGCTGGAACTCAGTAGAGAGATCTAGGCTGGAGAGAGAGATTGAGGAATCGATAGCTTATAGGCACTGTTTGAAGCCATGGGAATTTGAGGCCAGTTTGATTTTTATTACTTATCATGAATTTCTATTAACTCTGGTTCAAGATTATTGAATTTGTAACAGAGTAAAATAAATGGTAGCTAAAATGATGACATTTTGAAATTCATTCATCCCCACCCATTTTCATGAAAGCAACATTTGTCTGGGAGATATAAAATACCACTATTCAGAATTTATTGTCCAAAGGCATTGGCAAAGAGATTTTTGGACAAAAATCAAGTTTAGAAAAGTCACTGTTCTTTCCATTTCATAACAAGGAGAGGTAATTAAAGCTCTCTAATTAAAAATAGCAAGTGATTGCCGTCCAGACTGCATTGTGGGGACAGGGAGCCCCACGTGGGTCATGGAAATTTACAAACAAGCCTGACACACACTAGCCACCCGACTTTCTCCATTGCTAATCTTTAACATATGATTTCCCCTCTGAGAGTTGCTTGTCTTGCTGGTATTCAACTTTTACATAAAGAACAAAATCAAACAAGAGGGAGAATGATCAGAGAATAAGGGAGCTATGAGTGACGTTAAGATTCTTTGTTCAACTGCATCATGTTTTAGAAGAGGATACAGAAGACCAGAGTGTTTCAGTGCCTTGCCCCACGTCACGCATGTGCCCGCAGTCAGAGCGCTACATACAGCTCAGCCACTCCTGCAGCCGCCTTCCAGCCTAGGATTCTGCAGAAATGAATGATCGATGCATTTATTATTCAGTAAGAACAACTTTTATTTTATTTATTTCTTTTTTGCCGTTTCAAAACCATTGCTGTCTCAAAAACTGATAAATAAAAGCATGTAGTAACTACATCTGAACTGGCCAAAATGTGGGAACAGAAAATGAAAGGAGACAAAGGAGCATTTCTTATGCAGTTGCTTTGTAGTTTTCTCCTTAAATGCAAATATGCAAAGTGCGTTATCTCTGTGGTTACAAGTCCTTTATTTAATTGCACTAAAAGCTGTTTGGTTTCATCCGAAGGTCCAAATATTGCCTTCCGTTTGATGAGGAAGTGTTTTATTTTTTTGTCAGTGGTTTTGAAACCATATCATAAACATTTTATGATAATTGCCATTTTCCTCTCAACCTAGCAAAAACATAGAGATATAAGAGGAAAGTAACGTAGAGATTATGATGTTCTCTGGTATTTTCTCCCATTAATTTTCTGCAATGCTATTGAACGAAAGCTCACCGAATGAGAGGGCTCTAGATGTTGGAGACACCATGGCCCAGTAGAAATAGTGGAGAAGCCAGGGACTGTTTGGCATGTGGACTTCCGTGGCCTCTCATCTCTCTGATCCTGATTCACTCCCTCCTTTCTATGTGTGTCCTTATGGCTCCTTGCAATTCTAACAGTCTTTTATCCTACAGTCAAGACATACGTTTTCGTTTTCCCACAATTTTTGACTCCTCACCCCTTTTCTTCTTCTGTCTAATGTGTCACTGAGTCCTGTCACTTTATCTGGTCAACATTAGTTTACTATTGATTATTTGCTTGCTGGGTGCCCGCCACGGTCTTAGATGCCTTTTCTGCTTGTCATCTCTTAAATTCATTACACCCACCTCCCCTGAGAACCGAGAACACCCAATGTCAGTGACTTCCGTTTGCTTTCCTCCTGGAAACGAAGCGTTACCTTCCTAGTTCACAAATGAAATGCCCATGCTTAAAGTATACACCTACCTTCCGAGGAGCCCAAGATGTTGATGTTTTATTGTCTTGATTTAGTATGGGAAAAATGAGAAACAAGTTGAACAAGTTAGGACACATTTGAAATCCACATATTTCCTGAAATGTACCAGATTTTGATCTAAATAAGAAGCAAAACAGTGTTAGAAATAAATACTTTCAGATGTAATTAATTCGACTTCCCCAATACTCAAAAGTTCCAGTAATAAAATTATCTAAAGCTTGGTTCCCTTATTCCTATTTTTGATTCCATTTTTCATTTGATTGTTTCATTTACAAAATGGCAGCCAAAGACATTTAGGACAGTGGAAGTGTATGTCTTTGCTACACATATCATGAATATAAAGTGTATACATGTGAAGACGTCACACATCCATATGCATGCTATCTATTGCTCCATCAAGGAGTCCTCTTAATTACGCTTTATATATGCTTTGTGCAGCCAGGCATTGATCTTCCAAGTACCGTTGTCTGGTTCAAAGATTTGTAATTAGGCAGAAAGATCTGGTAAAACGAATGCTATGGAATTATTCAAATGCCCTGTGTGTATGAAATTGTTCATCTAGAATTATTTATCTGGAAAAGGGCACTTTTAAAGATGCGCTGAGCCTACTTTAAAATTTCTATTCCTCTCCATTATTTACTGATATTTCATGCATTTCTTGGACATTTGCAAATTGCAGGGCTTCTTTTCTCTTTTGATATGAAACTGCTTTGTGCTTTCCTGTGGGCCTGTTAATTGGTGAGCTCTTTATCCATGAGATCAAGAATCAGGGCTTCTTTATTAACCCATTGTGAGCTCTAAGATATTCCCAGGGGTGTAGAAAACAGGAGGTGCCTTTGAGACTTCATGCTCTTCCTATTCTGTTACAACACCAGTCACAGCCTGAAGATGCAATCAAGAAAGGCAAGAAGAATTTAATAAACAGTTTAGAATAGAATCCCCTGATACTGTGGATTCTGTAATGAGCCTTTTTGTCTTTTTTCCCCCCTTTTTGGTTAGCATTTGCAATTCCTTTTACTTACCGGACCTTTCTCCTGCAGGATGAAACAATCCTGTTAGGGATTTTAAAATAAGTAATTGAGTTTTGCATTGCAGTTTCGGAAACCATGAAAAGAATGATGTTTATTTTTCTGAAAGGCATTGTCCTGGTCTGTAGGTGGTAGTATGAAATGTCTTTGAATTTTCTCCCTTGAAAATGGAGAGACCAGTGATTCCTTGTTCCTCTTTCACACATAAATACACCATCATCACATGCCTTCCTGTAGATGTGTGAATTTACCATCTAAGTAGTCTGAGAAATTATCTCTGCACAAAGAGTTCCCTCGGGGATTTACAAGGTTTAGAACTGGAGGAGGGAGGGGAAGCAGCCCACCACAGTTTCCAGGACTCTTAGGGATTTAAATTCTCCATTGCTACATGGTTTATTTTTTTGACCAAAACACGTGACACCCCTTTGTAGGACACTGCTATTGCTTCACGTTAGCATTTGCAGAGTAAGTTTTTTTCTTCCTTCTCATTAGCTTTTCTGCTTGCGGCTCTGGTTGGTGCTATTCTGATATATAAGTGCCTGTGAGTAAGCAGTAAGCTCCAGCATGCAGGGAGAGGTTTTTTTCCTCCATGATTCTTAACAGCTTCTACATCAGAATGATTTTCTGCCTGGCTGGTTTGACTATTTTTTTTTCTTAAAAAAAATATGTAAACAAAGTCCAAAAGCAGACAGGAGACCCCAAAATATCTTTCCAACACTTTAGAAATCTGCTTGTTGTCAGTTTGCCATCCGCCCTCTTACCTGAGCCAGTAGGATCTTCTTGGTGGCAGTAACACCGGTATCCTATAGACGAACCAGAGTGACAAGCCCAAGTGCCACTCTTCACATACCTGTTTACTCATCATTATAATGGACACCAGGCAATTTTACTTTCAGATGCTGAAATCCATTTCACTCATTCCTTCTGGCTTTTCCTTGTCCTCCCCACATTTTTTTCCTAAAGAGGAGGTCAGAGCACTTTAAGGTTTCATGTCTCATGTAAATGGCTTGTGAAAAAAGGATAAAAATAACACATTATGTGTCACATAGGCTTGTCTGGGCACACAAAACTTCTGTTTGCCAAGGTATTTGCAAAGTGAAGGCAGTCTGCTGTGTGTAGAAATAGACTTCATATGTAAGCATGAAAAGAACACTTGACTAGCCATTAAGCAACCTGCATGATAGGAGCGATTTTGTACTAACCGGCTATGTGACCAGGCATGTCACTTAACTGGGCCTCACTTTTGTCATATGTATGGCTCTTCCAAACCGAAAATTTTAGTTATTTTTATTTATATAAAATTTCTCTTCTGAAACAATAATTAAGCATACGTATCCACTTTGTCCTCTTATAAGCTCTTTTAAGGTTATCAAAACTTTAATATTGGGGCTTCCCTGGTGAAGTAAGAGGTAGTAATACATGAAACAAGCCTAACCATGAGTTAATTATTGAAGCTGGGTTCATTTTATTATTTTCTTTACTATTTTACATGTTTTCAAATTTTCGTAATAAGTTAAACAAATATACAGGCGATGCAAACTCCACTTTGTTCTGTGGATTGGCTTGCAACCCTGTAGATGGGCACAAGGTGGCCTACCGTAATTAGAGCAGGAGGTGAGCTTGCCAATGACAGAGATCAGAGAGATTACGTAGAGGCCGGCGTTGCAGATAGCTAGCACTAGAACTGTGAAAAAAATATCTGTATAAAGAATATGGGGCTTCCCTGGTGGCGCAGTGGTTGAGAGTCCGCCTGCCGATGCAGGGGACGCGGGTTCGTGCCCCGGTCCGGGAAGATCCCACATGCCGCGGAGCGGCTGGGCCCGTGAGCCATGGCCGCTGAGCCTGCGCGTCCGGAGTCTGTGCTCCGCAACGGGAGAGTCCGCAACAGTGAGAGGCCCGCGTACCACAAAAAAACAACTTTAATATTACTGAATGGACAGAAAAACAAATCTCTACACAAAGCTATTTAGAGTGACTATATTAATCAGAATTTGTGTAGCAAAACCAGCTCTCGCTGTACACATTTATAACCACCACAACAAATGCAAAAGAGCATCTATATAATTTATTAATTGCCGTATCTGCTTGATCCTCCAGAGTTGCCGTGTCAGGTAAACAGAAGAGGTTGCAAACTCCACATCATACCACCAGTTAATTACTTTTCATTGCACTTTTCTGGTACAAAGCTGTGCTAGTGATCAAAAAAGGTGTTAATCATAGAGTACAATGGCTAAAACATTTAAAATCATGTAAATGCAAAATACTTACAGGTTTTTAGAAAAAGTAGACTTCAAACCCCCCAAAACATTAAATAAGACAAAAATATAACATTAGAAGCCATTACGACTGAGAAGTTGTAACAATTATGAATATTTATGTACCAAATAACACAGAAAAACAGAAACCAATGGAATAAAATACAAACTCCGGAATAATCCAGTTACACATAGAAATTTAGTATAAAATAAAAGTAGTATCTCAAACATGGAGATAAATATGGTCTTTTTATAATAAATGCTGTTGGGAAAATCAAACAGCCATTTTGAAAAAAGGTAAAATTAGATCCATTTCTCATACCACACACAAAAGTAAACTCCAAATGCGTCAGAAATTTTAAAACGAAAAGAGTATACATATACCAGAAGAAAACATCACTAAATCCCTCTAAAACCTGGGTATAGGGAAAGACTTTCGAGTAATTATAAAAAATTCTAACACAACAGAACAAAAAAGATAAATTTGGCTACATAAAAGATGAGAACTTTTACATGTCAGAAAGCAAACAAATGAAACATTCAAAAAGGAAAACACTATACACAAAGAAGTTAAAAGACAAGTGATCACTGGGAGAAAATATTTTCAGAATCTATCACAGATAAAGGGCTGATACTCTAATTCATGATCATCTTTTAAAAATTAAGGGGAAATGAAGAAAATCCTATAGAAAATGGGCAAATGATAAGAAAAAACAATTCGCAAAAGGAGAACATGTGAAAAAGTGTTCAAATTCACTCACAATGGGAGAAATGCGAATTGAAAACAACACTAATCTATTTCTCATCCACCAGATTGGCAAACTTAGGTGTTTGATGATATATTCTTTTGGCAAGGCTATATAGAAACAAGACTCTCATATGCTGCTGATGGGAATAGAAAATGGCACAGTCTTTACAGAGGAGTATTTGGCAGTATGTAACAAAACTATATGTGTGTTTGCTTTTTGACTCAGCAGTCTCACTTCTAGGAATTTACCTTGAGGATAAACCAACAATGTAAAAACATATATGCACAAGGTTGTTCATTGAAGCGTTTGTTATTGCAAAGTATTGGAACCTACTTAAGTGTTCAAGCATAGAGATTGGTTGCATAAACTATAGTATATACACACTCTCTAGTATTATGCAACTATAAAAAAATTATGAGGACCTCTATAATGGAGTGATGAATGCCACTTAAAATATATGAAAGAAGGAAAAATTAGAAAGCATACTTACCTGCTTATCTTTACTAAAAGATACACAAGAAGAAGTAACCAGAAAACAAGGAAGATGCTTACCTATAAGGGGTGAGTAGAGAATAGGGTGAAAAGGCTATGGAAGGAATGATTCTTCTCTGAGTATATCTTTTTGACTTTTGAAAGCATGTTAATGTGTACCAATTCAAAAAATAAAATTAATAAAAATTGGAAACAAACTGAAAAAAAGGAACTAATTTCATAATGAGTATAGCCCTACTCAAAGGAAAAGGAAGGAAGGAAGGACCCCCTGGACCTTATGAACATAGAATTTGACTATATATCCTCAGTTTGGGGAAGGGTGGGGTGGCAGTCATGAACAAATCCTCAGCTCTATGTAGAAAGTCTGCGTATGTAATGGGCAAAAAATGTGCAAGCTATTTTAGCTATAGGATTGAGAAAATAAGTAAATATGTTGATGTTGGGAATCTCACTGTGGAATATGGGAAGGGAGAAGACAAGAAAGAGACCTCAAGAGGGTATATTAGAACTGGCGGTATCTGGGTGAACAACACATGGTCTAAAAGATATACATATTTTTATGTGTATGCATGTATATTTGTAACTGTATTTATGTATATAGAGATATAATTGTATGTGTATGTTTGCATCTGCATATATTTCTGAGCTCTTTTTGCTGAACATGTGAAGAAGGAAAGACACCCCGATAGCAATGATCGTACCTAGCTCTATATCTTGGGTCTCTAATACCACTCCCCACTAAAAGGAATCAGAGATCCATGAAGAAATTGCTGATTGCAGGACAGGGGTAGGATAGATAAAAGGACTTGTATCTTATTATACCACAAAGGAAGAAGGTACTGGGGAAAAACAAGATGGGACCATGCTGAAAGGACACAGAAACCAGCATGAAGAGACTTCTCCTGGCCAAACCTTAGACAATTTGAATGCTAAAATAATTAAGTGCAATCATGAATTAGAAATCATTAAAAATAATAGGAATTCATGAGTCTGTGCCAGTAACTAAAAGGTAAAACCAGTAATCAATGGGGGTGAAAGGCAGGCTGTGCTTCCAGTAGAATCCTGAGGGCTGACTGGTGAATGGGGAGGGCTGGAGAGCGGGCAGGAAGCGGAAAAGTCATGGTAAGGAATGGATCAGGCAAAAATCATCACTGGATGCTACAGGTAGGGAGAAGGTTTGATGAGAAGGAGGTGGATAATTTGGATGGTCTTAGTGTTTCCCCATATATTGCTTATTGCTGGTGATAGAGAAAACCTATGATAATTTTATAGTCCAGAAATTGGGCAACACCTTGACCAGGTAATCAAAATTAGCATCACCAGTGAGACGTTGTGTATCATCAGCTGTGACACTGAGGACACCTCACCTGTGCAATATTCTGGCCTAGAATTATACCTGAATATAATCACAAGGGAAATGAGACAAACTGGAAATGAGGAATGTTCTATTAAAATAAATAATAAATGAGAGTGTGGGAAACTATATTCTTCAAAAATGTCAATTCTGTGAAAGACGTTGAAAGTTATTATAAAAGATTATGCAAATGTTCTAGACTAAGGGCTATAGACACATGACAAGCAAAGGAAATAGCTGACTCTAGGCCAGATCCTGTGCTGGAGGGTAGAAAAATGGGATAAAAGACGTATTTGAGACAACTGATAAATCTTGGAATACTAATTTGTAGACTAGAGAAAAATATTAATGTAAAATTTATTCAAGTCGGTAACTATACTGTGGCCATGTAAAAGAATACCCTTATCTTTCGATGATAAAGGGTTTGATGTGTGTAATTATGTTATAGATAAAGGGGTACATAACCTACCTTCAAATGGCTCAGAAAAAAATGAGAAAGAGGGAGAGTGAATGATAAAGCAAATAGGGCAAAATGCTAACAATAGGTGAATCTGGTCAGAGGGTAGATGGACATTCTTTTTTTATGTAATTTTGCTTTTTTTTTAAAGTTTAAAAATATTTCCAAATTAAAGGTCTTTAAAGATTTCTCACATACACCCAGTGGGGGCTTTTACAGCTGTTAAGAGATGGCCCTTGTCACTTTGTTCAAAGGTGTCAAATAAACCTTTAAGATCAGACCTGTGGCCTCTGGGATCAGGCCAGAGCTTTCTCCAGAAGCCCTTCAAGGGACCCACTTGTTCAGAAGCCCAGGGATGGTGGGCACATTTAATTAGTTTCCCCGAGACTGTGTTCCAGAGAACGTTAATAAGACGGTTTGAGGATTAATATTATTTCCTACCACTTTTTGTGAACTGCAGAGGATGTTGACTCTACTTAAAGCCACCAAAACTAGTAGTGCCCAAGATGAAAGACCATAGTTAAATGTGGAATTGTAGTCTCTCCTGAATCTTTCTAGGAAAACGATAGTTGATTTAGCAACTGGGACAGCTCCTCTCCAAATGTAGAAAGCCTCAGCGAGAAAGTGAAAACAGGGGTTATTAAAGGACTTAGCACAGTTTTCTACGCATCTGTGCACTTAAAATGATTTACTAGTTGAGATGGTATGTATGAGAGGCATTAAAGAAATTACAGGGCCTGGTTTTCACGTCCTATTGGGGATAACGTGGGTTTTTGTCCACTTTCAAGGCAGAATGTGAGTGGAAGAGAGCATTCACTGAGTACCTGGAATGAAGACAGGAATGTGGTAAAAGGTGAATGAAGATCATGTTTATTTTGTGAGGATTGATCTTGATCTTCCTTGATGTGTAATAATGATACTAGTAATAGCTAACATTTATTGAGTGTTCTGGCAGACACATTCTAAACCCTCATGTGGATAAGCTAATTTGATCAGTGTGTTCATTTTAGAGATGAGGAAGCAGACATAGAGATATAATTTACTCAATTAATGAGTGAGAATTACTCCAGAGTTACTGAAACCTTGACTCTGAGATTAAGGGCATTTAATACAGAATAAAAGAGTGAGTTTAGAAGACACCTTCTCAGAGGCAAACTTTTGTACAGAAAACGTCAAAGGATCGTGACTCTAACAGAATGGGCTGAAACATTTAGACCAGTGTGTTCCTAACAGCTTTAAAATTGGCAGGTGATAGTTGGTGTGCTGTGACTTGTTAATAGATTAATAGGTATTCTTTGGGGAGAAGGGTTTCCTAATCAAATAAGATTGGGAAACAGAGCATGTTCTCAGAACAGTCAAAGAAATAACTTCTACATTATTGGTCCTGGGAACATGTCTGAGAAATTGTGGGGTTTTTCTCTCCCTGGTTCTGTGAATTTCTTTTTTAAAGACTGTTTTGCTGTTAGCAAAGCTTATCAATGATGAGCTAGAAGATTCTCCCCAAAGCTCGTGTAATCAGGAGAAGAGAACAAATACAAAAGGATTTGTATTTGTATTTTTGCACGCTAGCTTGATTTCCTCCTGATCAGATGGGATGGTTTTAATAGTGGAAAAGTGGTTCATTCGAAAGATAAAGGACTCTTAGAGGTGATCAGGAAAAGGAGCAAGCACAATTTTCTCTGTGGTTCTCCCACAGTGTAATAGAAGGAGTATATTCCATTTTTGCTTTTATTAAACAAAAATAAGAGAAGTAGCATCTGGAGTATAAGTAATAGGCTATAGCAAATAATTCTTTGGAAATTTCTAGCAATAGGGTACATATTTATAGCATTAGGGTGTATTTCCCATTCCTCCCCGCAGTGTTAGATCTTCATAACTTGTAGTGGCTGAAAATAGAACTAGAAAAAGCTGTAGTAAATCTCCCGTAGGTCACTGCCCTATTGTGCCCGTAGAAAGAAAGCAGCCCTGTGGGGAGGGAGGAGAGATGGCCACGAAGTCCTAATAGGCCATTTCTGTCTTCTCCCTCTGATTGTCCTCAATCATCTGGCAATCACGATGCTATTAGGAGTATCCTGACCGAAGACACTCATGGGCTTAGATTTGTCATTAGCAACATTGACAGGAAGCTTTGAGGTTGCTGCGTACCTGATGGGTCTTGAGAGCCTTGAATTAGAAGTCCGCCTGTCCCTATGACATGCGAAAATGGCCCAGCTCCTTCTGTGGGAGGAAGCTCAGGCAAGAATTGCAACTGGACACGGGCAAATGTTTAAATTATTTCTTCTCCTATATCTCTTTCCATATTCTACAGTTCATTACATGCAAGTGCAGTAAGTCATGGTTGTTTGCTGTAACTCTGGTAGTGGTCTGTACTAAAGCTCATGTTCAGCACACCCTGGAAACAGGATTTATAGAGTGATTTTCGGAACACCTCCCTTCCGCAGACCTTTGCCCTCTGGCCACCCTGCATCCCCACAATGCGGAGCCAATGTTGGGTGAAACAGACACTTCCAAGGTTTAATATCCCATCTGGGCCCTTTAGATTTCATGATCTGATAGGAATTGGGAAGTCAGGTCAAGGTTTCTTTGAGACAGTGTTTCAAGATTGATCTCCCAAGCTTCATTAGATCACCCCTCCTATCTGGCACGGTACTCAGTGAGGTCATGCAGAGACTTGTCGCTAATATATAGCATCAGGAGGATATAAATCTCCAAATCGGCGAGGGCTAAAGTTCTGGATGGCAATTAGACCGTTATATGTGTGTATATATTCCCTTTATCAGCAAAATTCCCAATCTTTCCCCCCACCCCAACCTGGGAAAAGAACAACATGAAAAAAAAAAAAAAGCAGAATCTTAAGATTCCAAATAAGTGTTATCCTTAAAAGGCATTTATGTTTGAGACCTCACCTTCAAAGTTTTTACTGGAGAATATACTTTAAAAATATAAAATAAAAAATGAAAGTGTTGTATTTCACTTGGAAGAAGGCAGTACATAAAACTACTTGGGAAAACACACCTGGTATCATGACAGATTAAAATTAGACATCATACTGTGATGGAAAAGTATCTTTTAAAATTTTTAAGGCAAGGGTTTCTCTAAAAGTTCTCAAACATCTGAGAAGTGTAGGAGGACCGCATGATCTTGGAAGACATTGTAAGTCATCATATTATTATGTAGGAAACTGACTTGCTGCAAGGAACAGTGCTAAGGTGAACAAGGGTATCCTCATTCATTAGAAGGACCTTGCTCTGTTTTTTTTTTCCACTAAGATATCTTGCCAACAGTTGAAGTTCATGGTTTCTCCATTTCCCCCCATTTTTGTAGATTGATGAATGACCTTCCTTCTTTTTTTTTTTTTTTTGGTCACACAGCATGTGGGATCTTAGTTCCCTGACCAGGGATTGAAACCATGCCCCCTGCAGTGGAAGCATGGAGTCTTAACCACTGGACTGCCAGGGAAATCCCCTCCTTCCCATCTTTATATCTCACATCCTCACAAGAATAAGACACAGCTGCAAAGGGCAGATGAGGCATATAATACTCTGAAGCGAGAACAGGACTAACCAGGGGCTAGCCATGCTTCCTGGGTACATGCTTACCGAGCAGTGTTTCTGTGATGTACTGCCCTGAGTTAAGTGAAAGTTGAAAGAAGTATAGTATTTTATGGACTTATTCACCTTTCTCAATTAAACAGCTCAGTTCATCTCATTTGTAATTTATCAAACTTTGGACACAGAGAACAAATGAGATTATAACTACCTCGTTTCAGAGATGGATGCTCCAAGCAAACCTTTGGGACTCTGTAGTCCACTGGTAATTAAGGACCTCATTCTAAACTAGTAAACTTGCCCTCTGGTTTATTTTGAAAATGGAAATGAATGAGGATGCAAAATCTTAGACACAGAGAAGCATGGACAATTTCCATTTTGATATGTAAGAACATCATTGGACCCGTCACTTCAGGCTCCCTACTGTAGATGAGAATATCCAGGATGCAAAGGCTTGGGTTAAATGTTACTGATGGAATATTTCCAGTTTGGGACTCCTTCTTTTGTCTTTGATTGTCCTAGAACAATAATTGCAGAGAATTCTACCCTTTTATTACATCACTCTTTTGCATGCATTGAATCGTTTCAGTCTGTCAGATCTTTCCTAAACCATGTGCATAATTGGATACATGTACTACAACAAAAGATCCACTTTGACACCTGCCATTTCGGAAAACAAGTGCAAGTAAAGAAACAAGGATATTATAATAGACAGATGTATTTATTTTGAAAAGTGTGATTTGTTTTTAATTACTATTTCACAGTATACTAGTAACTGTCTAGTATATTTTGTAACTGTCTAGATATTTTGTAAAAGCAACATCTGATACGGTGTCATTACCACATTATCATCCCTGTACGCAATTAAGGATCTAGTCAGAATAGGGGTTGACTTTCATTTTTAGTGAGAATTACCATGAAGCTAGAGAAAAATATGAATATGAGAATTCATAATCATATTTCATTTATGTTAAGCTTTTCATCAGCAATTTGAAAACCTTTCATTGTTTCTACCACAGTGAAATCCTGAGACCTTAATTCAAAAATCTCCAATGATAATGAATTCTATACTTGTTTCAGTCATCCATTTCTCTAAGTTTGTAACATGTGGAATTCATTTTTTTAAGAACTTTGTACACTTTGTCTTTTGGAAGTTTGTAACAGAACATATTTTTAGTTCTAACAGATCGAGCTGTTAGAACAAAGCTGAGAAGGACGCGAATTCACCTTTTTGTCTGGGTAATGGTTAGGGAGATCTGAAGGAACATGGGTAATTTTTCAGCAGTGACTGTCTCACTGTACTCCACTCAACAATTAAAACTTCCCCATTTAATGTTCATCATCTCTGTTTAAATGTTCTGGTGCTGAGTTTCCTTGACAAACTTGAAATAGTGAGAAGAAAGATATGGAAGGAAAGATTCTGCCTCTCCCCCACCACCTGAGACTAAAAATTTTCCTTTAATTTGTACTCAGCAGTGTCAGCTCTGTCAGAGGAAAGGGCATCCCTGCTGACAGTAATCATTATAACTCCAGGAGACCAGCAAGATAAATATACTGTAAGTCATCTTCTGAGTGGGTCGTACTTGTCCTGATACTTTTGAGGTCCAGGTACTTTGCAGAAAGATTTCCTCCATCACACGAGTTTCTCACTCATGCCCAAAGATGTGCTTGTTTTTGATCTTGTCATAGACAGATATTAATATATTATACCTCAAAATATGCCAGTTGTGCTTATTTGAAGTACTCTTTTTTAAGTGAAAAATTTATGCTAATATTCAGCAAATAGGATGTCCATAAATTAAAAGTAAATAAAAACACAAATCCAGAAACATTTAACACCAGATGTAAATTTAATTGGCATTTTGTTCTAATCTGTCATGATGGAACTGAATATTTGCAGAATTAATTGAAAATTTAATATATATTTGATATGTGTATCAAATTCAAAAGCATGCAGCATCTAGGTTTTGGGTTGTTCTTTTCACAATTAGAAAGCTATTCCTAAATCCTACAAAAGATAAAATAAATAGCACCAAGCAAGCATATGCTGGTGGAATTAAATTATGTTGGTTTTCATTGCTGCTTTGACTATTATTGTTTTTTTCCTCTTTGTTCTCTGAGTTTGGTCTACTGTAACCTTTATAAAATTTACTTAGGTAGCAATTTCTTTATCGTGTCCCAAGATTGTAGAGAAGCAAGTGAGGAATCACTCGACCTTGTTCAACTAGAATGGGCATTTGCACTGTTACTGTGGAACATGGTTCTGGTAATGAATATCTTCCCCTAAAAGAATGTTTTTATTGTATTTTCTACTGTATTGCCTTTACTGCATTTGGAGATAAAATTTAAGCAACTGAATCTACAAACATAGTTTAATGTCGTTTCTGTGATTTTGCCAAGGTGCTTTTCTTTTTCATTTTGCATGGGTAGGTCTCTTTCTATTTTATATACATCAGTCAGGTAAACCCTACGATGTATCGTATAAATTAATGTTTTGAAAGCGTTGGAATAACATAGGGAAAAAAGGAGAGAAACATCAAAATGAGAAGTTGTATGTATTGGCATGGTATGATGATGAGTACGTTTTCTTTTCCTTTTTTGAATTTTTTGGTACCTTATAAAAATTTACCATTGACAATGAAGTATTTTTATAATCGAAAGAGAGAGAAAAAAAGAACCTTGCTTTAGAAAGAATGGATGTCAGATCAGTGAAGATCAGGTTGCCAACAAGCGCTTGCAGAATTCCTACTGTGTACCTTTCACCTATCAACTCCATGGTCAGGATTCAAGCCTGATATAATTAGAGGGTGACTTCCCACTGCTTTTGGAATCTGTCCTTTCAACCAGCCATAAAAACCATTTCCACAGCTGGGGTCCCTGAAATGTCAACTGCCATAAGTTTTGCCAAGAGAATCCTTGATGTTCTACCATCTTTCAGTGAAGATGTCTCTGATGTGAACGTCTTCTTTCCAGAATCCAGTGAGATAGTTGTTCTGTGTTTCTGTTGTTTTTTTTTCTCCTGTGGAAGTCTTAGTGTTTTTAACCTCCTGTGTCGTTTCTGTCCTCTTAGGCTGCTGATGTAAGCAAAGATTTGAAAAGGATGGTCATTTTTCCCTGTTTAAAAGTATCTTATTGCTCTCTCTGAGTGTACTTTTTATTTTGCTTTCAGTAAAAAAAATTCAATAAATTTGCCTTGCTCTGACTTAAGACCAGGAGTTGCATAGGATGTGTTTGTAGCACCTCATTGGGACGTATGTGTGTAATTTTGAGAAGAGGGCTTTAAAAAAATGTTTTCCAGCAAGTCCCCAAATGACTTCATCTATACTCTGTCCCTAAGAACAGGGTACATCCCCATTTCTGCTTGCCTGTTGGCTGTCACAAGCTCTGGGCCCTTGCTCCCCATCTCCCTGTCAGGGAGCTGGCTTCCCCTCGCGTGTGTGCCCGGCTGCTTTGCAAAGCAGAGGAGGACTGAAATGCGGTCTCCCATGGTGGCCCGCAAAAGCTGTACACTCCGTCTGTGTCTGAAGTGGGAATAACCTTTCTTTTTGTGATCAGATTACAAGTGAAGTGACTTGGGAATAACAAGTCTCTTTTATTTGATTCAAAACGACCAATTTAGTAAATATAGTGAAATACAGGGAAGTCCTCATTACATAGCTCCTATAGACAAGGAATAAATCCCAAGCCAGAAAAAAACCCTGTAAGATCCTCAAATAAGCATGGAGACATTTACTAGGATGCTGTTGAGAACGTGTGCCCCAGCCTTCTTTATCAGATTGATTCCCAGTTATATCTACCTCCGTTGCCCTTTGCCCTTCCCCTGTCCATCAAGTTTCACCACCAAATTACTGGCAGTTTTTACCCTTAAGCCTCTGGTCATATTGATCTTTCTTGGAATATTCTTTTCCCCCATCTTTCCCAGGTTCAGATGACATGTCATTTCCCACATGAAGCCTTCTAGAGCCATCTGGCTAGCTATTACCCTCCTCATTGTGAGCTATCTGGATATTAACAATGTAAATTGGTGTAGCCACTACGGAGAATAGTATGGAGGTCCCTTAAAAAAATAAAAATAGAGTTACCTTGTGATCCAGCAATCCTACTCCTGGGTACATATCTGGAAAAGACAAAACTCTAATTCGAAAAGATACATGCACCCCAGTGTTCATAGCAGCACTATTTACAATAGCCAAGACGTGGAAGCAAGCTAAATGTCCATCAACAGATGAATGGATAAAGAAGATGTGGTATATATATATACAGTGGAGTACTGCTCATTCATAAAAAAAGAAATAATGCTATTTGCAGCAACATGGATGGACCTAGAGATTAAACGAAGTACGAAGTAAGTCAGGGAAACACAAATATATCACATGATATTACATATGTGGAATCTTAAAAATTGATACAAATGAACTTATTTATAAAACAGAAATAGACTCACAGACATAGAAAACAGACTTGCAGTTACCAAAGGGGAAAGAACAGAGGAGGGATAGATTAGGAGTTTGGGATTAACAGATATACATCACTATATATAAAATAGATAAACAACAAGGACTTACTGTATAGAACAGGGAACTATATTCAACAACTTGTAATAAACTGTAATGGAAAAGAATCTGAAAAAGTATTTACATATATATATATATACACACACATGTATATATATGTATGTATAACTGAATCACTTTGCTGTACACCTGCCATTAACACAACATCGCAAATCAACTAGACGCCAATTTTTTTTAAAAGCCTTTATTGAAGTGGTTGTGGACATATTTGTCATCTCTGTTACATTATTAGGGATTTTTAGAGAGTAAGACCTGTGGCTAACTCATCTTCTGTTTTCTCACAGTTTATTTTCTGTGAGAAAATAAACAGAGAAACTCTGTTTTCTCTCAGAGTTTTGCACATATTAGGCACCAGGTAAAGGGTTATTGTTTAATTTGAATTCCCAATATTTATTTATTTTTATGGTGAGGTGTTGATTAGAGAAAGAAGAGAGGCATTAAAAAGTAATTTGCAGGAATTGGTAATAATCACATCTAACAATTTGCATGGCGATTTGCAGTTTTACAAAAAGGCGTTGGCACGTAATAATAGGGAAGACTTAGTGGCAAAGCCTGGTCTGGAACATCTTTATGACAAAATCCAAAGGGGCTAAGAAAAAGCTGAGAGTACTCAGTTTGGTCTTGTCTGCATCTTCTGTGTGTGCAAGGAAGGCTGTAAGTGCTTTGCATGCACTGGGACCTACACCAACTCAAATTCCTGTCTGTTTTTATTATGATAATCCAAGAGCTACTTTCAAGGCTCTTGGATGGGGAGAGGTGACTAGCAACTTTAACCAGTGGAATACAGTCGTGCTTTTCACACATCTTCTGGAATTACTCAAATTTTTCTTATTTCCTTCTCTCTTTCCTCTTCCCATTCTCCTTTTCCACAAAAAGACATTAAATATCATAGTAAAAAAAAAAAGAAAAGAAAAGGTAAAGATAAAACTGAAACTGAAATATTTAATTTTGGATTCTATATTTCTTGTAATTTTTCTTTCTTACAAAAAGCCAGAGTGGTAAAATTAAAATTTCAACTTAATCACGAAATGATAAAAATATACTTACCATAAGCTTTTCTTTTTTGGTAGACTGGTTTATAATATTTTAAATATTATATTACAAAAATACATCTAATTACAAATGGATGCAAAAATTTCTGCCCTAAGCAAAAATCTCAAACTTATACTAGAATGTATGAAGTATGATGTGAATTTCTGCCTTTATCCTACCCCAATCTCACTCTCCTTTTCAGAAGGAACTTTTGTTAAACATTTGTTGTACATTCTTGGAAACCTCTTCTTATGTACATATGTACATAAATAGATTACAAAGAAATTGTATCATACTATACATTATGTTTGGCAGTTTGATTTTTTCACTTTCAATATAAGTTATACATTGGGAGATCTGTCCATGTCAATGCATAAGGCTCTACCATATGTTTTTATGTCTTTCCCATAATGCCTGTCACTTAGGTAATTTCCGAGATTTTTTTGTCAGTAAATATTACTGTACATGTATCTTTTTTGCACATGCATGAATATATCTCTAGGACAGAGTTCTAGAAGTAGAATTTCTGCGTCAAGGTTTAAGCCATTAGCATGTAGATTTTCTGGCAAATTGTCCCCAGAATGGCTAAAACAAGTTGCTCACAGAAATAGCATATGAGAGCACATTTTCTCCATGTATCTTCCAAAATTGAGTGTTATTGACTTTTTTCTTAATATTTTCAACAAATTGGGCAACAAGTAGCTCATCGCTTAATTTTTATTTCTCCTATTATCAGGTAAATTTAGCGTCTTTTCATGTGTCCATCAGGTTGTTTGTGAATTGTTTATTTTTTTCTATTTCCATTTATCTTCTTGTTTATTCCAGCTCTAATACCACATTTTTGAAAGTACTGGAAATTTATAATATATTTTATATCTAGCAGAGCAAGTCCCTTTTCAATTCCTTTTTCAGAATTTTCTTAGCTAATTTTGCACATTTATTTTTCCAGATAGATTTTTGAATCAACTGGACAAGTTCCATAAAAAAATTCAATTGGGGTTTTGTTGCAGTCTGCACTGAATCTATAAATTAATTTTAGGAGAGTTTACGGGTTCACAATATTGAGTTTTCTAAGCAGGAACATGGTTAACCTCTGCACTTAACATGTTTTCATTTGCAGCTTTCTGTAAAATGTATGGTGCAGCTCGTGTACATTTGCTATGTGTCTTATTGCTAGTATTTTATACTTTTTGTCACCACTGTGAATGGGAGATTTTCATATTAAATGTTCTTATGATTATTAAAGATACATAAGAAAGCTGCTGGTTTTTGTTCATATTATTGTAGACACTTTCATTAGTTTTTGCAGATGTTCAGTGGATTTTCTTGGATTAATAAATTCTTTTTACTTATAAAAGAATACCTGTTATGGTAAAATTTGCACAGTATAAATCCATAAAGTAAAAAGAGAAAATACATCTCCATCACATAGTTAAATAAATCAATAGTAAATAACATTAAAAAGCATGTAATGAAAAAAATCAATCTCCTTATCACAACCCTTTCCACCCTCATCTGTCCTCCCCAGAAGCTACTACTTAAGTAGTTAAGCAATTCTTGATGATTTTTTTTTTTTCTGGCACTGCTCTTTCTTGCTGTATCAACTTCTATAGATTTTCTAGGTGAAAGATTTACTTTCTTTTAACTCATCTCCTTTTCTTCTTCATTTCCTCCCAAATAATATATATCACATTAAAAAGAAAACCAGTAACCACTATTTACATTATTAGAACTATTTACCATCTTTATTACTGGGCCAAATAGTGTACCATGTTTGATTTTTGTTTTGGATTTTTTAAGGTAAGGGATAACTTTGCTTCTCCTCTTCCTACAATTTTGTCATTCGTGTCTTTTTTGTATTATCTCATTGGCTAAAACTCTTGGAATAATGTCAAATAGTAACCACGATGTTGGTTATTCTTATCCTGTCCCTGACTCTTATGGAACTACCTTGAATGTTAACTAATGATTTAGAAATCTACATGAAAAACAGAATTAAAAGGAAAAAAGTAAAAACCTTAAATATCAGTTCCTCAGTGATGGGATTGCAGTGAAGCTCACCCAAATCTAGGGCACTGTCAACAAGGGCAACATGAATGAAAGATGGGAGGTGAGGGGAGGATTTACTTTATGCAGGAACGGAATTTTAAAAGAAAGTGGAGGTCAGTTTGCCAGGAAAAAAAAGCATAATGGGGTCTTCAAATCTCTGGACAATGAATAAAAAATAATTATACTGTACAAGGCCATTTTAAGCTCTGTAATTATTAGGAGAGGTTAACAGTAAGTTGAAATTTGTCTTTAATTACACTTGTTCAACAATTGCATTAGTGACATAATGTTGTGCTGTAAATATAAACCGAGAAGTACTCTTGTATGTCATTTTTGGGTAGCAGAAAAAAAGGGGACAGTGGCTGTGATAAGTGGTCATTTCCTAAGTGCTCTGAATCCCCAGAGCTCCTTGAACAGAATTTGGAAGGAAATGCAAGACCATTTAAGCTTTTTGTAGGTAATGGAGACGGAGCATATTGGAGGGGAGAGGATGGCTGCTGGTACCCAGGCTGCCTGTCATAGCAGCAGGTGCCTCTGGGGAAGCTGTCGTGCAGAGCCAACGCCAACCTGGGGCTCAGCAGTTCACGCTCAGGCTGAAAATTCACCTGTTTCCACTGCCCCTTTCACACTCCCCAACACCAACCTGAAAGCCAAGATTAGTAGCACAAACACTATATGCCCAGCACACACCAACATCAGGTTTTCCTCATTAAAGATCTGACTAATGATCTCTCAATCTGAGTCCTCAGTGCATTCTGACCTGGGTTTTGGAGTGATGTAGCGGGGCTCTGCACCCTGTGTGCATGACTGCCTTCCATTATTGAGTTGCACTACAGAGCCCTGGATAAAATCTCTTCCTGCTTGAAATATCTGCAGTGGATTCTGCTTTCCTGACCAACCTCCAGCAGATACAGTGTCATTCTCTGATTTTTTTTAATGTCCTGGGGGATAGCTAGTTGGTACTTGTGAAGGAGTTACCTGCCTTATTAAAACAAACAAACAAAAATATAAACCCAAGATTTTAGCAAAAGAAGGAGAATCTAAAAGCGAGGAGGGACAGCTGGACAAAACAATTGCCTACTCTCTTCTTGTCCTTTCATCTTTCTTTTCAGGTCTCAAGTTACATTTCCTCCTCCATCACCATGCCTGCTTCATACAATAATGTATTATCATCCTTTGAATCCAAGAATAGCACATGTGATCATATTAACCCTTGCCCAAGGCAGACATTAATAATTGATCACAGCAGTCTTGCCTGCTGATAGCAGATTAGGTCTACTTCTGGGTACAGTGATCTGGCCAGCCATGACAAACTGATTGAAATCCGTGTAAAAATAACCTATGTATTGGCCACAACTTTGACAAAAACCCCTCAAAGACATAAAAATCACAATGTTTATACAAAAACAATTATATTCAGAGAGTAATATGGGGCTCATACATCAAACATTCTTTATCTCTTAGGTGTTATGGATAATCTCTCATTCTAACAAGGAGACTAAATGCTTTATTTATGACAAATGTGTGATTCCAGCCTATGTTCATGAGCTTCCTTTAAAATTATAACCACAAGTTCTGAAATGTGAGGCACCCAACCTGATTGTTTTCCCTCTCCTTCGCTGTTGAGGTCGTCTTGCCAAGTGAGCACCTCATACACTTGCCAAGTGAGTACCTAATACACTCACGCTATACAACGTGACCGCTTCCCCATCGTACTCGACACAGATATTCTAGAGATGGTTTTACTCTATCTTTACCTTTACCTCAGTGAGATCATCTCAGTAGGAAGAAATCCTTCTTTGTTCTTTTTTATGAGTCACTTTAACTTATTCTATGAGGGTTTTGTTTGCATAAAAGTGGTCAGTTGGTTTGGCTTCTAGATTCTGATTTATTTTGGTTCAGGCTTACGCAGGTTACATGTCATGAAGGTCTCACGCTTAAATTTGCTGCCTTTGGTACAGTATTGTAGCCATTTATTTGTTTAATAATATCATTTAAATATAGATTTTAGGATATTTTTAGACAAGGGGAGAACTGTAATACCCTCCCAGAATCCATTTAAAATACACTGACAGTGATTTTCCGTTAATGTATTCCTGCAGTGAATCACTATAGTTCGAGGATAATGCATTGCATGAAACTTTTGGTCATTTTCATTAATAAAATGCCATGCAAAAGAAGTAAACTTCCTGTGCATTTTATTAGACACTTGTAAATATGTTGGAGAAGGCCAAGAATTTAGCTTTAAGATTCAATATATCAACTCCAAGGACAGTTACCTTTTAACAGTTTATTTTACAAGGAGTGCTGAAAGCATGCAGTGGGTTGCTTTTATGGTAATTGAAGTTTGTCACCTTTCACTCAGTTGCCTATTCATCATGTTATCTCTTAGAAAAGTCACCTGAAAATGTGAAATTTACCCAGACAGGGATAAGTAGAGTATGCTGTGGATATTAACTCAAATATCATTTTTTCAACCCCTACAAGGTGCCAGGAACCATTCTGGAAGCTGAATGCACAAACATCCATACGGAACAGTCTCTGCCCTCACAAAATTTACAGTCCAACTTTGGACATCAAGATATTAGCAGTGAACACTGATCTTGTCATTCTTCAGCTGCAGGCTCACTTCCTCAGCTCCTTCAACGCTTGCTCAAAGGTTACCTACTCAGTGCAGCCTCCTTAGACCACCCTACGTTAATATCATTGCAATTTCCCTCCCAACTCTCAGCACCCCTTATTCTTCAGTCCTGGTTGATAGCACACATTAACGAAGTGTGTTATTAGTAAATAACATACTGTATTTTTTAATCTACCCCCCCTTGTTTATTATCTGTTCCGACCCACTGAAAGTTGAGTTCCAAGAAGGCAGAGATTTTAGTTTCATCTCTTTATTTTTTTTATTTTTTATTTTTTTTTTGCGGTATGCGGGCCTCTCCCATTGCGGAGCACAGGCTCCGGACGCGCAGGCTCAGCGGCCATGCCTCACGGGCCCAGCCGCTCCGCGGCACGTGGGATCTTCCCAGACCGGAGCACGAACCCGTGTCCCCTGCGTCGGCAGGCGGACTCTCAACCACTGCGCCACCAGGGAAGCCCTCATCTCTTTATTGATGAACCCCTGGATCCTATAAAGTGCTTGACACATAAAAGGCACTCAAGAACATGAGTAGGGATGAATAATCCTAAGAGAGCTGGGAAAGGGATTTAAAGAGAAAGTAACATTTGAACTAGACCAAAGAAGGGATAGAAATTTCCAGGGGGGATACAGCCTTGCAGCAGAGGGACGACCATGAGGAAAAGCACAACATGCCTAGGGAGCTGCGAGTGGCTGGGGGCGGCTGGAGAGCCAGGGTTAAGGGGGTAGAAAGGGATGCGGGATTGAAAAAGGTGGCAAGGAAGTAGGAAATGAAAGAAGTTGGGTCCAGATGGCGAAGGGCCTGATAATAATTAAAATTAGTGTGTAGATGGGCTTGCTTTGCTAAATCAAAAGGAGGATTTTCTTCCTTAAAGAGAGTGGCTCTTTTCCTGATTTTTATGACTTTAGCTTATTTTTTAAAAATATTTATTTACTTTGGCTGTGTTGGGTCTCAGTTGCAGCACGGGGGATCTTTAGTTGTGGCATGTGGGCTTCTTAGTTGCAGCATGCATGTGGGATCTAGTTCCCCGACCAGGGACCGAACCCGGGCCTCCTGCATTGGGAGCGCAGAGTCTTACCCACTGGACTACCAGGGAAGTCCCACGATTTTAGCTTATAAACCAAATCTTCAAAGCTACTAACCGTGTCAACCTTTCGGTTCGGAAAGCTAGCTATCCTCGTGTTTGTGATGGAGATCACATTAACAACACTGAATCTGTGCCGAGGTTTAGCAGCAGCGGGTGATGACAGGAAAGCAGTGGGACAGTGGACAGGCAACTGTGATTAGCTAGGGGCATTTCAGAGTCTGTGAGTGGGGCTGTGTCAAAGTGTGGGGGGGCAATGTAAGATGAATCTGACCCTCCGTGTGTTAGGTCCGCTGAGGAACCTGGGGCAGGACTGGGTGTTGGAAGCGTTTTCCTCTCGAATAGTGAGGCAGGTTCTGAAAATATTGCAGAGCCAGCCCTGAAGCTGGTGAATCAGGTAGAGGAAGAGGAGAGACTGGTGCCATAGATGCCATGAACTTCCACAGTCCGGTGAACTGGGAAAGCCATGATTGGAAGCAGCAATGTAGGGCAAGACAGCAGGAGAGCAGGACTGTCCTGGCCCCTGGTCCTGAGGTTGGAGAAAGAACAGCAGCCTAGGGAAATTTTGAGGATACGTTCTTCTTTTTTTTTTTTTTGGCCGCGCCACGTAGCTTGCGGGATCTCAGTTCCCCGACCAGGAACTGAACCCGGGCCATGGCAGTGAAAGCCCGGAATCCTAACCACTAGGCCACCAGGGAACTCCCGAGGATAAGTTTTTTGTGTTTTTTTGTGGTACGCGGGCCTCTCAACGCTGTGGCCTCTCCCGTTGCAGAGCACAGGCTCCGGAAGCGCAGGCTCAGCGGCCATGGCTCACGGGCCCAGCCGCTCCGCGGCACGTGGGATCTTCCCGGACCGGGGCACGAACCCGCGTCCCCTGCATCGGCAGGCGGACTCTCAACCACTGCGCCACCAGGGAAGCCCGAGGATAAGTTTTGAGCTTGAGGAAAACTAAGTTACATTTAACGTGAGAAAACAGAAGACAAGTTTGATTGATTCTCTGGTTAGTGTGTAACACAGAGAATGAGATTACAGAAACCCAGAGAGGATGAAGTGCTCCGAGGGGCAGAGATGGAATGGGCAGCAGAAGAGTTCTGAGTCAGGATGACATCATAGCGGGGGCGGGGAGGGTGCCCAGTCATGGTAAATGGTCCAAGGAGAAGCCAGGGGCCGGGGGTCAGGCCACAGGGATGTCAGCACTTAGAGGCACTGCGGGGGAAGAGGAGCTGTGGGTCGTAGCTAACAGGGAGTGTTGCAAATGGTCACCTTATAGGTCCAACCAAAAAGTGAGCAAGTAAGCCACTCCCAGGCCGGGCTACTTCCTGGGAACGGAAGCGCTCCCTGTTCATCCCTAGTGTCGTCTTATATTACCCTGAAAATAGCTGCTCCATTTAGGGTTGCAGTTACCAGCGTTTATGCAGAAAAGATAAGGAATGGTACAATCTGTTCTCCTCCTACATCTTTGGTTAAGGGCATTTACTCTGCTGAAGGGTACGGGTGGGGGCAGGATAATGTGTAATTTATAGTAAATTATCCTGGATATTTATAGGATTTTACCCATCAGATTGTCTTCATGTTATTTTATATGTCTGACTTACAGTTCTGAAGAAGGCAAGGCAATTCTTATCTTTCCATATGCACATCAAAGCATACATATCCATTTATATTAAAATAACATTGATAGCATTTGGTGTCTTGTTACTATTAAAAATAAAACAGTAGAATTTACAAAGAATAATCAAATTTGTTAGTGCAAAGTACCACAGTCCTTCATTGTTATGCTGTTAGAGCATCTTCTTATTTTAAGGAATTTGCAATCACGTAAAATGTATTGAATTTGATAGACTCCCACCATAAAACAGCCGAATGCTTCATAAAAACCAACAAAGGGATTACATTTTTTCTGCTTGGCAGATTAACTGCTGGTTTTGTTTCCTGCCAGATCACTCACTATAACATGAGTAATAAATCAGGATGATTTTCTTCCTTTTTAAGATTTTTATTTTTGTTCTTTTAAAGCATATCAAAGCTCTCTTTTCTAGTGGACAGAAAGATCCAGGATCTAATCTGTATGTGTTCCTTGCCCTCATCAACAGTTTTATTCAAATTAAGACACTTAAAGATGGAATCGGCATAAGGATGCCCCGACTTGGAGAAAGAAGCATAAAAGGGCAGTTTGAGGAATGGGAGTTTGTGAAAGGGGAACAGTTTGCATGGGTGTCTGAGCCTTTTTTCAAAAGACCTTCAGTGGGGCTTCCCTGGTGGCGCAGTGGTTGAGAGTCCACCTGCCGATGCGGGGGACACGGGTTCGTGCCCCGGTCCGGGAAGATCCCACATGCCACGGAGCGGCTGGGCCCGTGAGCCATGGCCACTGAGCCTGCGCGTCTGGAGCCTGTGCTCCGCAACTGGAGAGGCCACAGCGTTGAGAGGACCTTCAATGAAGTAGACTTGACCTACAATGAACTGAACATATTTAGAGTGTACAGTTGTATAATTTTTGACGTAAGTATATAATCATGAAACTATCACCACAGTAAGATATGGACATATCCATCACCCCCAAAGTTTGTTGCTGCGTGTATCAATAGTTCATTGCTTTTTACTAATGAATATTATCCAGCAATACTGCATATACTATTGTATGACTATATACACCACAATTATATGGGTATATAAACACCAAAACTTGCTTATCCATGCCCCTGTTGCTGGGCATTTGGATTGCTTGGTTATTACAAACTAAGCTGCTATGAACATTTAAGTAACAGTTTTGTAAGACCTGATGCTTCCCTTTCTCTAGGAGTGGAATGGCTGGATCAAACAGTTTTCCAAAGTGATTTCCAAAGTGCTTGTGTCATTTTACATTCTCGCTGGTGGTGTTTGAGTTCCAGTTGCTTCACATCCTAACCGACACTTGATATGGTCAGAACTTTTTAATTTTAGAGACTCAAAAAGGTTTGTGGTAGAATCGCATTAGAGTTTTCATTTGTATTTCCCTAGTGGTTAATGATGTTGAGCATCTCTTCTTGTGTGTATTTGCATTTGTATATATTCTTTGGTGAAATGTCTGTTCAGATATCTTGTCCATTTTTAACTTGGGTTGTTTGTTTTCATGTCATTGAGTTTTGAGAGTTCTTTATGTATTTTGGGTTAAAGTCCTGTATCATATAGGTGATTTGCAATTATTTTTCCCAGTCTGTGGCTTATCTTTTCATCATTCACATAATAACGTATTTCTAAGAGCAGAGTTCTTTTTTGGGGGGCTGCTTTTTTTTTTTTTTTTTTTTTTTGATTTTTGGTGATACGCGGGCCTCTCACTGCTGTGGCCCCTCCCGCCGCGGAGCACAGGCTCCGGAAGCGCAGGCTCAGCGGCCATAGCTCACGGGCCCAGCCGCTCCGGGGCACGCGGGATCCTCCCAGACCGAGGCACGAACCCGCGTCCCCCGCATCGGCAGGCGGACCCCCAACCACTGCGCCACCAGGGAAGCCCTGGGGGGCTGCTTTATATCTATTGATATGCCTCCTACTAACTTATAAGTCATATGAATACAGGGACTTTGTTTTGTTCAGATCTATATTTCCAGCTTTTGAAACAAATTAGGCGCTTAATACATCCTTTTGCTAAATAAATGAATGATCTTTCTAATGGAACATTTTCATTTTACAGATGAGGCAATAGTTTAACCAGAGTGCTCATGGAATGTGGATTCTAGTTTCTTTAATAGGTTGGTTAAAATGAAGATTTCAACTAATGTTAAATTGTTTTCTGAAATGTTTCAGTCTAATTTCTTGCCTTAGTAAGAACTGTGCATCAAATAATTATTTACACTTTTACACTTCCTTTATGCAACTGAGTAGAAATCTATTTATTGGTGCATTTGTTTCTGTTTGTGTCGGTTTATATACTTGATTCATTTTTCTATTAGACTTTTCTTTATTCATTTGAAATTTTTTATATATTTGAGATGCTAATCCTTTGTTTTATATCTTATGAATATTTTCTTTCAGTGAGTCCCATGTTTTCTAATTTAACTCTATAGACCTTTATAATTCTCCTATAGTGAAACGTCACTATCTTTTATAGTTTGTGCTTTTTGTGCCAGTTTAAGAAATCTTTCCCAAGAAAGATCATATATACATTTTTTATACTCTCTTCTAATAGTTTTAAAATTTGTCTTTATTCCAGTTTATATATTTAATCTCTCAGAATTTTATTGTTTTGATTTTAAAATTTTAATAATATATATTTTTTAACCCAACATATCCCAAGTATTATCATTTCAATATATAATCAATGTACAAAATAATAATAAAATAATAATTTTGACCCCCTTCATCCATTTCTCCCACCCCCTACTCCCTTCTCTGGCAACCACCAATCTGTTCTATGTATCTACAAACTTGGGGATTTTTTTTTGTTTTTTAAATTCTATATGTAAGAGATCATACAGTATTTGTCTTTTTCTGTATGACTTACTTCACTTAGCATAATGCCATCAAGGTCTATCTGTGTAGTAGCAAATGGCAAGGTTTCATTTACACACACACACACACACACACACACACACACACACACACCACAGTTTCATTCATCCATTGATATACACTTAGATTATTTCCATATCTTGGCTACTGTAAATAGTGCTGCAGTGAGCATGTGGGTGCATATATCTATTCAAGTTAGTGTTTTTGTTTTCTTCGACTAAATGCCCAAAAGTGGAATTTCTGTATCATATGGTAGCTCTATTTTTAACTTTTTGAGGAATCTCCATACTGTTTTCCATACTGGTTGCACCAATTTACATTCCCACCAACAGGGCGCAAGTGTTCCCCTTTCTCTACATCCTTACCAACACTCGTTGTTTATTGTCTTTTTGATAATTGCCATTCTAACAGGTGTGAGGTGATATCTCATTGTGATTTTGACTTGCATTTACCTGTTGATTAATGATTTAAGATTCCTTTCATTTACCTGTTGGCCATCTATATGTCTTGTTTGGAAAATGTCTATTCAGATCTTCAGCCCATTTTTTAATTGGATTGTTTCTTGTTGTTGTTGTTTGTTTTTTTGCTATTGAGTTGTACGAGTTCTTTATGTATTTTGGATATTAACCTCTTATCAGATACAGTAAGTCTCCTACATATGAACGGCTTCTGTTCTGAGAGTGCATTCGTAAGTCCAATTTGTTCGTAAGTCTACCAAAATTAGCCTAGGTACCCAAGTAACACAATTGGCTATACAGTATTGTACTGTAATAGGTTTATAATACTTTTCACACAAATGATACATAAAAAACAAACACAAAAAGTAAAGAAGACATCTTTAATCTTACAGTAAGTACCTTGAAAAGTACAGTAGTACAGCACAACAGCTGGCATACAGGGACCGGCATCTAGTAAACAGGCAAGAAGAGCTACTGACTGGAGGAGGAAGAGGAGGTTTGAAAGGACTATTCTTTCTCTCTTGAATTGAACCTTTGAACCTTTGTCAAAAATCAGTTGACCATATAACATGGGTCCATTTCTGGACTCTTCTGTTCTATTCCATTAATTTATTTGTCTATCTTGATGCCAGTATCATATTACCTTGACCACTGTTGTGGCCTCTCCCGTTGCGGAGCACAGGCTCAGGACGCGCAGGCTCAGCGGCCATGGCTCACGGGCCCAGCTGCTCCATGGCACGTGGGATCTTCCCAGACCAGGGCACGAACCCGTGTCCCCTGCATCGGCAGGCGGACTCTCAACCACTGCGCCACCAGGGAAGCCCTCTTTTGTCCTTTTTTAAATGATAAATTATCTTTTTCTTATTGAAAATATAAGAATTCTTTATATATTCTGGGAATTTGTATTTCTTTGGTTATATATTTCAGATATCTTCTCCAACTCTGTGATTTGCCTGTTCAGTACATTAAGGTATTTTTCAATGTAATGTAGCTCAATTTATCAAATGTTTCCTTTGTAGTTTGTTCTTTTTATGTTATGTTTAAGAAATCTGCCAATTCCAAGGTCATAAAGGTATTTTCCTACGTTATCTTCTAAATGCTGTATTGCTACAATGCCTTTCATATTAGACTTATAATCACATGGAATTATTTTTATGAGATAAAGTAGAGAACAAGATATGCATATGGATGTCCAGTTGGCCCAGCCTTAAAGAGATCATCCTATTCCCTACTGCTGTGCAAAATCATCTTTGTTTTAAATCATGCCCATAGAAGTGTGAGTCTGTTTCTGGTCTATTATGTCTATTAGTATATGTGTCTCTTCCACTGATTCCACACTATTTTACTTACTATATAGCTTTCTAAGAAGTCTTGGTCCCTAGTACAACAACTTTTTCTTCACATATTTTTGGCTATTTTGGGCCCCTTTTAATTCCATGTAAATATTTGAATCAGCCTGTTGATCTAACAAAATTAAACATACTGGAATTTTGATTGAGTTTGCATTGAATTTATAGATAAGTTCTGGAAAAATGACATCTATACTGTGTTTATATATGTATGTATATATGTGCATACACATACATATACACACACGTAGTTTTAAAACCCCGTTCTTTGTCTTTTCTTCTTTCAGTCTTGTCTCCTAATATTCTTTTTAAAAAAAAAAATATTTATTTATTTATTTTTTGGCTGTGTTGGTTCTTCGTTGCTGCATGCGGGCTTTCTCTGGTTGTGGTGAGTGGGGGCTACTCTTCGTTGTGGTGTGTGGGCTTCTCATTGTGGTGGCTTCTCGTTGCGGAGCACGGGCTCTAGGCACACGGGCTTCAATAGTTGTGGCACGTGGGCTCAGTAGTTGTGGCTCGCGGGCTCTAGAGCGCAGGCCCAGTTGTTGTGGCGCATGGGCTTAGTTGCTCCGCGGCATGTTGGATCTTCCTGGACCAGGGCTCGAACCCATGTCCCCTGCATTGGCAGGTGGATTCTTAACCACTGCGCCACCAGGGAAGCCCCCTAATATTCTTGATAATTTTTTATTTATTGGCAAATGTAGTGCAGTAAGATGTAGAAATAATTTGAGGTTCTCAATGATAGCTATCTTTATCCAAAGAGGGTGCATTTTTACTTTGGGCAGGAGTTAAGCTAGGTGGATCTCACCTTAATCCGAAGAAGGATTGAGTTGATTTGGGGTCTGTTTTTAGCCTTGTGAATGCTGTCCTATTTCTGGTTCACCAGAAATAGGGTAGAACCTTTGTTGGGGGGAGGATTTCCCAACTGAAAATCGGTGGGCCTCATAATCCTATTTTTGCCATTCCTGTTCTTTAAGACTGGTGGATGTTTTTTGCAGCTTCTCAGTCCCCGATCAAGTGCCTTGAGAGGAAGTCCAGGCCAGATACAGGCCACCTCTTGGAACTTCTCTCATCTCAGGGATTTTGCTCCTAAAGTCTTTACTGCTTTGGTAACTGCCCAGATTTAAAAAAAATGTGAGGGGATCCAGCTTTTCACATTGTTCCAAGTGGGACAGTTTGTCTGTGACAAGTTAGTCTACCATCACCACAGGTAGAAATTCTGGCTTCATTCTTTAAAGAGACACCTAATCAGACACCTACTAGATACAACTTGTGAGGCCTCAGAAAGCTCTGCTTGTTCCCCTGTCATCCTGATTGATCTGAAATTCTTTCTATGCTGATGACATGTTAAATAGCAGAAGTGTGCATTTCCCATGAAAGTCTTTGGGTTGGCTTTCTTTGTGACATTCTCCTGGTTTGGTGTCTTAGGTTAGCCTTTGAATTGAAGAGGTGGCGTTGCTTGAGAGTCCTAGCAGGTTATAGTAAAATGAGGGTCAGCAGAAAGAGGAGCAGGACAGAATCTCTGGGTCACTAAGGCCTAGCATGAAGGCAGTGAATGAGAGAGGGCAAGCCTAGAACCAGGGCCTCAAAGGCAAGGTGTTTGGCCTGCAAAGTGCTGAAAGCTGAAGGCAAACTCTGTTTACCACACAGTGATTCGAAATTCGTTTGGTACTGAAATGGAGTCAGCGCAGAATGGCCTTCAGACATAGCTCCAAAACATACAGGCTACTCACTTTGGAAAAAAATCTAATTAAGCTCTCTGAGTATATGTGTAGAATGGTGACAGTTCCTTACTTACTGCTAGTGGGAGGTTTAAATGGGACAATGTATATAAAGCATAGGTGCTTATGCATGGTAATTCTCTTTCCTTCCCCAGTCAAATTCAATGGAATCAAACAGGAAGCAACCAAAGGGGTATTTTTTCCTAGATGGTCAGATGTCTTTGCAAACTTATCTATATGGTAACACATTTAACGTGGCAGTAATGCAATTTTGGAAAGAGAGAAACTATTTTGATGCTTTAGGAGATCAATCATTTATTGTCAAAAATAATTCCGTTTCTTGATGCTACGGGGCTTTCTAGGAAATAGGACGATAGTGACAGACTTAATTTTCTGATGAAATATAACTGTCTGTGGAATGGGATGTGGTAAATGCATAGTACGATGCTTATGAGATTAAATCCAAAATCTTTACATTTCCTTCATCTCTTAAAAAGCTATTCTGTTTGGAACATTAATGTGAAGAAGAGTGCTATCTTGGGGGAGGGGGATTTGAAAAAAAAAACTCCTATTTCCTTGAGAGTTACACTCTGGCCAAGATCTGCAATTTGGGGCTTATGGTAATTTTTTCGGGAAATTTAAATATACCTCTTTGCTTACAAAAAGTCCCATGGCACAACAAAAAACAAGTGAATGTGTACTTTCAGTTGAAGTGTTGTTGAATACATATTAAAATATAAGTAAACATAATATGTTAGTGTCATAATAAATGAGATAATTTGATTATTAGGAAAATTAGGGTTATCTATCTTTTGAAATCTAAGTTATAGCTCTCCAAGTGTACAAATGAGTATCTGCATGAAACTTAACCTTGTGGCATTTCTCTTGGTGCATTTATTGCTTTTTTTAATGAAAAACTTTAGTTATTTATTTAGCTATTTGTAAATTAATGCTGACCTATATCATACTTAATTTAAAGCACAAAGTTTAAAAAGGGGAATGAATTACCACATTTATAAATAGTTCTTTCTGATGATGGGGGGTTATTTATTTATTTTTTGTAGAAACTTTTTCACATGAGCCTTTTTGTGTGAAAAAATTAAAACTAATTTTGACAATTGATGAATAAAGGTACTTTTTCTATCTAACCCAGAATGACAATTATACACTTGTAAAATTATAAAGACTTTATAAGTGGATAAGCAGGATTTTCTTGTGGGCTTCCCAGCACATTCTGTCCCCTGTAGGAAGTCATCCACAGGAAGTCAGATTACTCCTAAAGCAATGTCCAGTGAGTGAAGAATCAGCATAAAGAAGAATAGGCTCTAGAACTTGGATGTCCAGAGATCTCCTCTAGAAACACTCCTACCAGTGGGCCAGTGTCATTGTGTCATGAGTTTCTTGGTGCTAAAGATCTCTAGGGGTGTTTAAAGTGGTCTTTATTTGTGTTAGTATTTAATGAAAAGCTTCTTTAAAAATTTATGACTTCTTTAAATCCTGTTTCTAGAACAACGAACTATAGTGGAAATTTGGAATAAGACTTTGATCCAATTTTTTCATTCTTCCTCTTTTAGTCTATGTGGTTGGACAAAGCAGTTAACGTCTCTGAACTTTATGTTTCCTCTCTGAAAGTGAGAGAATTGGTCTAGAATTCCAGATGGTGTCCAAGACTCCTCCCAGCTCTCAGGTTTCTATAATTAAAGACATATTTAAGACTTCCCTAACAGAACTCAACCACTCTTTTTGTAATTATTTCTTGATTTTATGCAATCACTAACTAATAGAGTCTCTCTTTGTCTCCAGCCTATAAAAACATATACACTAACATCTTTTTTTTTTTTCAGCTGTTCAGATTTACTGAGAGTGTCTAGATTTGTTAAGCTATAAGAATGAGGCTTGTATAGCACAGGGAACTCTTCTCAAAACTCTGTAATGACCTATATGAAACAAGAATCTAAAAACAGTGGATATATGTATATGTATAACTGATCTACTTTGCTGTACAGCAGAAACTAACACAACATCTTAAATCAACTAGACTCCAATAAAAATTTTAAAAATAAATAAATACAATGGCCATGAACCTTGCATTCTGTCCAAGGTCAGTTCTTCTGGAGCTCAGTTTAAAACAAACAAACAATGAGGCTTGATTATAAAATAATGAAAAAGTGTATTGCACACCCCCCAGTGTCTACATGGCTAAATACATGTTGGGTTTTAATGCAGTCACTCAATAAGCTGCGTGTTTATTCTACCGAAGCTACCATTACTCTTGCAAGTCCTCTTTTGGAGTTGCCTGTAGGCAGAAAGTCACCCAAGCAACTCTATCCTTGCTTGATAGAGTATGTCTCAATTTTGACCCCAAATGATATATTTGGGCTTGCTCGTTTGAGCGTCTTTTATTACTCTCACTTCTGAATGACAGCACTGTCCGGAAATCAAGGCCACTGTCATAGGAAGTTTTTCCAACTTATCTAAGCGTGTTTTTTGCAGATGTTAAGCACTACATAAATCTTGCTAAAGAGAAGGTGCCGAAGGCTCTGAAAATAATTCAGAGGGAATTCAAAACAACTGCCTTTTCATCAGTTGCAGCTTCACTGGAATAAGTATGTTGTATTCAAATGCAAATAGGATGTGTGTTACATATATATAACTTATTGTATGTATATATATATATATATATATATATATATATATATATATTTCACACACACACACGTGCACACCCCTCTGACTGCATGCCAGGTACTAAACCTCTTGATTTACCCATATAATGTCACTTGAACCTTGTGCTCACTATTTGAGTGATTATTTGAAGGAGATGATAACTTATTGAAATAGGGAAATTTTAGCGTCCTCGTATAAAAAGGAACTTTCCATACTTTAGAGCCACACCTCATGTGTTTGTTCATTCATTGTTCATAAAATTCTCTAGATGAGAATAGCTATGGCTGTCTTTACTACTGTCTATTTCAACCCTGCACAACCCTTATAATAAGTAACCTCTTTGTGTTTTATATCTTAAATTCATTATGATGCATTTAAAGAGAAATTGTCTTCTTACTCTGGTCTCAATACAAGGAACTGTTTACCATCGCCCTTAGAATTTCCTGTAGTGTGAGTTTTCTCTTGTTTCAGGGCCTTCTTCTGTCTGTTACTGGAGTAATCGTTTATTTAGCAGGTTTTTTAAAATAGAGAGAAGTCTGTCATATGTGGAGTCTTACATTAGGCTAAACACCCAAAGGTCTTACGCCTGCATAACTGTGATATGTTCTTAGTTATTAAGTGACATCATCATTATGACACAAGTGATCTTTATACTCATTTGGATAAGTGTGAGCCCAAGACCATCCTTTGTAAACGGTAACTGCATGTACCAAACCCTTTTAAGACATAATCAGCCAGGAACACAAGTACTGGTCCTGTGGTCCCCAAGTGGAATCACTGAGTTTTTAGAGAGGCTGCTGTCTAGGTAGAATTTTGGGGGACTTTTGTGTTTCTGACCCACCAATAAATGTTGCTGCTGACAAATAATTAGAGTGACAGGTTAGGTGGCTGCCACAATACTGCACAAATAATAATTATTTTAAAATGTATATATGGAGATTGCCCAGAATAACTGCTGTTTTCTTTAGCACCGAATCTCCAAAAGTTCAGAATATCATCGATTTGGGGAGCGAGTGAGGGGAAGACTGCAGAAAAGCCTGTCGACATTTACAAAAGCTTCATTTGGTTTTCAATCAGTTGAAGGACTTTCCAGAAGATGGTACTTGTGAAATTGATCTCAATTAAAATCAGCCCAAGTGCGGCTCTCCCACAATAGCTCCGCGGGCCCTGGGAGAGGCGGCGTGCTATTCCGCTATCATAGCACCAGCACCTGTCCAGACTACCCTGGCACTTATCCTGTTTTTAATTTTCACCTCAGCCTTTTCTTCTAAGCAGTCTTTGACCTCCGAGGCACCCCTAACGAACTCCTTCCAGCGCGCGCGCCTCTCCAGTTCCGAGTTATAATGGAAATGCGGTGAGGAACAGGGGTGCGGGCCGGCTTTCACCTCTGACAGCAGGGCCGGCACGTGGCTCGCAGCTGTCAGGACACTGACACGCCTCTGCAGCAGGATAATTGGGTACTTGAGGAAGATTCATAATGCAATATGCTGCAGAGCTCCGTGTCCTGCCCTCAGGGCAACAAGGGGCACCCAGGGGAAGAGAGAAAGAGAAAGCTTCAATGGGAGATTGAAATCTGGTCTTGATAATAATCTATTTATAACAGGACAGGATGACGACTTTGGTTCTAAGAAGGCCACGATCCATGCAGCTTGGGGGATGATTTTTAAAGATTTCAAGAGGGAACTTTATGGAAGGTGAATCAAAGCCAGGTTAGTGTGCAAGTCAGAAAGATGCGGAACATCCCATACAAGAGGAAGCGGGCAGCATCACATGGAACAGGCCTTTTCATACCAGGAAGTTTGTTGTTTTAATCAAAGCAAGCCATCTGACAGCTCATTATTAAGAGACAGCAAGAAGTGACTTTATTAATATAGTGTGGAGTTGGTTCCTCTGCAAATTAAAGTCCTTTGTTCACTTGTGACAGTTTGCTGAGGAGGCATCTGTTAAGGGGTACCAAGTGGGATAACATTTTAAAAGTGTAATGTGATAACAATTAACCTATAATTCCTTTTTCTTATATTCCGCCCTTTCCATTTTATTAGATAAATTTATCATGAAAGGTGACGAAGACAAAATCTTTCACGTGATTTCCTTGTGAAGTGGCCCCTTGTGATTGGCATCATATGTCACAAACTTATTGGCGTTTATTTCCCCCAATATTTATGATTTTGTTTATGGAATGTGACAGGTTGGTGGTTACTGTGCCTGCCTTGATTGTGAAAGGCCAGGAGTCTTCATTAAACATAATAGTTTAGTGGGAAAAATAATAACGTGGTTGATTTATTCAGTCAGCGTGTGTTGTGTTACCAAACAGGAGACAGAAATTTTAGGTAATATTATGTAATATCAGAGCTTTGAAAAAAGCTTTTTCCTTCTGTAGTGATATCCTGGGAATTCTGAAATCCTGAATCAGTAAGTAGTCAAGAAAAAGCATTTTGACTATAAGAGATTTATGTTTGACGATCTGGAAAATGATTTTGAAAGGCAGAAGTGAGCATCTGTAAATAACAGCCCATAATAGAAAAGTCTCACATCCACTTCAAAGCTCTGTCACAGTCTGGATTTTGAAGGTTACGTAACATCACCCTTCTGTCCTCTTACATTTTTACCGCCCTGGAAATCAGAGCGAATTTGACCCATGAAAGAAAGATGAGGACTATAGGCATTTAAATAAGGAATGATGTTGCATTTGTCCTCCTTGGACAATGAACAGAAACTTCTATGACTTGTTGGATTCACATTTTCTGGTTGGTTAGTTAAATATTATCAGAGATAAATTTCCTCTTGGGGATTTTTTTTTTTAAGAGATCAGCTTTAACTTTCTAGGACGTTTTACCATAACATTTCTAAAAATCAAAATGTCTGAGTTATTCTCAGACCAATAGTGCAGATACATTCAAATTGTTCCTTATCTTGGGTGATAATTTAGGTGTTTCCATAGTTTTACTTCCTGATAGCTAGAGAATGCAGGGCAAGTGTAATAAGTGGATCAGGACATTAATAAGTAAATGATAATATCTTGCCATTTAAAGTTCCTGCCAATAGAAACAAAGAATGTAACTCAATTCTTTCAACTTGCATTATGTCTTTAAAAAAAACCCTGTGGACGTTCTTTCATTCACTTTCTCATCCAGTATTTACTCAGAATCTCCTGTGTGCTGGCTATTGTGCTAGCTACTAGCCTACAAAGATGAATAAGACAGGGTCCTTGTCCCAGAGGATTTAAGGCCATAAGCACCACAAACTGTAATAAGGGCCAGGTGAGAAGTTTGCAGAGGGCACACACCGGGTACATTAAGAAGAGGGGTACTATATAAATATTTACACACAAATATATATATGTATACTCAGACTTCTTATAATAATTCTTCTGCATATTATGCAAATAATCCAAAAGTGTTTAGAAGAATAGAGAAAATTTCTGCTTCCCTTAATTAATCTCTTCCTTATTTTCCATATCATCTGACAATTATCAAATGAACACCTCCCAGTTGAGAGAAACTAGGTAGAATTTTCTTCATGACATGCCCATACATGACTCTGGTTTTGGATAAAGATGACTAGCTGGTGAACCTGTGGAGAGGCAGGCAGGCAGTTTGTGGGGTTCACCGAGGGACCTAGTCCTTCCTGAGCTCTCTAGACGCACCTCTTCCCCCCACCCCGTGCTCCCAGGTTCCTCACGTGTATATCTGCCCCTTCCACCCTCTGAACTCATCTTTTTCTGCTCCTCCCTTCACGCTCCACTGTGTGGTTTGTGCTCTGTTCTGCACTGCTCAATTAGTACCCACCCAATTCAACAAGTCAACTTGCGCTAAGTTCTGAATATCAAATGATGGCTCAGCCAGTCTGGCTCACACTTCTTCACAAAATAGCAGACATAGGAAATGACAGCATTTGTGCAGGCATCCTGAGGTGACACACAGGCACTTAGGGCCTGAGGCCATCACCTGGGCTCCTGCCACCCTGGCCCCACTGGCCACCAGCAGTAGCCTGCAGGGATGATGAATCAGGTACATGGGTTACCATTTGCCCCATCTGAGCCCAGCATACAGACTGGGACTTCTGATTTTCATCCCTCCCTATAACATTCTGGCATTTTATTAGGAACCTCCGGGGCCCAAATATAAAAAGGAGGGGTGTCCAGCTTGGTAGTTCAGATCTCTGGAATTTGCCCAGCCTGTGCTGAAAATCTGGCTCTGTTCCATGAGTGGAGTGACTGTAGGCTGTCTGTTTCACTTTTTTGTATCTCAGTGCCCTCCTCATGGGTTTTTTATGGTTTTAAAAAATTTTTTATTTAATTTATTTTTTTATACAGCAGGTCCTTATTAGTTATCCATTTTATCCTTGTGGGGTTTTATGGTGGATTGGATTCTATGAGTTAAAGTACATAAAACAGTCAGTGTGGAATTTCCAGGCAGTGCACGTTCCATTAAACAGTCTTGCCATTGTTGGTGGGTATTTTAGACAGTAACAAGGCCACTGGAACAGACATTGAATAAGAGAGAAAAATATTTTAAGCCTCCTATCTCAAAGCAAATAACCTTTGTGTGAAGATGGCGGACTAGAAGGATGTGCTCTCACTCCCTGTTGTGAGAACGCCAGAATCACAACTAGTTGCTGGACAATCATCGACAGGAAGACACAGGAACTCACCAAAAAAGATACCCCACATCCAAAGACAAATGAGAAGCCATAATGAGATGGAAGGAGGGGCACAATCACAGTAAAATCAAATCCCATAACTGCTGGCTGGGTGACTCACAGACTGGAGAACACTTATACCACAGAAGTCCACCCACTGGAGTGAAGGTTCTGAGCCCCACGTCAGGCTTAACAACCTGGGCGTCCGGAAACGGGAGGAGGAATTCCTAGAGAATCAGACTTTGAAGGCTAGTGGGAATTGATTGCAGGACTTCAACAGGACTGGGGGAAACAGAGACTCCACTCTTGGAGGGCACACACAAAGTAGTGTGCGCATCGGGACCCCATAGGAGATTGAACCAAACCTACCTGCTACTGTACGAGGGTCTCCTGCAGAGGCTGGGGGTGGCTGTGGCCAACCGTGGGGACAAGGACACTGGCAGCAGAAGTTCTGGGAAGTGCTCCTTCCCATGAGCCCTCCCAGAGTCTGTGATTAGCCCCACCAAAGAGCCCAGGTAGGCTCCAGTGTTGGGTTGCCACCAGCCAAACAACCAACAGGGAGGGAACCCAGCCCCATCCATCAGCAGTCAAGCAGATTAGAGTTTTACTAAGATCTGCCCACCAGAGCAACAGTCAGCTCTACCCATCACCAGTCCCTCCCATCAGGAAAGTTGCACAAGCCTCTTAGATAGCTTCATCCACCAGAGGGCAGACAGCAGAAGCAAGAAGAACTACACTCCTGCAGCCTGTGGAACAAAAACCACATTCACAGAAAGACAGACAAGATGAAAAGGCAGAGGGCTATGTACCAGATGAAGGAACAAGATAGAACCCCAGAAAAACAACTAAATGCAGTGGAGATAGGCAACCTTCCAGAAAAAGAATTCAGAATAATGATAGTGAAGATGATCCAGGACCTCAGAAAAAGAATGGAGGCAAAGATCGAGAAGATGCAAGAAATGTTTAGCAAAGACTTAGAAGAATTAAAGGACAAACAAACACATATGAACAAAACAATAACTGAAATGAAAACTACACTAGAAGGAATCAATAGCAGAATAACTGAGGCAGAAGAACAGATAAGTGACTTGGAAGACAGAATGGTAGAATTCACTGCTGAGGAACAGAATAAAGAAAAAAGGATGAAAAGAAATGAAGACAGCCTGAGAGACCTCTGGGACAACATTAAATGCAACAACATTCACGTTATAGGGGTCCCAGAAGGAGAAGAGAGAGAGAAAGGACCAGAGAAACTATTTGAGGAGATTATAGTCAAAAACTTCCCTAACATGGGAATGGAAATAGCCACCCAAGTCCAGGAAGCGCAGAGTCCAGGCAGGATAAACCCAAGGAGAAACATGCCAAGACACATAGTAATCAAATTGGCAAAAATTAAAGACAAAGAAAAATTACTGAAAGGAGCAAGGGAAAAACGACAAATGACATGCAAGGGAACTCCCATAAGGTTAACAGCTGATTTCTCAACATAAGTGCTACAAGCCAGAAGAGATCGCATGATATACTTTAAGTGATGAAATGGAAGAAAATACAACAAGATTACTCTACCCAGCAAGGATCTCATTCAGATTCAATGGAGAAATCAAAAGGTTTACAGACAAGCAAAAGCTAAGCAAACTCAGCACCACCAAACCAGCTCCACAACAAATGCTAAAGGAACTTCTCTAAGTGGGAAACACAAGAGAAGAAAAGGACCTACAGAAACAAACCCAAAACAACTGAGAAAATGGTCATAGGAACATACATATCGATAATTACCTTAAATGTGAAAGGATTAAATGCTCCAACCAAAAGACACAGGCTTGCTGATTGGATACAAAAACAAGACCCATATATATGCTGCTTACAAGAGACCCACTTCAGACCTAGGGACACCTACAGACTGAAAGTGAGGGGATGGAGAAAGATACTCCATGCAAATGGAAATCAAAAGAAAGCTGGAGTAGCAATACTCATATCAGATAAAATAGACTTTAAAATAAAGAATGTTACAAGAGACAATGAAGGACACTACATAATAATCAAGGGATCAATCCAAGAAGAAGATATAACAATTATAAATATATATGCACCCAAGATAGGAACACCTCAATACATAAGGCAACTGCTAGCAGCTATAAAAGAGGAAATCGCCAGTAACAAAATAATAGTGGGGAACTTTAACACCTCACTTACACCAATGGACAGATCATCCAAAATGAAAGTAAATAAGGAAACAGAAGCTTTAAATAACACAATAGACCAGATAGATTTAATTGATATGTATAGGACATTCCATCCCCAAACAGCAAATTACACTTTCTTCTCAGGTGCACACAGAACATTCTCCAGGATAGATCACATCTTGGGTCACAAATCAAGCCTCAGTAAATTTAAGAAAACTGAAATCATATCAAGCATCTTTTCTGACCACAACACTATGAGATTAGAAATGAAATATAGGGGGAAAAAAGGTAAAAAACCACAAACACACAGAGGCTAAACAATACATTACTAAATAACCTAGAGATCACTGAAGAAATCAAAGAGGAAATCAAAAAATACCTAGAGACAAATGACCATAAAAATATGATGATCCAAAACCTGTGGGATACAGCAAAAGCAGTTCTAAGGGAAGTTTACAGCTATACAAGCATACCTCAAGAAACAAGAAAAATCTCAAGTAAACAATCTAACTTTACACCTAAGGGAGCTAGAGAAAGAAGAACAAACAAACAAAACCCAAAGTTAGCAGAAGGAAAGAAATCATAAAGATCAGAGCAGAAATAAATGAAATAGAAACAAAGAAAACAATAGCAAAGATCAATAAAATTAAGAGCTGGTTCTTTGAGAAGATGAACAAAAGTGATAAACCATTAGCCAGACTCATCAAGAAAAAGAGGGAGAGGACTCAAATCAGTAAAGTTAGAAATGAAAAAGGAGAAGTTACAACAGACACTGCAGAAATACAAAGCATCCTAAGAGACTACTACAAGTAACTCTATGCGAATAAAATGGACAACCTGGAAGAAAGGGACAAATTCTTAAAAAGCTATAACCTTCCAAGCTTGAAACAGAAAATATGAACAGACCAATCACAAGTCATGAAATTGAAACTGTGATTTAAAATCTTCCAACAAACAAAAGTCCAGGACCAGATGGCTTCACAGGTGAATTCTATCAAACATTTAGAGAAGAGCTAACACCAATCCTTCTCAAACTCTTCCAAGAAATTGCAAAAAAAGGAACACTCGCAAACTCATTCTATGAGGCCACCATCACCCTGATACCAAAACCAGACAAAGAGACTACAAAAAAAAGAAAATGACAGACCAATATCACTGATAAATATAGATGCAAAAATCTTCAAGAAAATACTTGCAAACAGAATCCAACAACACATTAAAAGGATCATACATCATGATCAAGTGGGATTTTTCCCAGGGATGCAACAATTCTTCAATATACACAAATCAATCAATGTGATACACCATATTAACGAATTGAAGAATAAAAACGATATGATCATCTCAATAGATGCAGAAAAGCTTTTGAAAAAATTCAACACCCATTTATGATAAAAAAATCTCCAGAAAGTGGGCATAGAGGGAACCTACCTCAACATAATAAAGGCCATATATGACAGACCAACAGCAAATATCATTCTCAATGGTGAAAACCTGAAAGCATTTCCTCTAAGGTCAGGAACAAGAGAAGGATGTCCACTCTCACCACTATTATACAACATAATTTTGGAAGTCCTAGCCATGGCAATCAGGGAAGAAAAAGAAATAAAAGGAATACAAATTGGAAAAGAAGAAGTAGAACTGTCACTGTTTGCAGATGACATGATAGCATACATAAAGAATCCTAAAAATACCACCAGAAAACTACTAGAGCTAATCAATGAATTTGGTAAAGTAGCAGGATACAAAATTAATGCACAGAAATCTATTGCATTCCTATACACTAATGATGGAAAACCTGAAAGAGAAATTAAAGAAACACTCCCATTTACCATTGCAACAAAAAGAATGAAATACCTAGGAATACACCTACCTAGGGAGACGAAAGACCTGTATGCAGAAAACTATAAGACACTGATGAAAGAAATTAAAGATGATACCAACAGATGGAGAGATATACCATGTTCTTGGATTGGAAGTATCAATATTGTGAAAATGACCATATTACCCAAAGTAGTCTACAGATTCAGTGCAATCCCTATCAAATTACCAATGGCATTTTTTATGGAACTAGAAAAAAATCTTAAAATTTGTATGGAGACACAAAAGACCTGGTATAGCCAAAGCAGTCTTGAGGGAAAAAAACGGAACTGGAGGAATCAGACTCCCTGACTTCAGACTATACTACAAGTCTATAGTAATCAAGACAATATGGTACTGGCACAAAAACAGAAACATAGATCAATGGAACAAGATAGAAAGCCCAGAGGTAAACCCACACACCTATTGTCAACTAATCTATGACAGAGGAGGCAAGGATATACAATGGAGAAAAGCCAGTCTCTTCAACAAGTCGTGCTGGGAAAACTGGACAGCTACATGTAAAAGAATGAAATTAGAACACTCCCTAACACCATACACAAAAAGAAACTCCAAATGGATTTGAGACCTAAATGTAAGACTGGACATTGTAAAACTCTTAGAGGAAAACATAGGAAGAACACTCTTTGACATAAATCACAGCAAGATCTTTTTTGATCCACCTCCTAGAGTACTGGAAATAAAAACAAAAATAAACAAATGGGACCTAATGAAACTTCAAAGCTTTTGCACAGCAAAGGAAACCATAAATAAGATGAAAAGACAACCCTCAGAAAGGGAGAAAATATTTGCAAACAAATCAACAGACAAAGGATTAATCTCCAAAATATATAAACAGCTCATGCAGCTCAATATTAAAGAAACAAACAACCCAATCCAAAAATGGGCAGAAGACCTAACTAGACATTTCTCCAAAGAAGACATACAGATGGCCAAGAAGTATATGAAAAGCTGCTCAACATCACTAATTATTAGAGAAATATAAATCAAAACTACAATGAGGTATCACCTCATACCAGTTAGAATGGGCATCATCAGAAAATCTACAAACAACAAATGCTGGAGAGGGTGTGGAGAAAAGGGAACCCTCTTGCACTGTTGGTGGGAATGTAAACTGATACAGCCACTATGGAGAACAGTATGGAGATTCCTTAAAAAACTAATAATAGAATTACCATATGATCCAGCAGTCCCACTACTGGGCATGTACCTAGAGAAAACCATAATTCAAAAAGTGCATGCACTTTGTTGTTCATTGCAGCACTATTTACAATAGCCAGGTCATGGAAGCAACCTAAATGCCCATCAACAGACGAATGGATAAAGAAGTTGTGTTATATATATACAATGGAATATTACTCAGCCATAAAAAGGAACGAAATTGGGTCATTTGTTGAGACGTGGATGGATCTAGAGACTGTCATACAGAGTAAAATAAGTCAGAAAGAGAAAAACAAATATCGTATATTAACACATGTATATGGAACCTAGAAAGATGGTACAGATGAACAGGTTTGCAGGGCAGAAGTTGAGACACCGATGTCGAGAACAAACATATGGATACCAACGGGGGAAAGCTGTGGGGGGGTGGGGATGGTGGTGTGATGAATTGGATGATTGGGATGGACATGTATACACTGATGTGTATAAAATTGATGACTAAGAAGAACCTGCTGTATAAAAAAATAAAATAAAATTCAAAAATTATAAAGAATCCTAAAAAATAAAATAACATGTGCTTTCATACATCTATGCATAAATGAATGTTTAAATACATATACATATATACATACATACATAGTCGTCCCTTGGTATCCATGGGGGATTGGTTCCAGGAGCCTCCAATTCCGCCGTTGCTCAAGTCTTATATAAAACGGTATAGTATTTGTATACAACCTTCGCACATACTCCTGTATACTTTAAATCATCTTGATTACTTAGAATACCTAATACAATGTAAATGCTATGTAAATAGTTGTAAATACAATGTAAATGCTATGTAAATAGTTGCCAGAGCATGGCAAAGTAAAGTTTTGCTTTGGGGAACTTTCTGGGATTTTTTTTTTTCCTGAATATTCAATTCACAGTTGGTTGAGTCCGTGGAAGCAGAACCCGTGGATACCAAGGGCCAACTTTATATAGTGTTTCCTGTACTTGGAAAGCACTGCTCTCCTTTCTCCTTTGTTCCCCAGTTAACTAGTTTTTGTGTTTTCAACTTAGTTCCGATGTGATGTCCTCTAAAGAAGGTCCCTGCTCTTACTCCGTTTATATTTCAGACGAGAGAAGCAGGCAGTAAACAAGTAAACAAATCAGATTATTGAGAATCATGATGTGATGGAGATTTCAAAGAATGCTGTTTGGGATTCCTAGGAGGTAACTTGCTGGTGGACAACTGAAGGAGAGGGAGACGCCCACCCGCAGGGTCTTTCAACCGAGTGTCCTCAGCTGTAAGCGAGAGGTAGAACACAGTTCAGCATATTTAGGGGACAGAAAGGAGCTTAGTGCTGCTGGAGCCAGAGGAGCACGGGGAAGTTGTTATTAGAGGAGGTTGGAGACTCAGGCCCAACCTTGTGAAGGATTTCCTGGTGCTCCCCGGCCCCTGGATGCTGGAGACCACGTACATCGAAGGCTGATTACTAACAACCTTCCTGGTAGAATCTCAGAAATCTCCTTTACCCAAAGTCAGAGGTAAACTAACTTTCCTACCCCATCGTCCAGCCACAGCTTCTTGTTGGTTGTGACTTTGCATCCTTCATCACCTTGTGTGATTCCTGGCACAGAGTAAGGGCTTGATAAATATTAGCAGAATATTCACATGGATGAGTTGAATACTGGAGATACACGGGAAAATGAACTGTTGTTTTAAGAGGAGACTACACTTCGGTGAGCAGAAAGTTTACCTTCTCTCCAGGAAGAGCCCCGCGGCTCCTTAGCCCCACCCACTTGTTCTGTGTTTCTTTTGAGAATTCTTGAATACCATTTAGCATTGAATAAAATGTCTCCCCCTCCCCTTGCTAATTATAATCATACAAGCAGTGAACTAAACAGTTGGGGGTGAAAGAAATTCTGATGATGTTAAAAATGCAAATAGTTTTCACATCAGATTAATTCATTTAACTAAGAGTCCTGATCTTTAAGCCTTAAATGTTTGAGTGCGAAACGTTTTATTCACCGGGGAGATAGTCCACAGTGAAGCTGGTCTGAAGCTCATTCCTCTATCAGGAGCGGTGTTAAGATGCATATCGTTTAGCTAGTTTTTAACTGGCAAGTTGTGAGTTCTTTAAAACATTTCAGGATGTGATTTACATGATTCAAGATTAGCAGGTCTGGGGAACTCTGGGGCTGTTTGAGGTTGTAAGAAGCCAAGTCATACAAGGCTCTGAAAGGATGTTGGTGTTATCTGTGTGTTTGACTAATATTTGAATGAAATGTTTTATATTTCATCAAAGCAAGATTGAAATTCATTATTACTGCTGATATGCAGTACTAATTACAGGAAATAACCAGCCCTTCCATGTTCGGTGCCAAATGCTGATAGTTGAGCGATCTGTTCTCTAGAGGGGGAAATCATAGGTCTTAGACCTGGAAGAGAATTTGGTTCACTGTGTTTCAGCTATTTTAGGCTCAGACTCTCTTAAAAAAAAAAAAAAAAAAAAAAAAAAACAACCCTTGCCTTTATTTTCTTCAACCTTCAGTTTCTTTAGTTTGTATTATTAAAACAATAATTTTTTCCAAAGGTGAGATTATATTATAACAAAAATGTAATTTTTCAAACTACACATCTGCCCCAATCAACCCTGCATCCTGATTGAGAATCACTTTTCTTCAGAGATGAGAAAACTGAGGCTTTGGTTAATTAGGTCTTAAGATTAAGCTTTATCATGGACCTTTTTAAGGTAAAGCAGGTACCTGGTTGGGGTTCCTTCCCCATGTGTCTTATATAAATGCTAGAGGAGTCTAGAAATTCAGATTCAGGTTTTTCAGATATTCAGGCATTCCTCCTGTCCTTATGATGTTCTAAAACCCCTGTGTTGGGTAGGTTTCCCCATGTGAGCTTGCATCACAGGTCCAAATTTCCCTCTGCATCTCAGGCCCTGTGCACATGTGTTTTAGTTGTATAGCAGCAAACATCTGGACCTGAGTGGTCATTTTGCTACCCTGGGACGGTCTCTGGACGTTAACAGTATACATTAGAAGCATATATCACATTCTTTTAGAAAAGTGACTTGGTGTGAACTCTATGATCTCACAAAGTAGAGAGCAACTGGCATATTTTTAAAATAATATTATTAGGAAGGATAATGGCAAGTGTGATCTGCTGGTGGGAAATTGAAATCACAGATTAAATTACATCCCTGGCTAATAAATTCACTAGGAGAACAAACCAGAGCAAATGCCAGCAGAACACAGCCCTAAGACATTAAATAAAGATTATATGATTAAAAAGGAAGATAAGTCAGGGTGGAAGCAAGAGTCTTGTTAATGTGCCTGGTTATAATTGTTTCTAGCTGGTGGAAAAGGATTTTTGAATCTTACATATTCAGATAAACAAAATGAGCTGGTTCCTTCCTGTAAACTTCACTGAAACTTGTTTCCAGGGCCTCTGCATGGGCAGGTAGAAGTGGGATAATAATAGCATTTACTGTTATAATAAACATTAAACCATTATTCAAGGGATCTTGGACATTGATCTCAACATCCTCACTAAAGAGTAAGATAAAAGTAATTACAGGGCTTCCCTGGTGGCGCAGTGGTTGAGAGTCCGCCTGCCGATGCAGGAGACACGGGTTCGTGCCCCGGTCCGGGAGGATCCCACATGCCGCAGAGCGGCTGGGCCCGTGAGCCATGGCCGCTGAGCCTGCGCGTCCGGAGCCTGTGCTCCGCTATGGGAGAGGCCACAACAGTGAGAGGCCTGCATACCGCAAAAAAAAAAAAAAAAAAAAAAAAGTAATTACATACTTATAAGTGCTGTACATATTTGTAAGTGCTGATAAACCATAATATGTGGTAGTTTCAAAATTATATATGAGCATGTATATACACATTAGATAAAACACATAATTATACGGAAGATATAAAATATTTTAAAAACTGAATTGTATGTATTAAAATAGAAGTGTTCATTTTATTTTGGTTTTGATCCCATGTTACTGTCATATATCTTTAGATAATCAAATCAAGGAGACACTGGAAATGCTTACCAAAACCCAGTTGATCTCAACTGCATGCTGACTTTGAATAAAACAGCTTGAGAGGTAGAGAATAGAAAATTATTTATAGGATGAATAGGGAGAAAATACATATAGGATTAAATGGAAGAAATCCATAGAGAAGTTTGTTTTTTCATTTGCTTCTAAATTATAACTAGACTTGAGGAATCTGGCTAAAGAATGGGAAATGGGAAGGGACCTCCAGGTAAGATTTAGTTTTGCAAAATTTTGAAACCATAGATGAGAAGCTGTGGAGCATTTGGGGAGGTTGGTGAGCATATGAGCATGATCAGAATACTAGATAAGAAGTGACATATGTTTGAACTGATTTATAGAGCAGAGACAGTAGATATGTTTGGTGATAAAAGATTTTCTACAGTTAGGTATGAAGCATGCTAATGAAAATTATGGTGTGTGAAGGTTATTGCTGAGAGATAGCAAAGTTAAAAATAAAAGAATTGGGACTTCCCTGGTGGTGCAGTGGTTAAGAATCTGCCTGCCAGTGCAGGGGACACGGGTTTGAGCCCTGGTCCGGGAAGCTCCCACATGCCATGGAGCAACTAAGCCCATGCGCCACAACTACTGAAGCCTGCACACCTAGAGCCCATGCTCCACAACAAGAGGAGCCACCACAATGAGAAGCCCGCAGGCCACAAGGAAGAGTAGCCCCCGCTCGCTGCAACTAGAAAAAGCCTGTGCACAGCAACGAAGACCCAACACAGCCAAAAATAAAAATTAAAAAAAAAAAAGAATTGGGAAGCTAGAGAATTTTGGAGTTCATGGACAGATGACAGAGGAAAATCCATCACTTTGTGGCCAGATGTTTAGTATTTAATATCACAAGTTCAGTTGGATGCAAATGCAGTTGCTGTAGATGCGGCGAGTGCTCTTAATTTTGTTTCATCGTTTGGCCTCATTAATGTTGAACCAGTAGAGCTTCTGGCCTCCGATGTTTTAAGGGTTTAGAAGCATTTTATAGTCTATTTGTGTGTGTGTGTGTGTGTGTGTGTGTGTGTGTGTGTGTCCCAGAAAATCTACATCTACATACAGACCTCCCTCTTTCCCATTTTGAATTCTAGGGAGCCTGTTTCCTTGGACCAAGTAACCAGAAATTGAGGATAGGGAACTCAGAAAGGACCTTAAGGGAACTTTGATGCTTTGAGTTTTGTATTTCTACCCATAGTGTGTTACAATAGCTTGTCTGTTGATTCACTTGTACTTTGAATATTTAATCTTAGACTTGGCTTTGAAAGACCAGATTTCAATTATTTGAATTGTCTGCGGAGCTAAAACAGTTCCCTACTGTTAAACATGTGAGTTAATGATGGGAACATATTTCCGCACACAAACACACTTTAATCAAGCAGAACCTCAGAGCATGGAAGACCTTGGTTTACATATTGCCTGGTTATTCTGACCTTTTTTCATTTCTTTTATTTGGGAGATGTGATAAGCAAGAGATTTGAGCTACAAAATCCAAATCACAATCTCCTTTTTCTCAGCTAGAGACCACAAATCATAGCCAAGCAACTGTTTTAAGTGGTACAATTTAGAGATACTGTGGAAGCATAAAAGGTGGTGCTTTTATAGTAGCTCAGAGGAATTGAAAGGAAGACATTCTTCCACTGAGGCCAGGATCGTAAGCATATTACAAGGGAACATACCTGTCTTCATCATGATGAGGCTGAAGTAGAAAGCATCACCTGGGCAGTGCTGGTGTAAAAGATGTAAATCCCCTCTGAAACTTCAATACCTGAAAACATACCTATGTGTATATGGCTTTTCTACCTTATATTCAACTCTTTCGGAGCAGCTTAGTTTTAATATTTTACAAGAGGGACCATGAGAGAGCAGAGGCTCTTGCTTATGAAAAGAGACAGACAGAAACTCTGCACATTTAGTTTTCTGGAAAAAAAAAAATCCCTACTACTAATTGTTGTCCAAACCCTTCTTATTTTATTAGGCACAACTCCATTAAATTATGTTCTTCACTCATCTCTTTAATGAAAAAAATTACATTTAAATACTCATGTCAAGTAGAAATTGAAGCAAAATAGATTGGATTACTCTAGTAATCCTGGAAGAGAAATTTAAATTCTATAGTTAATTTGTAGGCAGTTACAAGTTATATTTCCACTGAAAATCAGAACAACGAGCTGTGACAAGTTATGGGGACGTAGGGTGGGGAAGTTTGGAAAATATATTGTTTTCCTGTGTGATGATGGCCTTGGAAAAAAAGATAACTAGATCCCTTCAAGTTTGACAATAATAAGGATCAAAAGACATGAGGTCCATGAGGTAGCCAATAGAGAAGGAAGAAAGCTTTTGTTAAAAAAATGGGGGGGAGTGAAATAAAAATATCCAGTGGGGGGCTTCCCTGGTGGTGCAGTGGTTAAGAATCTGCCTGCCGATGCAGGGGACACGGGTTCGAGCCCTGGTCCGGGAAGATCCCACATGCCGCGGAACAACTAAGCCCATGCGCCACAAGTACTCAGCCTGTGCTCTAGAGCCCACGAGCCACAACTACTGACCCCATGTGCCACAACTACTGAAGCCCGCACGCTTAGAGCCCGTGCACCGCAACGAAGAGTAGACCCTGCTCGCCGCAACTAAAGAAAACCCATGTACAGCAATGAAGACCCAAAACAGCCAAAAATAAATTAATTAAAAATCAAACTGTACTTAGTAAAAAAAAAAAAAAAAAAAATCCAGTGGTCAGTGGTGCTTAAAGAGTGTGGTTGTTCACATTACCATAGGACCATAGATCAGTGCAATTGTCCGTGGACAAGAAACCAAAAGTATTGATACTTGGTTGAAACTGTCCTATTCCTCCTTGGGGACCCGCTGGTAGAGCTTAGGTCACCTCCCTGAATCACGTCACCAGTCTTGCTGAGATAGCACCTCAGTTAAATGAAATTGTCATCCCCACAAGGCATCCAGCATAAGACACCACATTTTGTCACCACGAAGTATGGCTGTCAGCACTGAGAGAGTGAGACGGGACTTGTGTGCAGTGATTTAGGAGAGGAAGATTGGAACACCTGTGTGTAAAGGACGTTCTAATTCTCCTCACTAGACTAGTAAGATTGAGGCAAACTTTTTAAGACAGAATAAGGAACCTGGGGTAGGAACCAGATTCTACTACTGCCCAATGAAATATGTTTTAATGTTCTGAATGTCCTTCTCATTTTTCTTCTTCTGTATAAAATCCATTCCCTCTGAAGGTGAACAAACATTATATGTACTCTCCCCATAGAGAATACATAAATGTCCACTGTGAATGCATATAGAACTAGTATAGAAATATCTAAAATTAATTGTATACTTTATAGTGTTATGTTCATACATCTCCAAGAATTACTATCAACTTCTTTCTTTGATATTATTAAAGGAATAATTTGCTAGAAATTTCTTGATGCATCTGTCCATTTAAATAGTCATGCTACTTTAGGTCAGCATATTTTTAGATTTTTGAAGTGAAGTCTTTTTAAATGTACAAAACCTAACATTTCTGCTGTGTTTCTGAAAGATTAAAGAAAAATTCCATTAAGAAATAGTAGGAGAATTCAACTGTGTCTTCTCATGTGTTACTAGCATTTTGCATTCCAAATAGAAAATATGCCAAGGTGCATTGTGTATTAATCAATCAAAATGTAAAAGTAACAGCAAAATTCACCGTAACAACCAAGAATATTCCTCAGGGGAGCTTTCATTGAATTGCCTGGGTTTTGACATAGAGTAACCCAGCTGTCCAGCTATTGATTTGAGCATAATTATCTGCTGCTTAGTAATTATTTACATATGCATTGGAATTGTGTCACTGTGCTTTTAAGTGGGATTAAGAGAAATAGTGACAGTGTATTATTGTTTGAGGGTAACACTATAGTTTCCAAAGATAAGAATCCATTGTTAGGCCTTTCAGTGGACTGAATTTTTCACCAGATATAGTCCCACCCAAAGAAACCAGGAAAAGGGCTTCTGGACCTCTGTTTCTGGATTTTATTTTTTACTGTTTTCAGTTGTGTATCATATTCCTTTATATACCTGAGCTTGAAGCCATTTCTTAGGCTTGAATGTATTAAATAAAATTCAATGTGTGTGTGTGTGTGTGTGTGTGTGTGTGTGTGTATGTGTGTGTGTGCACCCACACTTTCCTGACAAATTTTGCATTATAAGAAATTTTATTCTTTGGTAATGGTTGTGCCCTGGACCAAAGATGCTTACCTTTTGACAAATCTTTATGAAAGAAAGGGGAAAAAGAGTATTCAAATTGACTGTCCCTAAACATACAGGCTAAAATCAGGGTTTCCGATGTAAGTAACTCATTGGGGATGATGCTAAAAGATGCCTTCCTCTGATTCTTCATAGTCCTGTGGATAACTCCAGGGGTGGGACTGACAGTTAGAGATCTACACTGTTCATTCTTGATGTTAAAATACATGATCAAAAGGGAATTCCGTGGCGGTCCAGTGGTTAAGACTCCGTGCTTCCACCGCAGGGGGCATGGATTCGATCCCTGGTTGGGGAACTGAGATCCCGCATGCCACCCAGCACAGCCAGAAAAAAAAAAAGGTATGTGATCCATCAATTTTTAATTTTGTCCAAATTAATTTCCCACATGATATGGACGAACATTTCCTTATTCATAAACTTCATTTAAAGCCAACTTCAGCCAGAAAGCTGTGGCTAATGTTGTGTCACTTGAGGAACAGAAGTTTACCCTAAAGACGTATTTCATATACGTAAGATGCTTGGGATGATCATTTACTAGTGCTTATAACAGTGGTAAGGATATTGCAGATTTTTCCTGACTTGCTCCTAAGTGACTGCAAAACTTAGCAAGATGTGTCTTCAGCTAATTTTGATGTTTTAATATAGAATCAAACTTTCATAACAGTTGATGTTAGACTTCATTTTTATGACTTGAATAACTGAAATTTTCTGACCATGCCATTTTGTTTAGAACCGTGTTCACAAAATTTGTAATAGTGACACATTGCTGAGGCAGTGAGCAGAATGTGTAAAATGTGGAAATGAGCTTAAAAAAATAGAACACTGAACTGTTCTCGGAGGCTCCCGAAACCCTTCCCACAGTTGGTCTTGAATAACAGGAAGAGAGAGGAAGATTTCCTTCAGGCCAGCCTAATCTAAATATGAAACTCCCTCCACTTCCTTCTGACCCCACTTTATCTCTTTGCTCTTGTTTAGTGGAGATCCTTTCATTATCTAGTTAATGTAGACATTTATTCAGCTTTTACCATTTATCTTTTGAACTTGTTTGCATTGGTATTGTCCATCATTAATTGAAAGATCCTAGATTGCAGGGTCAAGTTCTCTTACATTGTGTTTCTAAGATGCTTATTACCATCCAATGCGAAGTAGATAATAAATTAAAGCTTTCAGGGTGGCTTTGCTTACATTTCCCATTATCCCTGGTGGAAAAATATTGTTCTACATTGCCTCATCAGCTGATGCCCTTTCATACCTACGGTGAGGCTACAGATGGAGGGGGATGGGGTACAGTAAGGGGTAGGGTTGGGGCTGGAGAGGAGTTTAGGGTGGCAAATAGGAGCTTGCTCTCTGGAACCAGACAGACCCACAGGAATATTCACTTTACAACTTTCTTTCTGGCCTTGGACCTTCCAAGCCCAAATTTCTTCACCTGGAAAATGGGAATATAATACCTATGTTCTGGGCTGATTTGTGCGCCCCGTACCCCAGAACGTGATGGTATTTGGAGACAGGGTGTTTATAGAGGTACTTAAGTTAAAACAAGGCACTAGGATGGACCCTAATTTAGTATGAATGGTGACCTTATAAGAAGAGGAAACTTAGACACAGGCATGGACGGAGGGAAGACGTGAAGACACAGGGAGAAGACACCCATTTACCAGCCAAAGAGAGAGACGTGGAACTATCCTTCCCTCCCAGTCCTCCGAAGGAAACCAACCTTGACCCCAGACGTCTAGCCTCCAGAACTGTGAGTCAGTTATTGCTGGATCACACCAATGCAAATAAGTTCAAAAGGTAAATAAGACAGTTTCTGTTGTTTAAGCCATCCAGTCTGTACTACTTTGTTATGGCACCCCTAGCAAACTAATACAAGCTCCTTCATGGTATTGTTGTAATTCGGTAAGATCCTATTTAAAGGGCTTACCATAGTGAATTTTGTGTAATAGACGCTCAACAAATGGTAGTTTAATACAATGGTGAGAGGTGAGAAAAGAGAACAAAAGTGGAAACATTTTTAGAAATATATTTGCATTCTCAAGGCCTTTATGGGCATGGAGGTGAATTTGGAAGAAAATACAAGGGAGTTTCTTTTTGTTTCAGTTAGGTCCCATGCAAACATATGAGCATTTATGGATTGACAGTATTCAGTTGTGTTTTCTTTTGCAGTTGTCCCTTTGGGATGATAAATGAGCCTCACAGGAGGCTTTATGATCTTGAACCATAGAATTCAGATGGTGTCTGCATGTTGAATGCTTGGTAAAAATATGGAAGTAGTGGTGTCCCAATCTATCTGGTTTCATTGGATTGGTTTCACACTACATTGCTCTCTGTCAAAGAAGTATTGTGAGCCCAAATCATTTAAAAAATGGCCGGTCTTAAAAGATGCCTCCTGCTGTTCACTCATGCTCCTCTGTGAATAACCAACAGTTACCGTATTTATGTGCATCTACAGCACATTGTTAAGCATCAGTTAAACATTTTAAACAGCAGTTCTATGTGCCAAATGTCAGTTCTCCAAGTCTTTCCGTTGTTAAGTTTTTTTAAAGTTCTTTTACGCGCAAGCTGTTTTTCAAGATGAATAAGTGTAAGATTCTTTTTTCTTATTTTGTACTTCCAAAGAGTAATTCCTTCTAATTTGAAGTTTAATAAAATTGTAAGTTAGAGTAATTGCTTCTAAAATGCCGGAGTTTCTCATAAGAATGTCAGGGTCGGCACATTTCTTAAAATATTCGAATTCTTCAACTACTATCCCCTTCAACTGTGTTGATGTGGCATGTTTTATTAAACACTAATGGGTCTTCCCAAGTCATAGCAGCATTAGTTAGGGAAGGTCATTTCAGTGACAAGGTTATATTTCATGAAACAGTCTCCCCCTTCACACACACACACACGTACAATCTTAACTATAATCAAGTAGATTCTCTAGAAGGCTAGTCAAGTTTCTTGTTTTGTTCTGTTTGGTTTGGTTTGAAGGTAATTTTGTGACGAAGGCTCTCCTGGCATAGAAATAAGACATCGGTCGCCACTGAGGAAGGGGACGGACTCCACAGCAGTCATCAGCTGGACCCCAGCTCTATTTTTTAAATTAATTTTTATTGGACTATAGTTGATTTACAGTGTTGTGTTAGTTTCTGCTGTACAGCAAAGTGAATCAATTATACATACACATATATCCACCTTTTTAAGATTCCTTTCCAATATAGGTCATTACAGAGTTTTGAGTAGAGTTCCCTGCGCTATACAGTAGGTTCTTATTAGTTACCTATTTTATATATAGTAGTGTGTATATGTCAATCCCAATCTCCTGATTTATCCCTCCCCGCCCTGCCTTTCCCCCTTGGTAACCGTAAGTTTGTTTTCTACATCTGTGACTCTATTTCTGTTTTGTTAATAAGTTCATTTGTACCATTTTTTTAGATTCCACATCTAAAGGATATCATATGATATTTGTCTTTCTCTGTCTGACTTATCTCACTCAGTATGACAATCTCTAGGTCCATCCATGTCACTGCAAATGGCATTATTTTGTTCTTTTTTATGGCTGAGTAATATTCCATCATATATATGTACCACATCTTCTTTATCCATTCCTCTGCTGATGGACATTTAGGTTGCTTCCATGTCCTGGCTATTGTAAATAGTGCTGCAATGAACATTGGGGTTCATGTACCTTTTCAAATTATGGTTTTCTCTGGATATATGCCCAGGAGTGGGATTGCTGTATCATATGGTAGCTCTCTTTTTAGTTTTTTAAGGAATCTCCATACTGTTCTCCATAGTTGGACCCTAACTCTAGCTTACGTACAATGACTCACAAAGGAAATATATAAGTGATAATAGCAAGTAGTCGTGCTTACAAACTGTTGACACCCAGCGAAGTGGGAAAAGTGGTAAGCCTATTTGACCAGCTAGAAACTTCACAGAAGTTTGCAGGCTGTTCTCAGTTTCAAGAAGGGTTAACAGAAATTCTGCCTACTCTGGTTCTAGCTGCCGTCCTTTTCCCCTAGAGTACTTCACAGGCTTTGTATCTGGCCTCACTATCTTGACTAATTCCTACAGCTCCTCCTCCTCCTTTGTCTTTGTAAAGCTCAAATTGTATCCTGCCTCTTCTCCACTTAAAACCCTCCAGCTGCACCTAATTGCTCTCTGGATAAAGCTAAAATTTCTCAACAAGGTCTACGAAGTACTTTAAGCTCTGGCTTCTGCCTGCTTCCAAGTTCTGACAGCCACCCTTCTGTGCCCTGCCTCTGGCCAGACGGAACTACCTGCAGGTCTGGGCCTTCTCTTGCCTCCGGACCTTTACATGTGATGTTCCTGCTGTGTACAAGCTCTCTGTCATTCATATCCCACGGCTCCCCATCTGCTTGACCTAAGCTTTGCTGCTCTGGGGCTGCATTACACGTTCTTTCCGTTCCTTCCGTGTGTGCTGTCCCACCCACCCCTAGAGGGGTGGGGTAGGGAGGGTGGGAGGGAGATGCAAGAGGGAAGGGATATGAGGATATATGTGTACATACAGCTGATTCACTTTGTGATACAGCAGCAACTAACACAACATTGTAAAGCAATTATATTCCAATAAGGATGTTAAAAAAAAAACACCTATTACTTGTCTTTCCCACTACATACTAAGTATTTGAGGGCAGGAACAGTGTCTTTTGCCTGTTATAGTGTCTAAAATGCATAAGAGGAAGTATGAAGAGAAATAGCTGTAGAAGGGAGGGACGGAGGGAGGGAGACAGCAATGGAAAGTATTGGAAGTGGGAAATGGGGGTACAGGGAGAAGGGGGATGGCATTAGTAGTGAGCTTATTATTTATTGTACCAGTTTTTTTCATTAAATCTTCCCAATAGCTCTTTGAAGCAGGAATTGGTTTTGGTTTCAAAATTCCAACAGTTTATTTGGTGGAAAATTGGTAAGCTAATCCTAAAGTTCATATGGAAATTCAAAGGATCTAAAATATACAAGAAAACCTTAAAGAAAAACAAAGTTGGAGGACTTAAACTACCAGATTTCAAAACTTACTATAATACAATAGTAATCAAGACAGCATAGTTTTAGTGCATAGACAATTAGATCAGTGGAATAGAATCCAGACACAGACCCTCACCTATATAGTTCACTTGACTTATGACAAAGGCTCCACTGCAATTCAGTGGACAAAAGATGTTCTTTTCAATAAATTGTGCTGGGGTAATTGGATTTGGTTATAGAAAAAAAAAAAAAAATGAACCACAATTCCTACATCACACACCATATATAAAAACTAATTCAAGATGGGTCATAGACCTAAATTGTAGAACTTAATAAAAAAAGCTTCTTTACAAAAAAAATGGAAAATATCTTCAGTACTTTGGGATAAGCAAAGATTTCTCAAACTGGACACAAAAATACACTAATCATAAAAGAAAAGGTTTATAAATTAGTGTTTATTAAAATTAAGAACTTCTATTTATCAAAAAATAACATAAGCATGAAAATGCTCCACAGACTGGGACAAGATTTTGAAACACATAATATCTGACAGAGGACTTATATGCAAAATACAGAAATAACTCCTAAAAATAAATAAGAAAAAGGGAGACAATGCAATTAAAAACGTGCAAAGAACCTGCATAGGTACTCCACAGAAAAAGATCTCAAAGGCCACTAAGTGTGATCAACATCATTAGTCATTGGAAAAATACAAATTAAAACCACAAAGAAATACCCCAATTTGCCAAAATGGCTAAAATTAAAAAGACTGACTATACAAGTGTTGATGAATTCGGGGAGCTCATCTTATACATTGCTGCTGGGAGTATATTTTGATATCACCACTCTGGAAAAAATGTTTCACAAGATGCGTTGTTATCTGTAATTACAGATAAGGAAGGTGGGCCTCAGAGGGTTCAGCCTGCTGTCAGAGGTCTCGCAGCTCGTAAGCTGTGGGCCTGGGGTTTGAATGCAGATCTGCCTGATCTCCAGACCTGGGCTCCTCCTCTGACCCTGGGCTCCCTTCTACATTTCCCAGCCACGTCATGGAGCAAATAGAGGAGATGTCACTTGATCACCATGCATATTTGCCACAGTCTTGATCAAGGCAAGCAGGTCTAATTCTCAGCTGCTGCTCATTACCCAAGACTTCCTGTGCTTTAGGCCGAAATTGAAATAAGCTCAGGGGCTTCCCTGGTGGCGCAGTGGTTGGGAGTCCGCCTGCCGATGCAGGGGACACGGGTTCGTGCCCCGGTCCGGGAAGATCCCACATGCTGCAGAACGGCTGGGCCCGTGAACCACAACTGCTGAGCTTGCATGCCCGGAGCCTGTGCTCCGCAAACAGGAGAGGCCACAGCAGTGAGAGGCCCGCGTACCAAAAAAAAGAAATAAGCTCGAAGCAAACTCACTGGCCTGTTTTTGTTAATCACTAGAAATTGGTGACTGTAGCAGAGCTGATTCATTTAATTGAAGGTGTAGGAAATATTGCAGAAAGTAAAGAAAAGGCTAGGAATGCCAAATTAAATTTCTTGGGTAACTAACAGTTTGCATTCTTCAAAGGGGTCATTTCCAAACGCATAATCAGATCGTGATGAATTCCAGCCAAATTATTAAGTCTGTGATATCCAGAAACCAGGAAATAATGGTTGTACTTTGAGTCCCTTGCATCATGGAGTGTCATGTGCATAAGTACACTTAATTAGCTGCTCTTATGACATCAGTTACAGTGTCATGTGTCATGAATGGCTTATTGCTTGTGAATCAAAGGGCCTATTTAAACAAACACCAGGGGCTCACTCTGAGGCCTGTACCAACCATATTTTAAATTGACATGACATATCTCTGGTTCCTTGGGGCAAGGAAACAAGCATTTTCACACAGAAATACAAAAGACATTAGTGGGGCAACAAGGATATTTTTTAGAAAAGTTCACTTATCTAAACACAGAGTGCAAACTGCAAGAATTTTTTAATACTAGTTATTAAAATGCACAATCACATTCCATTGGCCATTTTTATCTAACTAAAGCACAGTACTTATTCCATATCTTATATCTTCTAAGTGTACTTTGATTCTGAATGGAAGATTTCTGCCAGGCAACTTAATTATATTTTGAAAGCAATTCTGGGGTGTTAACTATACAAAGTCAACCTCTCATTTCTGCTCTAACACCCACACAGGCTAGCATCAAATAGATGAAGGAAAACAACTGATTAATTTTATCTTGGCATATTACTTGTGTCCTAGGTGTTTTTTTTTTAGGCATACAACCATAGAGACTTTTATCAATTACCCTTTCCTTTGCTAGATTAAAAAAAATCAGAATAGTTTTATCTTTCAGAATATCATGTGATAGTAAGCATTAATTCACAGTTCCTTTTTTATCTTTTGGTCGTTTATCATTTAGTCATTAATTCCAGTTGCCGTTCAGGTAGTTGTATTCTTTTTTCTTACACATATCGTTGACACACTTAAATTCTTTCCCATTGTCTTGTGGCAGAGACTACTAGCTAACCACGAAAAGATTTTCTTCTCCTACTATGCACATTCCAGGCTTCCTTGCAGTTTCAGGAAACAACAACATTCTCTGCAGTGGAATGTTAAGCAGAAGTGACCTGTGCCATTCCAAATCTAGCCTCTACAGAATGACAGGAGTGGTCCTCCATATGCTGTCTCTCTCCCAGTGCTCAGGCAACATTGTAAGCTATGTGTGTGGGATTTCAAAAGTACCATCACTATGGGTCCAAAGGAAAGAAAAGATGTTGTGCTCATTTAATCTCCTATAACCCAGTGTCCTAGGCTTTTCAACATGAGACATTAAAGGGATTCATATCCAACTTTCCTCATTTTACACATGAGAAACTAAGCCCAGAGACTGAAAGTATTCACTGAGATCTTCCAGCTCAGTGTTATTTCTACTCTACCCTACCCAGAGGAATGGGGTTGGAGCAGTTTGTTGGTTCCTATAGATAATCATAACTCATTTTTACAAACTTTTCCAGACCATCAGGAATGCTAGGCATCTTTCTCAAAGTTAAGCTGTAAATTGATAGCAGAAATGAAACCAATGTTCGGACCTCCTGAATCATGATCCAGAGCTTATAACACCCAGGATGTTGCCTTTTTAAGAAAAAAAAAATCTGTCCATGAACAAGGAACCGGACATCAGTTTCCTATGGGGGAAACGTTCTCATGGAGGTATTATAAGGCCCAGTTGGTCCATTTCATTTCTTGTTCTTTAAAAGATTTCTGTGGTGCCACCATTGTCCTCTTCAGGTGCAGGAAGTTCATTCAGTGGTATTGCAGCATCCTCACAAGACAGCTTGTCTTCTTGCCAAGCATCATCAGTCAAATCCAAGATCCTTCCATCTCTCTGTACCTCACTGTCCGTTCTCCTGCAGCTGTGATCTTGCCAGATCAGTACCCGGCCCAGCACAGCGCCCACCTCCTCCAGGATGTTGCCTTTTTATGGAAAACACATTTGTGTTTTATAGTCTTTTAATTTTTTTCACAATACTTGTTCATTGACTGCATTTTGCAGACTCTATGTTTGTTGTCCTTGGTCTTTTGGAGAAGTCGCAAGCTTTCTTGATGTGAGAAAACTAATGTTTAAAACATTTTTTCATATGTTCAAAGACAAATAATCAGTGAAGGCTCATGCACAAGCCGACAGAAACAGGAAGAAGTTAACCAGTGGACAAGATCACAGACTGCCTGTGATCCAAGGGTTTTGGGGTGTTAGGTGACCTGCTGATGGTTCCATAAACTATTGGGTAGTGGCTGGTGGTGGGCTACTTCTATATCCTTCCTAGCAAAAGAAGTATTTATGACAAAGGAATGCTCTCTTTCTCCCTTTCCTCTCCTTTGCTCCCTTCCTCACTCCTTCCCTTTTCTGAATTATTAAGAAATATTTATTGAGATGTGGTCTTGAGAATCCCTTTCCCCTACATCAGGAACTTTTCTGTGAGGTCTAAAAACGATATTCCATAACTGCAGAATGGGTGACTCAGTTAGTTTTGTTTTTCAAAACAAGATCCTGTATTTTTACTTCTGTGCGTTGATAGAAAGTACTGACTCCATTAAACAGTAAACAACACTAAGATGAGATGAATAAAATTTGTGTTAAAGGGTTATGAGAACGATGGGTCACTGTGACCCACTGAGATGCTGTCGAGGCTCAGTGTAGGCAGTCTGTAGCCCCCCTCCCACCTGATTCCAAGCCAAGTGAAAGATGCAGCAGTCAGACAGTGGTAGGTTCAGATGTCTGCTTTCTTAGTGCTGAAAGGTAAACTGGAGAACGTGACTGAGCTTTCTGGCAGCATTGGGCTCCCAAATAGACTTTCTGACTTAATCATGGGTCATATCTACTAAGCCTATGGCATGGAAGGAATTGGAAGAAAACCATGCAGACTGCACAGGGCATCCTAAAGAAAGTGCCAGGAGGGCCTCGGGGAGTATATTCAGCTTCTTCTCCGGAGTTGCCAACCAGATAAGTTCTTTCTTCTTCCATTGGAGGAGCAAGTGAGAAGCAGAGAGAGGACAGGAATGGTGCCTAATTGAGATCCTCCGTGGAGGAAGGGGGAGAACAGTCACCTTCTGCTTCTAAACATATTTTGGTGGGTAAACAATTAGAAAAAGATAATTCAATTTTCTTCTTATTAAAAGGAAAGTTAAAGATGTTTTGGTCATGCTCATCTATTCTGAAGATTATATGTATAGTTGTTATTCACTTTTAATTAAGACAAAAATTACATACTTTGAGTCAATGGTTCTTGAATTAAATGTGCATTGGTATCACCTGGGAAGCCTGTTATAGTTCAGGTTCTTGAGCTCTATTCTCAGAGATTCAGTAGGATGGCATAAAAACCAGGAATTCTCAGGAGGTCTTAGGACCATACTTTGAGTAATACCACCTAGATAAGTCTTCCTTCATATCCATCTATTTCTGATTTCTTTTTGTATTGCGGGTCATTGTTTAGCCACTTCAAGTTTACTTATTAAAGCTGATGATTGTTTACCAAGTCACTGTTATTAATATATTTCTTTCTTTCTTATATGTTCATGGAGAAAACCTGGACATACAGACATGAAACAGTGGTTATCTTCTTGGTATGAGATACAGCGAAGGGGAAGGCTTTTACGTTATCTTTTCTACACTGGTATAGTTTGGCAGTTTTTAATGATAAGTTTTTATTTGTCTTATATTCAGCAAAAACACTAAAGATTTTCCCATTTCAAAACGAGGGAGTGAAGGAAGGAAAGAAGGAAAGGAAGAAGGAAGAAAAAACAAGTCAACTGCTGAGGTTTTCAAGAAAAAGGAAAAATTATCCCTTCCTATTAAACTTTATTTGAATCTGTTACTCAGATGCATCTTCCAAACCAGTGGAATTTTGACAAGTTCTTACCAGTTCCACTTCCCTCGTTCCAGTCTGTTCTCCATACATCTCTCCATTGTAGTTTAAAATGTAAACCAGAGGGGGCTTCCCTGGTGGCGCAGTGGTTGAGAGTCCGCCTGCCAATGCAGGGGATACGGGTTCGTGCCCCGGTCCGGGAAGATCCCACATGCCGCGGAGCGGCTGGGCCCGTGAGCCATGGCCGCTGAGCCTGCGCGTCTGGAGCCTGTGCTCCACAACGGGAGAGGCCACAACAGTGAGAGGCCCGCGTACTGCAAAAAAAAAAAAAAAAAAAAGTAAACCAGAGAGTTCCCTGGTGCCCTAGTGGTTAGGATTCCGGGCTTTCACAGCCATAGCCTGGGTTCAATCCCTGGTGGGGGAACTGAGATCCTGCAAGCCACGCGGCACTTCCAAAAAAAAAAAAAGTTAAAAAAAATGTGAACCATATTACATCGCTCCTTTACCTAAAACCTTCATGATTTTCAAGGCACTTAGACCAAAATCCAAATTTCTCACTTTGACCTATAATGTTCTTTTATGATGCAGCCCGGCTAAATGTCTTTATCTCACTCATCTCTATAGTCTCATAGCCTAGTACAGTACCTGTCACAAAATAAATGCTTGACAAATATTGGTGAATTATAGAATGAATGAATGATGAAAGGATATCCCTTCCAGAGAACCTGAAGTGTATGTTTGATTGGGTTTCCTTCCAAAACCTACAGCTGGTCTTTCCCATTAGTACAGGTAACGCTCCAAGGAGCATATTCATTTCCCAGGGTTTATGCCTATCTAGTTGAACAATTCTGATCTCTTATGGGTCCCTGAAGTCCAGCCAAGTTCTTCTCTGACACTGAGGTCAAGTGGCTGAGCTTATTTGAGACTGAGCAGTGATGTGAATGGATTCTGGCCGGGACTCAGATGATCTGCCTTTCTCACTGGCTCGATGGCTTCCCAGTGTTTGCTCAAGAATCACTGATAGAATGTCCGTTCTCCTTCGCCTCCAGTCCGTCCTGGTTTACAAGTCAAAAAACTCATTTTTTCCACGGTGAATAAGAAAAGGGCAAAAGTATTTTGAGAAGCCACCAACAAGATATTGGCATTGTTTCCTTTTCATTAACTATTCGAAAATAGGAGATCATAACTGTCATTTAAATAATATCTGGAGTAAAATAAAAAATGTCCCAGCTTCAAGATTCCATTTGTAGCGCAGTTCACAAGAGAAATTCCCCCCTTTTGAAAAGTATTGGCTTTGATCCTATAACAAAATTACTCTCAAGAAGTAGATTACTTCTTGTAGCAGTAAGTAAGTAGTATGAGATGAATTAAGTTTTACAGTGATGGAAATCAACACGTAGAGGGCACCAGGGTATCATTCAGTATGTTGGAAGAGGTAATTTTCTGAAAAGTGGTTTATTTATTGTCTACTGAGCTGAGCATTGAAGGGAAGACACCATGACTGGTGCCCACCCCCTCTCCCTGCCCCACGCCGAGTGTGAATGGGGAAAGTCTAAATCAGGCCTTGCACGCAAAGCCTGGGGATGTCTCTGAGGGCTGCTTTACAGTAAAAGCAATTCCTTCCGTGGTTTTCTAGCCTGCTGAACTAAGCGCAAGAAAGTTAGGGGAATGAACAGTAAGGCTGCTAATGTGTGTCCTTCGCAGATATCTCTGAATGGTTGTCTGTCTTTACCACCTCGTGAATCTTTATTTCAAGGGCAAGCAATTCTCACAACATACAAATGGTAGAGCTCTGTTAGATGGAGCAAAGGCAAAGTAGGCCCAGAGGTGTGGAGAAACTTTAAGGAATCGATGGTTGAACCAGGTTTAGTAGCAGCATTGTTGCTAGAAGGTGTGGCTTTAATGCAGAATTTATACAAGTGGCCCTTTCCCTTGTTTTAATTACAAAGACAGATGGTTGGTTTAGCTGTATTGTAGAAAACATTCTAGAGGTCTGTTCCTCTATAGGGCAAAGCTGCTGGTGAGTGTGGCATCTCCCTGCTTCTGACCTCTGTGCCTTCCTTTGTCTTTTGCATTTCCCAACACTCGCATAGCTCAGAGGGCAAGTAGCCCTTACACAGTAGGGCAACTTCTGTGAGAGGAGCAGAAACAGTCATTGTAAAAGGGGGAGAGAGGAGTTTTAGAGCCAGCAGAGTCTCTCCTCACACTGTAAATTCTCTTGTAGAAACAGCAAGCTGGAGTCCAGTGACCTGTATCTGATCAGCAGATGTTCAGGGGGACCGTGCCCTGGGGGGGTCAGCATCATGTACTGGTTACAGGGAGGGGTCAGTGCTGTCAAGAGGATGCTCTAAGAGCTCTTCCAGGGGGTCAGAAAACTGACTTCCTGGGGAAAAGCCATATCACAACCCAGAGCGGGAAGACAGGTATCAGAATATCTGAGCTCCAAGGCAACACAAGCAAATCTCAAAAACACATTTTTCTTGCTGTTTGGGTTGTTTTTATTGGGCTGTGGCTTTTTCCCTGGAGTGCCCATCTTAAAGGTGGTGGTGCTGAGCCTAGAATACTGAGAAAATGATATCTGGATACACATTCTGTTGAAGACCTGTGGCTCTTGGACTCAGGAGAAACCAGGCTCAGCAGAAATTCTAACCTCATCAAGTCCTCTGTTGGGCACTTCATAGTAGCTGTGTTTTTTTTTTTAATGCATTTTTTAATGCTTGTTGACCTCTTGAAGAATGACATCATGACTATCATTGAACTGCCTCCTATTAGCTACTGCCATGCCCCCAGATTCCTATACTTCACAAATTAACTCACCTTAGCAAGTGTCAGAGCTTCTTACAGTATCCACTATGGTACTTCTCATAGGAGGGCATGAACAGGAGAGCCGGGTGGATCTGGGAAAGTATCTTGGGGCAAGGCTGAGGGCAATTTTTTAATTTTTTAATTTTAGCTTAAACATATTCTAATTCTAATCTGCATTCCAATTCATGACCTAACGACATTTATTTCCAAAAAATAAGATTTTCTCCAAAAATATTTGAGGGAAATTAATGATCCAGGAAGATGTTCCACAGCTATCCTAGTGCCTGAACTCTCAGCGCACTTTGCATACCCCCTGGGGATACACCTACACCTGCCTGTCTGAGAAGGAGAGGTATGCAGATAGTCCCTGTTGCGCTGGCTGGGTTGCATTTCCAACTTGTCCTGCCCAGATTTAGATAAAGAAATGCAGGATTACAATGAATGTGTAAATAAAGGAGTGGTGAGCGGTCAATATAAAATCTGGAGTGCCTAGTCCCTCCCCATCTACTGATAGATGAAAGAGGGGAAGAGGAGATCAGTGACTCCAAGGGAGATTTAAATCTTCCACAGCAGCCCCCAACCATGGAGCCCCCCCAGTCCATCCGAGCCTATGTAGTGGCTATACCTTCACTGAGGAAGTCGACTTCCTCACAGAGAAGATGGGGAGGGAAGTAAAGATTAATGACATAGCATTTGTACAGCTTCCCAAACCGCTCAGTGGCAGCCTATAAATAAACTGTGCTAACTATATATGAGAGTTTAAACTTCATAATGAAATCAATTTAAGCCAATTTTATCGAAAGGTCCATGCTATTGCACCATTTCCACAGTAGACTTTATATTCAAAAGCTCTTAGAGTTTAGCTTTGTTGGGGTGATTTCCAAAAGGTTATAATTTTTATATCCCACAAAGACATACATGTGAGTGTTTATGACATTGTTCAAAGACAGAAACTAATTACCATTAATGAGAAGTGTTACAAGCCATACATTTCTCTTAATTCAACTGTTCAATGAGAAAGAAAGGGGAAAAATGTTAGGTATTATTTCCTATGAATAGAGAAAGGCAGGAAATTTATTCAAATTTATGCCAATATGCCTTTTTTTAAGCTATTCTGTCTTTGGGATGCTCAGTAGGCTTCCATGATTATAAGTGTTTTTATTTTCATTTAAGAGTGTTTCAAAAATTAAAGATCAGCTATCACCAGTCGCAAGAAAACCTAACCTTGTCAATAGCAGTTTATGAATGAGCTCAAGGGTATTCGAGAATCTTTCTTCCAGAGGCCACTGTGTTAAGGAGTCACTTCACCCCCAGCGTATAGTCAATTTGTTTTTCTATTTTCAGAGAACAATTAGCATTGTATACTGATGCACCTTAACAGACACCATGAGGAAAGCACCAAACAAGGAGAGAACTATTTTCCCCTAAGGCTCTATTGGCCTAACTGTGAACTTGCCAATATTTCATGTCCTCTTCATCCATCCATGCCTTTGCACAGCAATTTCCTCTACTGAAATGCTCTTTCCATTTGTCCTCATGGCAAATTCTCACTTAACGTCTCTTATTTGATTTCCCTGGCACCTCCTCTAGGCAAAAATTACTCATTTCCCTGTATATGTAATACTTCTGATACACTTTGAAATATTTCTAATACAGTTTTATGTTATAATCCATTTTAGGTATTGGCTAACAGACCTCTCCCCCAAGCAGGAACTTAATGAAGACAGACTTGTTTAGTCATCCTTTTTCTTGCTTTTTTATGTGCCTTGTTATTTTTGATCAAATGTCAGACATTGTGAGTTGAAGAACAGAAGAGACTGAAGTAAATAGTGTTAAGATCCAGAAATGAACACACTTCTTATTTTCTCAGGTCATTATTGTGTGTGGTCGAGCCAGTCCAGTCTGAGGTTGGGTTGGGTTTGGGCTTTGCTGTTGCTATAGTTGACCCTGAGTGCACCACGGACTTCAAATTCCTCCAATGGTGGGCAGCTCTAATCTTGTGCTTAGAGTAGATCTTGCAGTGCGGAAGGATTTTTCTTAATGTCCCTGCTCCATCCTCAGATTGCAGCAGCTCATGCACAGCTGGGCCATTCTTGTCCTTCCCCCAGGAATAGACTGTGATTGCTTGTTACTAAGTGCTAGTCACATGGTGGGGCCAGTAGAGTTGGGGGTGGGGGATGCATGGTGGGAGGGTTCCTCACTTCTCATGATCCATCCCCAATTTTAGGGAGGTCTTGTGAGCTTGAGCCTTGGGTATAGGGCTTTCTCAGCATTCCTGTCCCTCCATCCCCTCCCCTCATCACAGCAGCCAGACTCTGAGTGGGAGAGTTTTCTTCCCCTTTTCTAGCAGTTACAGATGTCTGCTTGGTATCAGTACAGGATTTGGGGCCCAAGTGAGTTCCCTGCCTGTCCACCCCAGGGAGCACAGAGCTTTTGCTTCTGTCTGTCCCGTAAAGTATTGGATCTTTGACTCTGCCATGGGACAAGAGGATTTTGTGCCCTCATCCCCCACAGCAACTTCAAGCATTTGCTTCATATAAGAGATGGTCTGGGGAAGTGTTGTCCCAAGTGGCAGCCAGTCACCTCCTGACACTAGTACCGCTGCCCTCATTCTTCTCCCCTGCCCTCAGTATTGTTCAGGATTACCCTACTGTGACTTGTGAGATGGTATGGATCTTTCTCATGTCTGGGGTCCCCAGTTATTCTAAACTGTCATGCTAACTCACACGCTGTCTTTGAAAATTCATAACGTTAAAGCTTCTTTCTTCTTACCACGTTTTCCCATACCTTGGGGCAGAACAGTTTGTGTGTCCCATCTTTTCTTGGAGGAATTTGTCATTTTTTGCCTGTGACTTCAGCTCTCTGATGGGCTCCAGAAAAGTTATGATTTTATAGATTATCTGCCTTTTTTTTTTCACTGTTAAGGTGAGAGTAATTTTTGTGGCTTTCTATCTCCCAAGTGGAAATGGAACTTCCCTGGTATAATCTCACAAGTGCCCCAGCAGCCAGCAGAACATCGTGATAGAAGAGACAATCCTTAAACTGTATGGAGATTTTTTTTTTTTTCTCATTCAAAAATTCACATATCATATTGTGGGAGATATCTCAACATTTCTGTTGAACATTTTTCCTCAATTCTTCCAGTGAAAGTGAAATAGTACAGAAAAATGCTTTTTATTCTTTAGGCTTGATTTTTTTGGAAGCACTCATAAATTAAATAGCAACAGATTTCAAGCTTTACCCAATGACTATTAATCCTTCTGTCCTAGTAGAGAAATGAGCTTGTCACAAATAAACACACTGGGTTATTTTTAAGTCAGATCTGAGCCAATCCTTTTCCTTTTCACTTGCTGCCTGAGAAAAAAATTCAGGCAAAATAACTATGACAGCTTGTAACAATGTAACAAAAGTACTATCTGACTATCTTTTTTTGTCAATAATAAAAAAAGAAAATTCTTTTAAAATGTGCAATGTTGGAAAAGTCACCTTATCCATACTTTACGTGGAACATGCTGAAATGGCAAGCCATGAGGCTGCCCGTGGTCAGTCATCGGGGTGTTGCTTGTGCTTCTGGCACTACGTAGTGTTGGGGGAGGGGAGCAGCCTGTTTGCAGTGTTGAGAAAAATCAATTTTCATCTTCAAAAGATGAAACTACCAAGCAAGATATCGACTTAGAAATAAAGCATTTCTTAAAGACTTCCCATATCCTATAAATGTCAGTACCCAAACCTAAGAGTTCGGTGGTTTAACGTTTATTGCTAATTTCAGGCAAACATGCATATAGCTCTGGCTCAAGAAAAGAACTAGTTAAAGCTAATTTTCTTGCAGAACATTTTGCTGCATACATACAACTAGTGTCAGAACCCTCAAAATCAATCATCTTTTTTTATTGAGAGGCATAACGTTATCCCTTTCCATTTACTTTCCATTCTAAGGTTTTATTCTTCTTTGTCCCATAGATAAATTATTTCCAAACTTTTATGATAAATTACATACAACTGGGTTTGACAGCCCTTTAAAGGCAGCTTCTGCAATGTATGATATCCATACTTGTTGTCTAAACTTTAATAAGGTACATGTTATTAATCAGTTGGGGAGATCTTTAGTTCTTTTCTGGCCTTGAAGGCTAACTAGTGTGGTGACTGATATCCCACCATATAAAGCAGACATCGATGAAGAAGGCAGCATCCTCACACATTGCGGGAATAAAGAACAGCAGGCTCACAGGACCTGAGCAGACCTACCTTTAGAAGGAGTACTTTGGAGGATCTGAAGAGTCTGTTGCCTCATTGCCTGCTTCCTGGCAGTCTTATGTTGAGTGGGTTTATCCTGATTTGAAGCATACACCTGGATGCTGTTTTAGGGAAAGGAAGAAGAGAGGCAGGAGGAAAAAAAGAAACCATGTGAAAGACTGAGATTGTTATTTTTTTAAAGAGAGACTTAGCATTACCTGAAAGGATTAATTAAACAATTAGATCCAACTAAGCTTTACACTGGATAAGAAAATAAAATATTTTCTACTAGTCACCTGTGGAGGGGGTGCTTATAAGGAAAACAGATCAGTTACAGATGAAATAAAGGAATTTCCCCCTGCATATTAGTATTATATTATGAATTAAATTTATAACCCCAGTATACATTCTTGAGAAACTACTATTTGCCATAAACTGCCAGAAATAAAAGAAGTAAAATCTGTTTCCTGCCTTGAAAATGCTTTTCACCACTGAAAAACATCCTGAAATTATGATTTGCTGCCCCTTAAATACTGTCCACTCCTGTTTCTCCCACCTGTCCACCCAATTTTCCTACCTTGGTGAGTATCACTACGGAGAATATTTTTGAATATTCACAATAATAGTAACCACAATTTTACATTTGTGCTTTCTTTGTGCTTAGACATCATGCATCCAACTGACAGATATTATTTTATTATTTGTGATAACCTGCAAAACTCCAGGTTTAAGAGTTTTTGAGATTTTATAGTTTAAACCCAGTGAGATCAAGTCACACTTTATTTTGGATGGGGGTTAAGAGCAAGCCTTTGTACGAGGCCCGTCCGGCTCCCAGGTCCGGGCGTCTGAACTTTGCAGAACTTCTTGACTTCATCCGTCCATCTGTCCACTTTTTTTTTTTTTTTTGGTGGCACGCGGGCCTCTCACTGTTGTGGCTTCTCCCGTTGCGGAGCACAGGCCCAGCGGCCACCGCCTACGGTCCCAGCCGCTCCGCGGCATGTGGGATTCTCCCAGAGCGGGGCACGAACCCGCATCCCCTGCATCGGCAGGCGGACTCTCAACCGCTGCGCCACCAGGGAAGCCCCCGTCTGTCCACTTTTATGTGGCGTGGTGGTGAGGAGCAAGGACCTTGGAGCCTGATACCCAGGATTTGAATCCTGACTCTGCAGTCGGCAGAGCTTTCTTAGCTTGGGAACATTACTAGCCTCCTTTTGCCTAAGAGCCTTTGTCTGTGAAATGGGACACGGACAGCATGGGGTTGTCTTAAGGATTCCAAGGGATAAGCGTGGAGTGCTGAGAACAACGCCTGGCTTGACTCAATCACTATATAGGCCCTCCATGGTATCACTATGATGATGTCATATTTAGGATTAGGTTTAAAGCTGCCTTCATTTTCCTGCCATCTCTTTTCACTTTGTTTTTGTTAATAGTCTCTTAATTGGTCTCAACATCAGCCTCACCTCTCTCCAAACGTTCCTTGACATAACGGCAAAGTAGCATTTGTAAATTACAGAGTGGTTCATGTCACTCCCTTGTTCAAAACCTTTGAATTTTCAGGCTCGAATATGGAGTCCTTACTGCAGTAGCCAGTAGCCCCCATAACTGTCTCCTGCCTACTTGCCCTCATGTGTATTTTGTTCCAACAAGAGGGAACCATTTCCATTTCCTTATCAGATCATGCCTTTGTACAGGCTGTTGCCTCTGTCCAGAATGCCTTTCCTTGTCTAGTTTGCTTGGCAAATTCCTGAGCATCCCTCAAAGCCAGCATAATCATTGCCCCTTCCAGGAGGTCATCCCTGGACCCCTGCTCCCCACACCTCCCCCACCCAGCAAGCAGGTGCTCTTCTTAGCTGCTCTTGTAATGTTTGGAGTGTGCCTCTGTCACAGCCCTCACCACATCATATTGAAACTAATTGTCTTTTTGGTCTTGTTTCCCCACTGAGAACAGTTATATGGTCTTATTCTACCAGATATTCCCAGGGTCCAGAGAGAAGCAGGCACTCGGTAAGTTATTAGTACATGAATGTGGAGAGTAGACCTGGTTCCTCCCAGGATGAGTTTTCAACAGTGGTACCACTAGAGACATTGGCACCTGGATCTTTTTTTTTTTTTTCAGATCTGTCTACTGAAGGCTCACCAGAGCCAAAAGGTGAAATAAACAATACCCACATTTGCTACCTCAGCTAATAAAGGGAGTGCATCAGATAAAAACAAAAACTTGGAAAGATATCATCTTTCCATGCAGAGTAGCTAATAAGATTTTTTTTTTTTTTTTTTTTTGGCCGTGATGCACGGTTTGCAGAACCCATGCCCCGTGAGTTGGATGGGCAGAGACTTAACCACTGGACCACCAGGGAAGTCCAGATATTTCTTAAAACACTAAATGATCACATTCAAAGTATGATAGGGAACCAACTCATTATTTTGAAAACTGGTAAATAGAGGGAAGGAATCTAGCATTTCACCTGCCTTTTCTCTGTAAACTGCACCAGCGGGTAATCAACTAGTAGAGGAGGGGGATTGCCTCTTTATAAAAGTATTCCAATCAGCAAAGGAACATTAAATTATAGAATTAGGGTATCACCATTATGCACCCCTAGTGGGTTAACAGATCTAGGTGTTGAGTATCAAGAGTGCTAATGTCACAAAAAGAGAGACAGCCAGTTGTCATGTGCCTCCCGATGGAAAAAAATAACTAAATAAGACATAACCTGTGTTCTGCCCAAAGGGATTGAACCTGATTCTTGATCAAGCCTTGGGATCACACTACCCATCTGCAGCAAGTGCAGAATTGCACGACCAGTGTGCAAGCTGTGGGAAACCCTACAGGACAAATGACCCAGCTTTTGCAATAGAAATTGTTATAAAAAGAAGGCTATGGCAGGTGAGGTGAGGGGTTGTAGATTAAAGGAGGTTTACGAACACATGAAATTTTTACAATAGGCAAGTCTAAACTGAAGTGTCTAGGAATTCTTCTTTGGTGATAAAAATAATAAAGACACACAAGGACGTGATTTCTATGAAAGTCAAGATGGTGGCAACTTTTGTGGGGCAGGGGACTGAGATACGGACAAGATCGGTGAGGCTTTTGGAGTGGCTGGCGGAGTTTCATTTCTTTAACTGGGTGACAGTTAGAAGATGTTTGCTTCATAGTAAACTCATTAAGTGATACGTTTGCTTTAGAATAAATTTTACAGTATTTTACAATAAATATGACAAAAAGTGTTCTTAAAAGTGATTTTTAAAGTGATTGTACAAGACCTATGTTTCCCTTAACTGTTTTCAGTACTATATGCCAGAAGACTGACCTTGAAAAATATTGAAAAGTGCCTCAGTGAAAGAATTCATTCATCTCACACACTTATTTATTGATTGCCAACTGAGTGCCAGGAGTTGTTCTAGATGCTGGAGAGTCAGTGTTGAACAAAACAGACAAAATTCTTCTCTGTACAGATCTTGAAATCTAGTTAGGAAGCAAAGAATAAACACAGGCATACCTTGGAGATATTGCGGGTACAGTTCCAGACCACCACAATAAAGCAAAGCACAGGAATTTTTTGGTTTCCCAGCGCATATAAAAGTTATGTTAACACTATACTGTAAGCTATTAAGTGTGCAATAGCATTACATCTAAAAAAAACAATGTACATGCCTTCATTAAAAAATACTTTATTGCTAGAAAATGCTAACCATCATCTGACAATGCAGGGTTGCCACAAACTTTCAGTTTGTAAAAAAACACAATATCTGCAAAGTGTGATAAAGCAAAGCACAATAAAATGAGGAATGCCTGTAAGATGAAATGTATTTTAGGTAGTGATAAATGCTCAGGAATAAAAAGTAGGAAAAAAAAAAAAAAGCATTATCAGGAAGGGGGTCACAGCTTTAGACAGAATGGCCAGGGAAGGACTCACAGAGAAGCTGAGTTGGAGTCAAAGGGAGTGAAATTGTGAACCACGTGGTTGGGGGAGAACGTTCCCAGCGGGAGCAACAGCAGGGACAGAGTCTCTGAGAGCTCATGCTTCTGGTGTGTTCCAGGAATAGCAAGGAAACTGGTGTGGCTGGAGCTGAGTGAATGAGAGGGAGAGAAATAGAGGAAGTCAGCAAAGGGCCTTGCAAGTGATGAGATAGTGGAGGAGTTTGAACAGAGGCAGGAAATTCTCTGACTTACATTTTAACAGGATCTCTTTGGTTGAGGTATTGAGAATAGACTAAAGAGGGACAAGAATTGAAATAGGAAGAACAGTAAGGGGGCTCCTGCAGTAATCTGGGCAAGAAATGGAGGAGGCTTGGTCCAGTGAAGTGGGGGATTGGTACTTAGATTCTGGATAATTTTTTTTTGAATTTTATTGTATTTACTTTTTACACAGCAGGTTCTTATTAGTCATCCATTTTATCCACATCAGTGTATACATGTCAATCCCAATCGCCCAATTCATCACACACACACCCCACCCCCCACACTTTCCCCCCTTGGTGTCCATATGTTTGTTCTCTACATCTGTGTCTCTATTTCTGCCCTGCAGACCGGTTCATCTGTACCATTTTTCTAGGTTCCACATATATGCGTTAATGCATGATATTTGTTTTTCTCTTTCTGACTTACTTCAGTCTGTATGACAGTCTGTAGATCCATCCACGTCTCTACAGATGACCCAGTTTCATTCCTTTTTATGGCTGAGTAATATTCCATTTTATATATGTACCACATCTTCTTTATCCATCTGTCTGTTGATGGGCATTTATGTTGCTTCCATGACCTGGCTATTGTAAATAGAGCTACAATGAACATTGGGATGCATGTGCCTTTTTGAATTATGGTTTTCTCAGGGTATATGCCCAGTAGTGGGATTGCTGGATCATATGGTAATTGTATTTTTAGTTTCTTAAGGAACCTCCATACAGTTCTCCATAGTGGCTGTATCAATTACCTTCCCACCAACAGTGCAAGAGGGTTCCCTTTTCTCCACACCCTCTCCAGCATTTGTTGTTTGTAGATTTTCTGATGATGCCCATTCTAACTGGTGTGAGGTGGTACCTCATTGTAGTTTTGACTTGCATTTCTCTAACTGTTAGTGATGTTGAGCAGCTGTTCTTGTGCTTCTTGGCCATCTGTAAGGATTCTGGATATTTTTGAAGGTAGAGCCAAATAGGAGAAATAAAGGACACCCCTAGGCTTGGAGCCTGAACAGCTGCAAGGGTAGAGTTGCCTTTTCCTGAGGAGCAGTTTGGAGAGGAATATCAAGAGTTCAGTTCGGGACATACTGCATTTGGTATGTCCGGCTTGTGGTTCAGGGGAGCGATTTGGGAGACATCAGCATGTAAATGAAATTAAAAGATAGGAGATGGGACAGATGACCTAGGCTAAGCATATATAGAAAGGGGACCAGGTCCAAGAACTGAGCCCTAAGACACTCCACTGTTAGATGAAACACAGTCCCAGAAAAGAGGCTGAGAAAGGAGAAAGCAGAGAAAACCAGGAATGTGGTGACCTGGAAGCAGGGGAAGCAAGTTTTCAGGAGGGATGTGATCACCGTGGCAAGTACACTGGCACATAAATGAGATGAGTGCTCTGAATTGTCCGTTGGCGCCAGCAATGTGCCAGCCCTTGGTAACTCTGATAAGAGCAGTTTAAATGGAGGTGGTTGGGCAGGCCTGGGCAGAATGGGCTTAAGAGAAAATAGAAGGAGCAAAACTGGAGATGGTGAAAACACACAATGTTTTCAGGAAATTTCACTGAAAAGGAAAAGGAGAGACATCGGGAGGTTTACTCTTTATGTACAGTGGTTTGGGTATTGGTGGCAGTTGGTTCCAGGACCCCGTAAATCATGGATGCTCAAGTCCCTTCTATAAAATGGCAGAGTACAGTCAGCCCTTCTGTATCCTCGGATGTGGAACCCATGAATATGGAGGGTCGGCTCTATGCTGTTTTATGAATTCAGATTGGTTTTTACAAAGTGTGTGTTGCTTTTTTAGAATTATAGTAACAGTGAAAATACTGTAAACATATAGGTAATATATAGGTAAATATTGAGCCTCTACTATGTGGCCGGTATGGCTCTTCGAAACACTTACGTAACTTTTTCAATCCTCATAACCTGTATGAGAGAGGTTACTATTATTCCCCTTTTATAGGTGACAAACTGAAGCACAGAAAGAAGTAACTTGCCTGATACCACACAGCTGGCAAGTGGAGAAAGCAGGTTGGAGTTTAGACATTTCACTCCAGCGCTCAAATGTTATACCATCTCCTTTGAAGTCTTTGCTTAAAAATAATATTTTCATGATGACAGTGTTAGAGCTGCCACTGTCGATCAGGAGAAGATGGAACACAGAAGCTCTCAGAAGGTTAATATTTGTAAAAATATTACTATACTCATTATAAACTATTAACCCAGTGAGGGATGTTCATGTGCAGCTGTGATGGGAATAAAAAACCCTTCATTTTATTTTTAGCAGTTCTAGGTACCTTTGTCCTAAGCATCTTTGCTGTAGACAACTTTACCACAGACATTTTTGCTGCATAACTAATTGGCCATAAGGCAATTTTGCTGTAAAAGATACAATAATAAAAAATAAAAGAGGGACATTAAAAAGGGCTCAATGAAACATAAGATATGAATAACAAAATTAAAGAGGCAAAATAGAAAGTATTTAAATACATTTAAGATGTGTGTAGACTCAAGGCAATACTGTTCAAATAATTGATTTTATTTTGTGGGTTTTACATGAGCAGTTGTCTTCCAAGTCTTTCGTTCAGTGTTATAGTCTATCTGTCTATCTATGTTTGTTGATTCATCTTCTTGTTCAGCCTTGCACTTTTTCTTTTTTTTTAAAATTTATTTTATTGAAGTATAGTTGATTTACAATGTTGTGTAAATTTCTGCTGTACAGCAAAGTGATTCAGTTATACATATATATACATTCTTTTTCATATTCTTTTCCATTATGTTATATCCCAGGACACTGAATGTAGTTCCCTGTGCTATACAGTGGGACCTTGTTGTTTATCCATTCTATGTATAATAGTTTGCATCTGCTAACCTTACACTCCCACTCCATCCCTCCCCCACTTCCTTCCCCTTTGGCAGCTGCAAGTCTGTTCTCTATGTCTGTGAGTCTGTTTCTGTTTTGTAGATAATCCATTTGTGTCATATTTTAGATTCCATGTATAAATGATATCATATGGTATTTCACTTTCTCTTTCTGACTTACTTCACTTAGTATGATAATCTCTAGGTCCATCAGTGTTGCTGCAAATGGCATTATTTAATTCTTTTTTATGGCTGAATAATATTCCACTGCATACATATACCACATCTTTTTTATCCATTCATCTGTCGATGGGCATTTAGGTTGTTTCCATGTCTTGGCTACTGTGAATAGAGCATTGCACTTTTTCTTTTTTGCTAAAACTTCTTCCTTCATTAAGAGAGGTGTCAGTTTCTAAACACTGGGATGCAGATTTGTAACTGAGCTTTGTATTGCGTTATGAAAGCCCCTTCACTGTTGTTTGTATTGTTGACATATTGTCACACATCCTTTGATAGATGTTCCAAAGTCCTATGGGAAATGTGGGTTCAACTCTTTACCTTCCAAGCCCTCAGCCTCTTTCTCCTCCAGTGTAGTGTGTTTCAAAATAATAAACCAACGTTTGGGGCAAATTATCATCATCTGTCAGCTCAATAAAGCTATCAATAAGTTCACTAGCTAGAAGAAAACAGTTGAAACCAAACTCTTAAACCAAAAAGTTTCCTTATGGCCAATTAGTTATGCAGGGAAATTGTTTTTGGCAAAGATGTTTATGGCAAATAAGCTTAGGGCAAAGATATTGGACACGATTTTTAGTGACTTAGCAAAACAATGAGACGTTGGCAGTCAAACTTTGAAAATCTGTTTCTTTTATTCTCTAGTCTCTGTATTTTGTACCCTCTCTGCCCGCTAACCTCTTTCCATTGGTTAGTTGCCCAGTGAATAATCCATGTTTAGAATTACTTTTCAACACTTGACTCTCTTTTTTGCTCCTCCAGTCACTACAAAAAAGTATCCTGAATGCACTACTTTTCCATGAATATGAATCATTCATTCTTTCATTTATTATTTTTGGCTCCAAGACTAAAGCAACCCATGGAATTTGGAGTGACTAGTTGTCATTCATCCACTTTCTGTATTTGTGGACAAAGTGCTGTCAAAGATAAAGAATTATGTCAGTAGCATATTAAGAAGCAAGACCTATATATGTTCATAATTGCAGGTAAACAAGTGGCAACAAGGGAAACAGATTGACCACAGTATTTCTGAAATTTAGAAATTCTGAGGTTTGGAAACGGAAAACAAGACTTATGATGATGTGACAACTCACACAAGCCCAGTGCTTTGTGGACTAATGAGATTTTTCAACGAAAATGCAAATTCATGAAATGTTAGTATTAAATGAAGAACTGATGAGAAGCAATTATTGGAATGCAGTGTACTTTAAAAGTGAATTGGATTTCAGAAAAAGGACGATCAGCTAGCATCCCTCATCTTGCTTTGTAATTGCAGTTTCTAGGCCATTTGAACAATTGTGTGACCCTTGAGAAAAGAATTAGTGATTGCAATCACAGCCTTCTAATCAGACGTCTTAAAAGGAGCGATACTTGAAAACCTTCCTTATACACAGGGCGTGCCAACTGGTTTTGCAGTTTCTCTCATATGTTACTGCTATGAGTTAGTGTTTTAGGTTTGCTAATAATTGTCTAATCTAATTAAATCAAATACAGAACTTGAAATAGGGGAGCTCAGTAATGTCATCTATAGAAAAACAGAACCGTTGGTCTAATTGCTGTCACTTTATGAAGCTTGGATTCTTGCAGAAAGTCTATCGCAAACACAAAAACTGTGTCAAGGTGAGAGCGTGGTCTCCTCAAACAGTTAAAAATGATGAGGTGGGGATGTTGCATGTAATTCACTATGAAAAACGGATATATTACTCGACTGAGTTTCAGATTTATTTTTGGTGGAATGGGTCTTGTTTTCCCCGGTGCAATAATATTTTTTGCCAAGGTATTTGCTTTTGAAATCTTGTTAGAGGGTATCTGGCTCTGACATCGATGCCCCATCTTCCCCTTCCATCGACGCCCCATCTTCCCCTTCTCTGCTCCTAATCAGTTGTTCTCCAGCAGAATCGGGAGTCATTTATATGGATAAGCACCTGTTGTGGGAGGCAGTGTTTTAAATCAGATACAAAGAAAGAATTTAAGGGACGAATGATTTATTCACTAGACGAAACATGGAGCTGGTTGTAATTTGTAATTTAGCAGGGTATTTTTCTTGAAACCTGCTAGGGCTATGAACTCCTTCATTTAACAAAGGCCTTAAGCATTCCTGGAAGCTTTTCTGTATTTCTTTAGTTGCCAGCTGATTCCATCTCATCATAGTTTGGTGTATCAGGCTGCCGATGTTTTGACGTGTCTAGGTTTTATTTCTTTTATAGTGGAAGTGAGTTCAATGGAAATTGATAATATTTTTTGTGTAAATAGTTGAGTGAATCTACCATTTTCCTGCATTAACATTTAGCAGCTCATAACAAAAGCACTAATGACACGATATAAAATTAGAAACGATGTCAATGATGAAATAGCCAAAGCCTTTTAAAAAAATGTATATGTTTTATAACAAGATTTTACTTGGGTGGTGTATTTGTGTGAGTCATAGTTCATTAAAATTGGTTTGTATCTTTTACCCTTTTCTTTTTTCCTAGAAGCACGGGTTTTGTGTATATCTTCGCAGAGAGTGCTCGTTTGCTGTGGTTTCGTGATTTGGAAATACAGCCCTGAAACAACTGGGCTGAGACCATGATTCTCATTTCACTTTGGGCTTTTCTCACATCAGTGGGCATAATGATTTTTTAGTCACTCCAGTCAGGACTTGAATCCCAACTATGGTCTCAGGGGTTAAAAGTCAAGGGTTTATCCATTTAGCCTTCGAATTCTCCAGGTAGAACTTTGATAGCCATTACAATTATTTTATTCTCTCCTCCCATATTCCAAGCATTGCTATAGTTAATGTTATGTCAGAATTTCCATTATGATTCATGTTTTTCTGGGATTCAAAATGGAAATTCTTCAGGCAGAAAATGGGCAATATGGTTATTACAGAAGAGCTGTTGTAAAGCCAATTTTAAGGTGAGCTGCTGAGATTTTGTGGAGTTAAAAAACACTTGGCCTGTCCCTACAGCTGGAAGAGGGCCATTCCTTCCCTTGGGCAATGTTAATTATCAGCAGCTTGAGTTAGTATTTAGTTCCTTGAAATTTTAACTTATCCTTGTTCTTCTTCCTCCTTCCAAAATGGATAGGACCAGGAATTAGGTTAGAATAGGCATTTCAATCTTAACTCATGTTTACAACCAAAATTTTGTTTTTTCTCTATGATATAAATTTTTCCTTATGACATAAAAACATTTGCATTGTGGAAACTGGAGAACTTTAATAGGCATAAGTGATAGCTTATTTGTGTCAGAGAGGGTTTGGCCATAAATCCATGCTTTAAGTGGTTTTAGTCCTTAGGTGTTGCATTTCCTTGCAAAATTATTATTAAAGTTTTAGAAGAAAGGATGACTAAAGAAGGGGTATGTAAAGGAGTTTGTTTCAAGACAGTTTTCCAGTGGAATCTATTTTTTCCCTTTAGATTAACTGACCATCCGTTGAGGAAAGACTCTTAAAACAAAGCAAATAGTGGGTTTTGCCTCTTTCTGTGAAGCTGACTGCTTTATGTATCTTTGTGTTGAATATTAAGACTTAGAACACGAAAGTATATATTGAATACTTAAATCCACATTTAGAAAGCACATGGTTGGCACTCAGTAAATGTTTTTTAACTGCATGAGAAACAAACTTAACTAACAGTCTTCCAAGGTACAAGCACATAGGAAACACTGACTGTATGACTTCTGCCCGATATTGACTCCCTTAATTCCATCATGGCTTGATATTGGCTGCCAAAATGATATATGTGCCTAATATGTTCTCACTAAACCACATAATTTTTGTTTTAAAAAACCAGCACAATCAAGAGAGACAATTATATGAAAAGCACTTATTGACAAAGAGGGTAAAGTACAATAGAAGAGCTGGCTAAGCATTTCTGAAATGAAAGCCTATTGTTTACTGAAAGATCCTACTCCTCTTTTACTGGTTTCAATTATTTCCAAGTTGACAAATTGTGATCAATACTCTGTTATTGGCCTGATAATTAAGCCTGTCTCTATGACTAGTAAATGCTGGGTACTAATTAACGTTTGTTTTGATTACTTGGTATTTAGTTGTCAAAGACAGCTATTATAATGGCACAGAACATTAGAAGAGAGTTGTTTTGTTGTAGCCTTTGATTGTTATCAGAAATAACTATTTTGTGTGTGTGCATGAAGGGATGCCTGATCTCTATTACTGCTCAGTGTAATATAACTACAGTAGTCTAAGAACTCATCTAAAAGCCTAAGCATTTCTAATTAATTTTATCTGTGCCCTCTCAGCTTCAAGGGAGAGAGAAAGGATCTGTAATCAAAGTGGAGATGGGGAGATTCCTAAATAAGAACTAAAAGTGCTAAGTATGGATGATTGAAATATCACTGATTTAATTAAAAATTAAGGGATAGTATGAAGTCTTAAAAGTTTCAGAGATTATATGATCTATTTTATAATTTAAAAATAAGTCTATGTATTCTTTTCCATTCAAGGGGGAGTTTCACTGGGGTTCCAAGGTATGCAGTTATCTGTAGAGATGTCTAATGGGTCAGCATTGTGGAACTGGGGTATTTCCTAGAAAGACCAGAGAGTCGACGTTTTCTTTTAGCCTGAAATTTTCTCCTCTGTTTTCCGATGTTCAGACAGGTACTACAATTATGTGAAAAGTGTATGGACTCTGGATATAGACTTGGCTTCAAATCCTGACTGCAAAATCTGCTCCCTAGCAGTGTAACTTTGGATATCATTTTGGGATCCGTTTCCTTACCTATAAAAATGTGACTGGTATTATTTCTCTAGTTCGGTAGATGTGAGGATTAAGTGATATCATATATATTAAAGCCTGTACCATTCCGGGTTGTCCAGAGAAATAGAACCAATAGGAGATATATATACAGAGATTTATTATAAGGAATTGACTCACACAGTTTTAGAGGCTGATCTCAAGTCCCAAGATCCCCAGTCAGCAAACTGGAGACCCAGCAGAGCTGATGGTACAGTTCCAGCCTGAGTCCAAAGGCCTGGGAACCAGGAGAACCAGTGGTGGATGTTCCAGTCCAAGTCTGACTGTGAAGGCAGGAGACTGATGTCCCAGCTTGAAGACTGTCCAGAAGAGAGAATTCTCTCTTAATCAGCCTTGTGGTTCTCTTCAGGCCTTCAGCAGATTGGATGAGGTCCATCCACATTAGGAAAGGCAATCTGCTTTACCCAGTCTACCAATTCAAAGGTTAATGTCATCCAGAAAAACCTTCACAGACTCACCCAGAACAATGTTTAACCAAATATCAGGGTGCCCTGTGGCCCAGTCAAGTTGATACATAAAATTAACCATCACAAGGTTTTATCATAACCCTTGGCACACAGTTAAGAGAAGAGGCTCTGGAGGCAGACTGCGTCCCTTCAAATCATGACTCTGCCACCCTTTAGTGGTATGACATTAGGCAAGTTATGTCGTATTGGAGTGTCTCAGTTTCCTCATCAGTAAAACCAGGACAGTATTAGTCAGTGGTATGTAAGGTTTCTTATTCTTAGTATCATAATTATAATAAGTGATGAATAAATCACTGTCATTTCACATACTTTAATTCACTCATTCAAGATACTAACCGAGGGCTTCCCTGGTGGCGCAGTGGTTGGGAGTCTGCCTGCCGATGCAGGGGACACGGGTTCGTGCCCCGGTCTGGGAAGATCCCACATGCTGCGGAGCGGCTGGGCCCGTGAGCCGTGGCCACTGAGCCTACGCGTCCGGAGCCTGTGCTCTGCAACGGGAGAGGCCACAACAGTGAGAGGCCCGCGTACCACAAGAAAAAAAAAAAGATACTAACCGAAAATTTTACCACAAAGTTACATCCTTGATCTGAAGTGTTTGAAATGTCATAAATGAGAGGGAAAGTCTTGTTTTCTAGAATGACAGATTAATTTATACAATTTACATTCACTGAACAGCTTCTATGCCCAGTGTAATTCAGGAGGGTTACCACACAGACGTACAAGTCACAGGGAAACAAGGGATTAACATGGACGTGTATCAACTGTTGACATATCGTTTCTTGAGCGCACGTTCTGATGGGCTTGAGCATTGAGGACAATAGCTCACACGGCCGTTTCAAACAAAGAGACCACATTTTCCCCATATTGACCAAGGGAAACCTAAAAATACTATATTTAAAAACTAATCTTTAAGTACGTGTCTTAGTATTTAGTCCAAAAATTGGGTTTCTCTTTTGTGTCTCATTTTTCTTTCTTAACCCATCATGTCCTGATTGAAGGTACAAATTTTAGTCTGGTGCCTGTTCTTAAACTCACTGATTTTTTTTTTAATGGCTAAAGACATTAGTATTTATTCATATTAACTAAAAAAGACACACTAGTCCTATTTTGGTTTTGAATTCCTCTCTATGAAATAGTAGTGTTATTAAAAATAAAAAGATGAATCAATACTTTAGTAAATATTTTAAAAAGAGAAGCTTGATCCCTGGTTAGATAAATTTTAGAATACATGTGTGTTTTATATAGCATATAATGCTATATTATTTATTATATATGTGTTATAGTATATATAATGTGTAATAATATACACGCACTTTTCTTTGGTCAGGGTCTTTTATATTTGACAGCATCTCCCTCCCATCCTCTTAGGCAGGCTGGACTTTCTGTTTTCCGCCTTCATTGTGCTTTTCCGGTAGGATTTCACTGGCCGACACTTAAAGTTCATTTCCTCTTTTTATGCTCCAGGTATTATTATGCTGCTCCCTACAAGAAGTAATTTGCGTGCTGTTTATTGGAGCTGTGAGTTTAATCATCTCGACCCCATGCTATTGCAAGATGACTGTCATAAGATGTATTGACTTTTCTTTGGCGCATATTTTTGCCACCATTGTGTGTTGTTTTGCTGGAATGCTGAAGGCAGTGTCTGTCTTACGGCACATCTAAGTAAAAGCAGCCCCTCCTTTAGGACAGTGATGAATTTGAAGTTTTAAAATAAAAGTAATCCTGGGGCTTCCCTGGTGGCGCAGTGGTTGAGAATCCGCCTGCCGATGCAGGAAACACGGGTTCGTGCCCTGGTCCGGGAAGATCCCACATGCCGCGGAGCAGCTGAGCCCGTGAGCCATGGCCGCTGGGCCTGCGCGTCCGGAGCCTGTGCTCCGCAACGGGAGAGGCCACAGCAGTGAGAGGCCCGCATAACGAAAAAAAAAAAAAAAAAAAAAAAGTAATCCTGGAAAGGAGGTTTAAATTACACACGATATATAGGTTTGGAAAGGAAACAGATGGACTGGTGCTAGAGTCAGGCTTCTCTGCTCCTCAGTTGAAACAGAGTGGGATGAATAAACAAGCAGAATTCTCCCAAACAACCTCTCCTGTAGCATACACATACGTATTTCAAATTTCACCTGTATTACATGTGTACATAGGAACATATGTGTTTGTTTTATGCACAAGCCAGGATGCTGGCTATTTTGTCATCTAATCTCCAGAGAGGAAAGAAAATAGAGAAAGGAATAGTATAAGCTGAGAGGGATGGAGAAAGAGAGGATATGGTATGATAATGACAACAGCTGACACTTTTTGAGAATTTGTTACATGCTTTTTATTCTCAACATGTTATATATATTAAGAGCTATGTAGTTATGAACAATTTCCCTAGCAGAGGATGGAATAATGTCCATAAGGGCCTGAAAAATGCATCTAAACCTCCATCTGAAGGTTTTCCGAAGTCAGTGTCCACAAGGATCAAACAGGGTCCTGCAGATGAGTGAAGCAGTCCTGGGATAAAAAACCCTAAACTGAGCACAGGGGCCTGCCCCTCATGGTGGCATTGCCCAGAGGTGGTACAACCTCCAATTAAAAAAAAATTTTTTTAATTGAACTATAGTTGACTTACAATATGATATTAGTTTCAAGTGTACAGCATAGTGATTTGATATTTTTATAGATTATACTCCATATAAAGTTATTATAAAATATTGGCTATGTTCCCTGTGCTGTACATTACACCCTTGTATCTTATTTATTTTATACCTAGCAATTTGTACCTCTTAATCCCCTTCACCTATCTTGTTCCTCCCTCCACCCCTCTTACCATTGGTAACCACTAGTTTGTTCTTTGTTTCTGTGAGTCTTTTTCTGCTTTGTTATATTTTTAAAGAGAAGCAATTATTTAGGATATTGATACATGAAATATCTTGATTTGAAATTTCTGGCAATAATTCAAAATCTTTTGTTTCATATTCTGTGAACGGAGTACCACAGCCATGCAGCCACCTGTGGGCAGGACTCAGCCTGTGGTCCCCTTGCTGCTTAAGCCTTCAGAGAATTACCAATGCAGCATCAGGCCTAGGAGAAAGCACAGCACGGCAAACTGAGACCTTCAGTGGTTTCCTTGGGTGATCATTTGACTGTTTTAAAGATCTGCCTGTCCATGATAAAGTGTTTGGGGGAAAAGCATCATGGAAATCAAAACAGCCTAGTCAAACATGCATGAATCCAAAACCTCATTGATGCTGCTCTACTCAAACATTAGGTCCTAGGTTTTTTTTTCGGCTTCGATTCCAGAGTTTCAGATTCACACAAGCCTAACCTTGCCATACTGCAACTTTCCCCTTCTGGAATTTAGACTTGTTTCAGAATGTTTTATTAGATGTACAGATGAAAGCAGGAAAAACTGGGTGATGTTTAATATGCTCATTTTCTTTCTAAGCACTTAGTTGATTTTTTAAAACAAAAGAAGCAGAAATTTATAAATAAGAGCAGATGAATTGCCTAATGTGGCTGTGACCTGTCTTTATAGGCATTTTAGCCTTGATTACTTTGTTTTTCAAAAAACACTCAAGGCTTACTCGGACGTTAAGCTAACTCTCTGTCTTGAGGTTTCTCAGTTACCTGTTAGAGCAGTTGGGGTCGCTCTGAGAAGTCTGCTGTTACCTTAGATAAGGGCATGGGCTGGGTTTCAAATAGACTGTGTTAAGTGTGTGGTTTAGTTTGAAAAATGGGAGATTTCTTTCTCCAGGATACATTCAAGCATTTACCCTAAGGTGACAGCTCTGGTATTCTTTCTTGGCTTCTTCTTGAAGAAAGCAAGGGAATCTTGAGTTGGGTCAAAGTCCTGATCTTATAGTAAGACAAATAGATATTAGACCTCTTAGAGGCAAAGAGAGAGAGTCCTACTCTTCAAACCAGAGGGTTGTTTTTTTTTTTAACGTCTATATTGGAGTATAATTGCTTGACAACGGTGTGTTAGTTTCTGCTTTATAACAAAGTGAATCAGCTATACATATACATATGTCCCCACATCTCCTCCTTCGTGTCTCCCTCCCTCCCACCCCCCTAGGTGGTCACAAAGCACCGAGCTGATCTCCCTGTGCTATGCGGCTGCTTCCCACTAGCTATCTATTTTACATTTGGTAGTGTATGTAAGTCCATGCCACTCTCTCACTTTGTCCCAGCGTACCTTTCTCCCTCCCCGTGTCCTCGAGTCCATTCTCTACATCTGCATCTTTATTCCTGTCCTGCCCCTAGGTTCTTCAGAACCATTTTTTTTTAGATTCCATATATATGTATGTTAGCATACGGTATTTGTTTTTCTCTTTCTGACTTACTTCACTCTGTATGAAAGTCTCTAGGTCCATCCGCCTCACTACAAATAACTCAATTTCGTTTCTTTTTATGGCTGAGTGATATTCCATTGTATATATGTGCCACATCTTCTTTACCCATTCATCTGTCGACGGACACTTAGGTTGCTTCCATGTCCTGGCTATTGTAAATAGAGCTGCAATGAACATTGTGGTACATGACTCTTTTTGAATTATGGTTTTCTCAGGGTATATGCCCAGGAGTGGGATTGCGGGGTCTTATGGTAGTTCTATTTTTAGTTTTTTAAGGAACCTCCATACTGTTCTCCATAGTGGCTGTATCAATTTACATTCCCACCCACAGGGCAAGAGGGTTCCCTTTTCTCCACACCCTCTCCAGCATTTATTGTTTGTAGATTTTTTGATGGATGGCCATTCTGACTGGTGTGAGGTGATACCTCATTGTAGTTTTGATTTGCATTTCTCTAATGATTAGTGATCAAACCAGAGAAACCGAAGCACAGGTACCCCAGGGGAAACGCGTTGCAGCGTTGGGGGTCTGCAGGATGCACAGAGCCCCTGGGTTGACGTGCCCACCTCCATCCTGAATCCTGTGACAGATGAGGCCCCTTTGGACCAGCCACCCTTTCCCAGGAAATTTGCATTCTCTGCCGCCCTAGGGATCTTTGATAAAGAAGCTTCAAAAGGTTTTGACTAAATAATTGTTCAAAATTTTCTTGAGTTTCACATTTGTTTGCAGGGGTCTAAGAGTTTGACTGAATTGAACAATGATTTCAATGTGTAACATACTGATTTTATTAGGACTAGTGTATTCTGAATTGTTTAATATATCCGTTTTTAAGATACGGTGGATGAGCGCTAACCTAGAAAAGCAAACAGAGATGGTATCTTTCTTTGGAGGGAGGTTTTAAATGACTTGTGTCTTTGCTATTAGTGATAAAGCCCACGTGTTGCTGGCATGTAAGCCATGAGCCATTCCCAGGGGTCTGGGCAGTACACCATGTCTGATTATAACCGCACAGAAGGGGAAATGGTTGAGTAAGAACCTTGAATATGTGGAAATCAGATATTTAGTATGTGCACTTACGTGAGGGCAGTAAGTGCTTTACCATAAAGCATGACTCCTCCGTGTGTGGATATGCACGCATCTTTGCTCCCTTCCTCATCTGTTCTTTTACATTTTCAAAGCACCTCGTGTCGGCATTTCTTTGAAGAGGTCTAAAAGTTTTTATGTTAGGTTCCTCAAAACTAGATCCTATACACGTCTGTTTCCAGTATGTGTACGTGTGTGTGTTTATATAAGAAACAAATCAAGGACTTACCAATCACAGTTCACAACTTACATTAAAATGCAAAGACTGACAACACAGTTTGAAAAATAAAACTTAAGGGAAGATTCTGGTCAGTAACCATTGGACTTTTTGTTTAATAGATGTCCTTTAAAAAAACAAAGGTGAGTTTTAGCTAGGCAAAAAACACAATAACAACAAAACTCCAGTTGGTTTCTTCTGGTCTGAGTGGACTTCTTCCCTATTCATTCCTGAACATGTTCACTTTTGTGTGCGCGCATGTGTGTGTGTGTGTGTGTGTGTTTCCTTTCATCTAAGTGCAGTAGTCTGCTGTAGGGCCCTAAGTCTAAGGTGTTTGTTGATTTGTAATTGTTGAATTTGTAATTGTTGAATTTACACACACAACCAATGATAATTTTCATGTGACCTGCATACTTTAAGGAAACGGTCTTGGAATTTTCTGTCTGATGTACAAACCATGCAGTTTCTATGACATAGAAACTTATTATCTGATAAAAACAAACACAAATCATACCAGGAAAACATTTCAATCGTTATTTTAGAGCTGGAATGGGCTTTGACTTTTCTTCATACTAATTTATCTCAGAAAGCATTTAGATTTAGATTGATTCTGAAGAAAGCTTTTATCCTCTCCTGTTTAAGTGGGGGAAGGAAGAATGCACTTTCTAGCAGGAGTTAATGAAGTTGGACATTTGGTCACTGGAATGTAACAAAGGCTTCCAAAAGATCAAGATAATGAGGTTTCTTCCTGAATGCCTCTGCAGGTTTTTTTAAAGGACAGAGGAACCACTAAAAATTATTTTGCCTCTTCAAGAAAAAAATTTAAGTTCTTATTTATGATTTTCCTTAAAAAAGTAGAAGTCAAAAACAAAGCAGTTGAGCTTGACAAATTTGACTTGTTTTAAGTAGAGGATGTCAGTTTGTGTTCTATCTGTGAAAGTGCATTTGAAATAAATCTTAAAATGTGGAGAGACAAGAAAGCCATTTCTTTCTAAATTGCTATATTACTGTAAAACTGAATTTAAAGGGAATTTTGAAGAGCACCAGATATCACATTATTTTGACAGTCCATCAATTTACAGAAGTAATCTGAGCACACACTTCAATTTATTAGAGATAATTGTTCTGGGAATGCTAACACCCAAGCTCAATAATAAGTTTATACTTGAATTTGGGGTTACGGTTTAACTTCAATCCAGTCTATTTAACTTACTCCTCAACTATTCACATCCTATAGACTGCTCTCATTAGATATATAAAACAGAAAATTTATCTTCTAAAGTTTAATAATTTTATTTGAAGCAAAGGCATAAATTATAAGTGATATTCATTGCTTTTTAATCTTTTGACTATTTTAACATTATATTTTATGTATTTTTATCAGATGACAATTGCTTTCTCTTTAATTAACCCATCCTGCAATTAGTTCACACTGGGCCTTTTAGTTGTGACTCAGAGTCTCAACTTGGTAAATATTTGTTGATTCATAAATGATATGCATGCCTGATTACTGGAGAAAAGCTGCCCAAAGATTTGAGAATTTAAAAAGGCTGTGTACTACATTCCTGACTGGTGTGGTTTATCATAAGGTGAAAATTTTTTAAAATTAATTTTTATTGGAGTATGGTTGCTTTACAAGGTTGTGTTAGCCTCCACTGCACAACAAAATGAATCAGCCATGCACATACAGATACCCCCTCCCTTTTGGACTTCCCTTCCATTTATGTTACCACAGTGCATTAGGTAGAGTTCCCTGTGCTATACAGTATGTTCCCATCAGTTGTTTATTTTATACATAGTATCAATAATGTATATGTGTCAATCCTAGTCTCCCAATTCCTCCCACCCCATCCCTTTCCCCCTTGGTATCCATACATTTGTTCTCTAGGTCTGTGTCTCTATTTCTGCCTTGCAAATAAGATCATCTATACCATTTTTCTAGATTCCACCCATATGCGTTATTTTACAATATTTGCTTTTCTCTTTCTGATTTACTTCACTCTGTACGACATTCTCTAGGTCCATCCACGTCTCTACAAATGACCCAATTTCATTCCTTTTTAGGGTAAGGTGAAGTTTTATAAAAAGAGATTTCATAGTTCACTCTTAAAATGGCTGTCTGCATGGGATTCATGTTTGGTGTTTATTAAATGCTCTCTGTATATCAAGAAATCACAGAGGGTAAGAACCTTGCTCATAGGAACATAACTAATATGTAGAAAAGTCAGAATCAAAACCCAAGTCTAATGCCTTTTCAGCTGTGCAACACTGATGATGAAAAATGATTGGAATAAGTGAATATTTACTATTCCCCCAACCTTAGTTTCTAAATAGAGTTGTTTACCTATTTACTAGCTGTGCAACCTTAGGCAAGTTCCTTAACCTCTCTGAGCCTTGAGCATCTCATCTGTAAAAGGGGGATAATAACATTATTATGATAATTAAGTAAACTGATATTTGTGAAGAAACTAGAACAGTTACTGACACAGAGGAAGTGCTAAATAAGTGTTTATTTAAGTGAAATCCATATAAACATTTCTCAGGCAAATTTTTATACAGTTGACAAAAGTGATTGTTATAAATTATAATGAGTAGAAAATTATCCTTGAGATAAATAAAGGAAAGTAGGATTGCTAATGTGAAGAGAGAATTGATTTTTATATAGTTCACAAGATTCAGTGGGAAATTGTATCATCTGAAACAAATGTCCCAATTCCTTCAACAACAAAAAAAATTATAAAGAAAAAAATGATAGGAAAGAGGAAAGCTATAGATTAAAAGAGTCTAAGAGACATAACAATCACAAAGTATAAACTTTATTTGAATCAAGTTTGACTAAATCTAACTAAGCTGCAACAAAAATTTGTAAAACGTCGGTTGTCTATTTAATAACATTAAGGAACTATTGTTACAATTTTAAGTGTGACCGTTGTGGTTGTGTTTTTAAAAAAGAGTTCCTATCTTTTAGAGATACATACACAAATATTTACAGATGAAATTTACAGCGAATTTTATTCGAAATAACTGTGTGTGTGTGTGTGTGTAGAAATACAGATGAAATAAGATTGTTCAAGTGTTGATAAACATTGAAATTGGGATGTAGCTAAGGTACATGAAGGTTCATATTACTATTCTTTCTACTTTTATACATGTCTGAAATTTTCCATAATAAAAAATATTTTAAACAGAAAAAAGCAAGGAAAAAATCTTTAGTGGAAAAACTATTCTCAGAGTTATTACAGTTAATAATAATATCTGACATCTACAGAGCAGTGTAGATGAATTATCTCAGTTAATCTTTAAGACAGCTCTGTAAGGTAGGCCTGATTATTATACTCATTTAGAAGGTAATAATGTGGACTCAGTCTGTGCTCTTAACCAACTTATCTTCCTGAGGAGATAGATGCCTAAATCAAACAGAATAGTTGTCCAGAGTGGATGAGTCAGGTAAGTACCACCCACAAAAATGGCATTTAAACAAAGTGCTGGCTGTCTAGGGGGACTTCATGTTAATCACATCCACCTTGAATGTCACTGGTGACTTAGAAGATTAGGTTAATGGGGATGTAAATTGGTACAGCTACTATGGAAACAGTGCTGTGGTACAGTATGGAGATTCCTCAAAAAATTAAAAACAGAGCTACCATATGATCCAGCAATTCCATTTCTGGGTATTGATCCGAAGAAAACAAAACCCTAGTTCAAAAAGATACATGCACCCTTGTAAATTGTAGCTTTATGTATGATAGCCAAGATATGGAAACAACCAAAGTGTCCATTGATGGATGAATGGATAAAGAAATTTTGGTATATATACTGTTAAGCCATAGGAAAAAAAAATTGCCATTCTTGACACTATGGATGGACCTTGAAGGGATTATGCTAAGTGAAATAAGTCAGATGGAGAAAGACAAATACTGTATGACAGAATCTAAAAACAAGAATAAAAAACAAGTTCACAAATAGGGAGAAGAGATTGGTGGTTGCTAGATGCAGGGGGTGGAGGGTGGGCAGACTGGGTGAAGTGGGTCAAAAAGTACAAACTTCCAGTTATAAAATGAATAAGTCATAGGGATATAATGTACAGCATGGTGACTATAGTTAATGATACTGTATGTAGTATATATATTTTATTATGGAGAATATACTATGTATGGTGACGAATGTTAACTAGACATATTGGGGTGATTTTGTAATATATACAAATATCAAGTCATTATGTTGTACACCTGCAACTAATATAATGTTATATGTCAATTTTACCTCAATTTTTATTTTATTTTATTTTTAAATGACAAATGAGGGTTTTTTTTTAAGATTTCTCTTTTTTTTTTTTTTTGATGTGGACCATTTTTAAAGTCTTTATTGAATTTGTTACAATATTGCTTCTGTTTTTATGTTTTGTTTATTTTTTTGGCTGCGAGGCATGTGGGATCTTAGCTCCTGGACCAGGGATCAAACCCACACACCCTGCTTTGGAAGGTGAAGGCTTTACCCCTGGAACGCTAGGGAAGTCCCTATACCTCAGTTTTTAAAAAGTTGAAAGGCTCACATATTAGCTCTGTGCCTTTGGACAAGTTACTTTCCTTATCTGAGCTTCAATTTCCTCACCTATAAAAATTACTATGTTAGTACCTATTTCACTGGGATGTGTGATGATGAGTGATTTGAAAACTGTGAGAACTTCAAAGGGATTGGACAAAGAAACACACTTGTATTTGAGTCCTCAGTGCTCGGCACAGAATGAGGGCTTAGAAATGGGTCCTTCCTGGCTGCCTCTCTCACTTCTGCCTGCCTCCCTCCTTTCTCAAGTTTGGTTAAAAATTAGAAGTGTTCTCCTGGGCCACCCGGACTCTCTTGGACCTCAGCTTTCTCAGTTTAGAGGATGGATGTGATGAATGGGTTTAACAGTGTAGGTAAAATCACCTAGGACGTCTTTGCTCTGTTGTGTGCTGATTCCACACACACGTGTTAGATTATTTCTAAGGCCTTTAGTAGCTCAAGTGATGGGGTTTTGTAGTATTCACTTTCTGTTTTGCTTTTGTGTACTTTGCCAAGTAGAGTAATCCGTAGTCTGCAAATACTGAAACAGTCATGGTTGGAGGGGAAATCCAAGATGAGAAGGCAATGTGAGAGAAGGCACAGATTTAGTTGAGTGAGGTAGAAAGATATTGAATGAACCAGGCAGATGTCTTTAAGAAAGTGTGATGGAAGGTCTTAGAAGGCTTGTAATGAACCCAAAGTGGGAAAAGGTGGATTTTAGAAACTAAGAGTAGGTACTTAATATTCACAGTGGTAGCCTGGAATCAAGGTCTAGTACTGATACATTTTACTAAACATCTAGAACATAAAGCAGGGATTACTAGAAACTAAGATTACTAGGAGGTGGCATGGACTCACCAAAAAAATGGCATCCAGAATTAGGCAAATTTCCTTTATGATGGGGTTACCAGACTGGGTCATAGGTCATAAAGGAAATTTGCCTAATTCTGGATGCCATTTTTTTGGTGAGTCCATGCCACCTCCTAGTAATCCCTGCTTTATGTTCTAGATGTTTAGTAAAATGTATCAGTACTAGACCTTGATTCCAGGCTACCACTGTGAATATTAAGTACCTACTCTTAGTTTATGACCTATGACTCTATCAGAATTTCAGTGTTTATGTAGCATACCCTCTCAATTGAGCCACTTAGACAGCTTGTAATAACATTCACAGCCTCTTGAATACCATACCAAAAGAAAGGTCTGCTTTGCTCTGGGTACCAATGTTTTAGAGGGATGCTGCCCACGAAGATGATGTACAGTCTGGAAATTGTAACTCATGAAGTAGTTGAATGGGTCAGAGATGTTTAGCTTGCAGAAAAGAATTCTGGTGGGACACATGAACACTGTCTTACAGCATTTGAATGTGGGGAGAAGGAGAAGAGAGGAGTTTTTAAAGCGAATTCTGGGGAAATATTACCACAGGGATCTCATGGCAACAGTGAAGAGCATGACAGGGGAGTTCTGTGCGACTGAAGTCTACAGTGGTCCAGGCCACAAGTGGCAAAGGCCTACCCGGAGGGGATTACCATGTGCGTGGCGGGGCGGGATGCTGTGCAGGGGATATAGGCAATGGCCTGGCTGACCAACAATCATGAAAGCTGGGGTTGAGGGGACATTCTTTTTGACTTCACCCAACTGAATATGACCTTTCCTCCTAAATCTTACACCACTCAAGTGGTAATTTTGCCTTGTAATATGATGCTTTTTCAACTAATCTTATCATCTCTATTTGTAAGCCATAGATAGGCATTCTGCGTTATTCATCCTGTATTCCTACAGCTACTGGGTTGATTGTCAGTAATAATTTAATTGAATCTTCTGTAAAACAACATTAATATAGCTTAATGAGTTACATAAAAATGTTAACTCTGGTAGCATGTAGTTTTCATTATTTTAGTCTTAGACATGGTTGCCCTCTTAACATTTTCCTTTTAAGACCATTTTCAGTTGTTTTCAAATAGCCGTTAAGTTTTCAAAAGTATAGTTTTGCTTTTGCTTTTGTCTTTTTCTGAGAAAACAAAGGTCAAAGGAGAAATGCTTGGATTTTGGAAAGTATTTCTCTCCATGGGCACAATTCTGGCCTCTTCTGACTTAATCACAACAGACAAGTTTTTCTTCGTATCTAGACAAACACTCTTTATCCTTTTAATGCCCCAGTTATCAGGTTGAAGTTTCAGTCCAACTCAGCTGAATTTAACGATTACGTAGGAGCAATATATTCTCACCACAGTAGGTATTCAGAAAAGTGCAGGTTTATCCCAATTATCAAGTCTTGTTATGAGGAGCCTTTGAGATGGAGTCCATCATATGTTGGGGAAAAAAGTGTTCATTGCTCAAGACCAGTCTCCTTGCACATGGGTAGTTGAGGAGGTGGGATTGTTCAAGAGCACAGATAGTTTGGATTAGAACCAGATTCTACCACCGACCAGCCATGTGACCTTGGAAGAATTATTAAACTCTCAGAGTCTCAGTTTCCTCACCTGTACTATAGAAATAGTAATAGTACCTACTCCGTATGGCTGTGATGATGGTTGAAAGACTTATTATATATGAAACACAGCAGTGCCTGGGTAGTAAGTGCTACATAGGAGTTTATTTTATCATTATTATTCTCAAAACCTATCAGAAGTAAGGGCAGAAGAAAACAGGAGGGAAGCAATGAAAGAAAGGAGGGGGAAGAGATGACAGACAATATTATGCAGCTTTTCATCTCTACCGGGAGATGAAGTCCAGGGAGCATCGGAAGATGATAATTCCCTGGAAAAACAAATCTCAGAGTTTGTACAAACAGCCATTGATTCATTATTGTAACTTTCACATTTGCTGCATCCAGCCAGGGACAGAACCAAGCTGGATGGCCCAGACAATCAGTGGTTTGCTCTGGCAGTACAATTAAGTCAGTGGATGGCTACTAAGCTACTTTCCATGTATTGACTGTTGTTGATTTAAAGGCTAAGGGCCTTCTATCTGCCTCAGTTGCATTTCAGTTAATGGCATTTAATGACATTTTTATGCTAATAACCTCAACCTGCTGACATCCTGAGAGGTATCTCTTTGGCTTCTGTATTACAACTTTCTTTTATCAAAAACTAAGTTTTTGATAGCAAATTGTGCCTGTTAGTGAATAATTTGTATTAATAGAAACAATGCCATAAGTGTGCAGAGGAATCTTGTTGGGGTGAAGAACCTGTATGGCATGTTATAAGTTCTCAGTGATAGAGGTTGAATGAGTATGAGTATATTTCAGACAGTGTATACCAAACTGGTTAATTTAATAAGGCCAAGTATAAAGTGTATGATAGCCACAAATGTCAAGGAAGGCAGAGGCACTTTGAACTGTATTCAAAGGAATATATTGACTGAAAATAGAGGGAAAAGAGTTACAAGAGCATCTTGGCATGATACTCATAATCATTTGCTGTGATTAATGTAAGGAAAGTTGTAATCCCCTAAATAGAAATGTGATTTTCCTGTCCTGATACTAAATGTGTGTCTGTGTATCTGTGTGTTTATTGGTGTATATGTACAAACAGCAATTACATCAGAATTTTCTCACAAAAAAACCTTATTGGCATCACTGTTCTAATTGTTGTCACTCAGGCTTGGATAAATTTATTCTTTTCTTTCCTCTTTCTTATTCCTGATCTGCTGTTTGCACTTCACATTTCTCACTACACAGAAACTGTTTCATTATATGGTATAAGATAAAATACATCAAGGTATTTGGCACATATGGGTGCTTTCCTGTTGGAGGAGACATAGAATTTTGTATTTCTCTTAGTCCGTTTGGGCTGCTATTACAAAATAGTACAGACTGGCTGGCTTATAAGTAATAGAAATTTATTTCTCACTGTTCTGGAGGCTGGGAAGACCGAGATCAAGGCACTAGCAGATACAGTGTCTGGTGAGGACCCACTTTGTAGTTCATAGATGGCATCTTTCTTCTGTGTCCTCAACAGCGGGCAGGGGCAAGGGATCTTTCTGGGGTCTTTTTTATAAGCACATGCATCTCATTAATATGGGCTCTACCTTTATGACCTAATCACCTCCCAAAGACCCCACCTCCTAATACCATCATTTTGGGGGTTAGGATTCAACCTATGATTTTGTGGCTGGGGGCATAGCAGTAGTCAACAGAATTAATAGAAAACACAGTCTCTACCTTTTTAGAGTTTGAATGTGTTGAGTGGGTTTTTTCTTAAGCAAAATAATTGCTTGTTAGAGCTCAAATTATAAATATGAGGTAATGGTAGATCTTGCATGCATATGCATAGATTGCATATGTATTCTTTAAATAACAGGGCAATTCAGAATGAGCATTTTTGTTAAATAAATGCAAATAAAAGACTAAATTTCTTTCAAACAACGTATATCATTTATTGGCTCCATATTCTCAGTTTGGGTTGTTATATTATCAATTTATCTGCCAACTTCTTTTCTTTTCTTTTCTTTTCTTTTCTTTTCTTTTCTTTTCTCCCTCTCTTTCCCTCCCCCACCCTGCTGCTTTTCCAGTGATACACATCTCCTGACTTCCTTTCTCCCTCAGAGCAGAATTGCAATGACCCATTACTTCTCTGACTTCATAAACTCATTTTGTTTCAGACCATGTTCTGACACTTTGGTTTGGTCAAAATAACTGGGAAGGGGAGGGAGTTGTCAATACACAGATGGCCATTTTACCCTCCGGTACCAGTTTATGACCAAGAAGGTCTGAGAATTTGCATTTCTGACAAAGTTTCAGATGATGCTGCTGGGCAGGGGACCATATAACTGCTCCAAATCACTGACCTCCTTTCTGTTCCTAGAACACAGCAGGCTTGTTCCCACCTCAGGGCCTTTGCACTTGTCGTTTCCTCTGCTTGGAAAGCTCTTTCCCTAATCTTTTTCTTAAATGTTGTCTTAAATGTTGTGTTCTCATGAGAGCTTTTTGGGCCATTGGGCTTTAAGTTTCAACTCCCTCCCCCCACAATACTCCCTGCTTTATTTTCTTGCATTTATCCTTCACCCATTTAACATGTTATACTGTATTTACTTATAGTGTTTTTTCCTCCCTCTGTCTCCCTACTAGAACATAAGCACCCAAAATATAGGGATTGTTTATATTTGGTTGGCATGTTTCCTGTTGTTGTATTCTCAGCACCGGGAACAGTTCCTGGTACTAGTAACTTCAACAAATACTTGCTGAATGAGCAAATAATCAAGATTAACTAAGATTTTATAACAGTGTTCCAAAAGAAATATTGAAACCACCCAAAAGTGGCACAGTCAGTGATGGTTATAATTAATTCATGCTGAAGGCTCACAGCCCTCAAGGAGTTTATAGGAAATCTTTGATTTTCAGGAGCCTATGTCCTGAGAGAGGTGAGATTATTAACCCCCATAAAGAAACTGATCAAACCAGATGACTGAAGCCTGGCCCTATACTGGATGAAAAAGTTAATTAAGGTCTCTGCTGGGCAGAGAAGCTAACTCTCCCTTTGCCAAGAACTTTCTTTTTTTCTTTGTCTTTGTATTCACGGATAATATTTTCATGAATGTTCATTTTTTCTAGAAAAGATCTGAGCTGACTTAACAGTAAATAATTTATAAAAGCATATAATAAATAAAAGAGGGTGCATAAATAATTTTTCAATCTCTAGTAATATAATAGTTGGTAATAAATGTTAATAGAAGCTATCATTGTATATTAAATATCAACTGATTAGATTTTGTTATAGCCTTATATCATAATTTTAAAAGCAGCTGCATCCATGGCTCTATATTTTAAGTTTTTGATATAATAGAAATAATAGTAGTACAAGAACATATCTTTGTATTATTCCTTGTATTTCTGTGGTAAAACTGAGGATAAAAGCACCTTGTTCTTGAAATCTAGATTTTTAAATCTTCTCTGTAAGGCCTTTCTAACAAGTGCAAAATCCAACTCATCACCTTTGATTTAAAAATAAACTGGTACCTTAATTAAAAACACAAACAAGAGTGAGATACCAAGTCTCAACTAATGCAATCATGTTTCACTATGATATTAGTTCTCAATCTTTCTTAGGTATTTTATTTAACTCCTGAAGTTTAACCCTAATAATATGATTATTTTAATCCATGATTTATATACTTATGAAATTTTCAATATATTGCCATGATGGAAATTTTTGGAAAGCGAAAGAAATAATTATTCCATCGTCATTTGCAGTAATCTCTCTCAGACCCTCTTCTGAAATTGATAGAGATATTTTTCAAGGCTTGCAAGTAATAATTATAGTATTGAAAAAAATGACAGCTTGTGTGTGCTAACTGTGAGCTGTGTACTTTTATTGGAAACATGCAAATTAGGGCTCATAGAGGACTGCATAATAATAGCCTCTAATTATGTCATATTTCCCTGAAATTGATTCATATTTACATATACTGGCACTGAGGATGACACCATAGCGGGTCCTCTGGTGATACACTGGTGGGATCTGACCTCACGATGGGCTGAGTTAAGGTGGGAATGAACAGAGGCAGCTACACTACCTGGAAGAGACCTCAACACTTAAACATTTCCCCAGAGAAATATGTTAAGAGGCAACTTGAAGCATGTTGGAATTTGTTTGGAATCCAGATTTCTGCTTTTAGAGCTACTTACTGTGTACTTCAGGAGTTCGCAGGCAATTGGAAGCAATTTGTGGTTTGCTGCATTTATTTTTGCTTTTCTTCCCTATTGCAGTAAACTGTCAGAATATAACAGAATTGGAATGTGATGCTTGCTTCATTTGATTTTACAGAGAGTATGACTGATTTAACTTTGAAAAAGAAACATAAAAGTCGTTGCATTTGCGTCAACATTAACCCTGTTATCAGTGTTGATTCTGTCATTCAGAAAGTCCGTGCTTCTCCCCTCTGCTGCAATACCACTTAAACATGCAAACAAAGTGCAGTGTTCATGGAAGGCAGGCCCTGGTCAGGAGTAGAGGGATTTATCTGGATCTAGCACAGTGCTTACCAGGCCATAGGCATACACTGAATGCGAAATCACCACACACACACACACACACACACACACACACACACACACACACACACACACACACACACACACACACCCGCTATCTGTAGTTATAGCTGCTTTGCTCACAGTACAATACAGTCATCCCTCCGTATCCACGAGGAATTGGTTCCAGGATCCCCACTCCTACCCCTGGCCCGTAGACACCAAAATCCATGGATGCTCAAGTCCCTTATATAAAATGGCATAGTATTTGCATATAACCTACCACATCTTCTTCTATACTTTTAAATTTATTTTTTTCTTCTTCTATACTTTAAATCACCTCTAGATTGCTTATAATACCAAATACAATGTAAATGCTATGTAAACAGTTGCTGGTGAGAGGCAAATTCAAGTTTTGCTTTTTGCAACTTTCTGGAAATTTTTCTTTTTTGGACTATTTTTAATCTGCCTTTGGTTGAATCCGTGGATGTGGAACCTGCTGATACGGAAGGCCAACTGTCCTCTCAGTGTTCAAGAGTGTGGCTGAGGAGTGCAAAGGTAATTTTCAGCATAAAATATAAATGTATGGTGACTACAGTCACTGGTACTCTAAATTTTGATGCCTTTTTTTCCCTAAAAAGTGGGAAAATGCAGAAAATTGCCCTCCAAGATGGAATGATTTTTCTGTTAAAGATATAAAAGCCAAGTTCTATCTTCTAACTGTACAATTCAGTGCCATCGCCCACCCCCCATCATGCAGTAGGCCTGCATGGGTCAGTGGTATTTAAGCATATGCTTTCTCACTCCTAATGTCAATCACATGCAGTCCCAGACTTTGGGGATAAAACTTAACCTAGAGGAGTTTAAGATCATTGCATCAGGGGCTTCCCTGGTGGCGCAGTGGTTGAGAGTCCGCCTGCCGATGCAGGGGACACGGGTTTGTGCCCGGATCCTGGAGGATCCCACATGCCGCAGAGCGGCTGGGCCCGTGAGCCATGGCCGCTGAGCCTGCACGTCTGGAGCCTGTGCTCCGCAACGGGAGAAGCCACAACATGTACTGCCAAAAAAAAAAAAAAAAGATCATTGCATCAGTAACCCTTACTGAATGCAGGCTGTGTAAGAATACTTCATTGTTCCAGGGACTGTAGGAAGTTCTAATAGAAAATACAGTGTTTCAGAGTTCATAATTAAACTGTAGAAATGGGACTCATATAAATAAAGATATTTAACTATAAAATATAAATTGTATTGCTGACTTAGTCCTAAAAACATTTTTTAATCTTCTCTATTGAATGCGTCCTATGTCAAACTAGTCTCCTTGATCAAATAATACAAATTTGTCTAACAACGGAATTATTTCTCAAGACACTTTTGGAACTGATGTCACATTTTTGAGCATTTGGTTAAACCAAAAACCATGTTTTGAGACAAAGAACTGTTGTAATAAAGACGATAATCTCTGGTCTTAGCCAATGTGTTTGCGTTATATAGAATTCCTTAAGGGTTGAGATAGCTTTTAGCATTTTGACATCATAAAACTGATTTGGGTCATGTGGTATACCACACGCAGCATATGCAGAAGTCAGGATTTTCTCCTTCAACAAAACCAGATATCAAGAAAGAAATCTTGGTGTTCAACTATAATTTCAATACATGTGTTTCTGGATCCTGAGGATGTGCGAGTTTTCCAATAAAGTCATTGAATATATTATATCTAGGTTATACTTTTAAAATATTTAAAACTTTAAAGAGTGGGTTTTAACCTACTCTTTTTTGAAAAATGAAAGAAAATGACCCATTGTAATTTTTTTTTGTTTTTTGTTGTCCAAAATACCCAGCATAATCTTTTCAGAAACTTTTCTCATGACATAGTTCCTTTCAGAACAAGTGAAATTAGTTTTAGTTCTACCATGTAGGAGTCGTTTGAGTTTGATCTTAGTTTTCTCATGTGTAAAAAGAGGAGGCTGGACTGAATGAACATGAATATCCTTTTTAGCCCTAATATTTATCATTATTTCTTCTTTGCTTAAATTTAGGCCCTTAGCCACCATTTGTCTTAATTAAATTAGTGGGATCCTTGATATTTTTCACATTTTTATGCAAGAATCTCAAAGACTGACCAGATAATCATTTTGTGTAGCAACATAAACATCTTCCACGACCTTTTTAAAAAATTTCTTGGCACCAAAATTGTGACTTTCCCTTCTTTTGTTCCTAGAAGCTTATCTTATCATGTCAAGGGGATATGTTGAAGATTTATCACACAGAACTCAACATTAATTTTTTGCTTTTAGCGATCACACATTTTTGTTCTGACATAAAGCACTATTCACTGCAGCTGTTAGCGTATGACAGTTCACTGGCTGAACTTGGAAGTACTACTTGCTGCTCGTTGAAACACGTTGCTATATATTCTTGCTGCAATGTGATTGCTCTTCTGCTTTCACAAGCTATTCAAGAAGAAAATTAGTCTCATCTCTTTATGGAGACACTTTGCATAAACATGCAGCCATCATTTATCTACAAATCATATAAAGTTAAATGTAATCAATTACAGTTGTATGTCAGTATTCAGGGTGCTGCTCTAGGGGTGTCCTTGCTGCCAATGGCTGAGATTGATAGCATCATATCAGGGACCCTCATTCATCTGCAGCTGGGGTCCCTTGACGTAAGAATGTACTGACATGTTTTTATGGGTATAAATACTCACAGATGTCCCCATTCTCTCTGAGTGGTTTGGATGCCATTTGTAGACTGGTTAGAACCCTTCCCCCCACTATTTGGTTAAGGGACAAAATTATGTTACATATAAGCCAACACCAGTGTAATCCAAAATTCATTTATACATTTGACATCAGTTCTGGTACTTCAGTTTTCTGCTGTTGTTTGTATCATAGCAAGAGATTCTGTTTGAGAGTCATGGATGTTTGTGGATGTATCTTTCGAGAAGTGATGTGTGAATGGGCTGAGAAGAGTTGCCTCCACTTAGGTGAAATTAGTGACCACGGTTGGACATTTTGTAGCCCTCAGAAATTTTGAGAAATTTTATTTCCCTATTTACTGGTAGGCAAATTTGGGAAACTCACCTTTTTTTGGTAAAATAAAGTATATAAATAGTCTCCCTGTTTCCAGCCCCAATATTTTTTCTACCTAGAGTGACTTCTTTAACTTGGTAAACACTAACCTTTAAAAAATATTACCGAACCAAGCAGAACTGTAAGACCAGCGACTTTTTCATTTGACTGAATGAAATCCTACCTAAATTACTGGTTTAGACAGTGTTTGGCCCTATGATTTGTTGTTTAGTTGAGGAGAAATTGTATGCACCACTGCACAGCGACAGCCGGGATATACATACTTTCAACAGCTTTGCTAGGTGACAGAATGGGGTAACAGAGTCATAATTTATAGTCACTAATATGAAGATGTTATATCAATTACCTAAGAAAAATACCCTACTGGATTTATATCCTTTAGTTATTAAAAAATGGCAGCTATCTTAAATTAGTTATAGAAAATAAAGAATTTAGCTACAGAAATTAATCACTGTCATGATCCATACACAAACTCTGAGTTGCAGTGCTCTGCAAACCATTTGTTTGGAAAAAGGAAAATTGTTACTACGGTCACCTTAATAGAAACAGACAATCAAACAAATCTTAATTTAAAAGATTTCATGCAGTCATAAATCATAATGGCACTGAGATTTAAGGCACAAAAAGCAACTTCAGAAAGAAATGAGGCATGCCAGGGAGGGCCAGTAACACAGCCTGGTGCCCTCCCATCCCCCCATCCTATTAGCTGTGTTGCAAATGTTATGATATTTCAGCCTCAAGCTGGACTGTTCATTTTGCAGTAAAATGAAACCATCTCCTAATCTATTTTCCTACTATTGACTTTCTTAGTCTCCTCCCATCCATTCTCCACCCATCCAGTAGAAGGATAGGCCTTAAAATGTAAATGGAGTCATGGTATCCCCCCAGTCAAAACCCATTAGTGCCTTCCAGTTGCAGTTAGAATATATCCAACCTCATAAAGTGACCTGACCTCAACTCCTGCAAACCTCCTCCTGCATGCTGGCTGCCTTTTTTTTTTTTTTTTTTTTTTTTTTGCGGTATGCGGGCCTCTCACTGTTGTGGCCTCTCCCGTTGCGGAGCACAGGCTCCGGACGCGCAGGCTCAGCGGCCATGGCTCACGGGCTTAGTTGCTCCGCGGCATGTGGGATCTTCCCGGACCAGGGCACGAACCCGTGTCTCCTGCATCGGCAGGCGGATTCTCAACCACTGCGCCACCAGGGAAGCCCTGCTGGCTGCCTTTGAGTTCCTTGAGTGTTCCTTCCCTCCTCCTGGGGTACTCAGAGAGAGAAGCCATAGTAATGTTTGATCTGCATTTGGCTTTGCCCATTACTTCTAATATCTTTAGTTCCACTGAAGCTAAGGCACATAGCAAAAATAAAACAAAAGAAACAACAACAAAAACCTCCTTATGAGAAAAAAGAGGTAGGGGCTAAGGCAGCGAAATTGTAATCGCTTAATCATTGCTGTATGCAATTTGTATGCTAATTGTCATAGTAGCTGAATGTTGTTGTGTTCTGTTTACAATTTTTGACCAACTTAACTGATATTTTGTGATTGGGCACAAATGTTTGCACGCCTGTGAGTGATAGATGTCCCATCATGGAGTGTTATTTGGTACTTACGACATCCTCTTGGAAGGCAAAATAAGCATCAGCGTAAGCTAGATTTTCTTCATTATCGTATTGCTTTACCATCTGTCTGCCTAGCTTTCTCGGGCTTCTTTAAATAGGCTTCAGACTGGCCAGGGTCACCAAGCATCCAACTCTTACAGATGGGGCCTAGCACGGCCAACTGAATTGCAGCTGTGTCTCAGCGCAGGCCAGGGCGTACTCTTTTTGGCCACTAACTCTTTTTGGTTTTGACAATGTTCTGATGACATTAATATATCAAAAGCAGAAGCTGTTGTCTTTGTTGGTGAGGGGTGTATGTGTGTGTGTGTGCGTGTGTGTGCGTGTGCGTGTGTGTGTGTGTGTGTTTGGTTTTTACTTTTTTTTTTTTACCAAAGATGCAGCTGTCAACTCTCAGAATAAACAACTCTTTCTCAAAGTCTAGGTTCCCAAGGCAGGAGTAATGGGGGAATTATCTGTAGTCAGTGAAGGGAAGTCAGCATTTGGCAGTATATTTTCAAAATGGAGTAATCAGTGTATTCTATATGGATTATTTCCAAGACCTCAGTATGATCTTTCTTTAGAACCAAAGCACAAATGGAGTTTGGAAAAACAAACTCAAATGCAATTTCATTTTTTTTCCCACTACCATACAGGATATGTGGATTCTCAAAGCATCATTCTTCTTGAACAGAGTACAACCTCATGGAAAATTCCATTTCTGTTCTTTCCCTATGAATGCATCAGGTGAAATATAGCTCAAAATTGGAGAAAAATAAACAGGACTATATCTAATGTTTCTAAATGGCTCATGTACAAATGACTGTTCAGCTTTTCAGGTAAACATACAGAATTAGAAAAAGGAACTAGAATTGTAGCTACATAGATTAATGGATCATTTTTCACATCGGAGGCCAGAAAGTAATGACTCAGATGTAGCTTAGCTTTGCTTGGTTACCAATGAGCATATTGATGAAAATGGTGACTCATTTAAATGACAGGTCTCCCTTCCACAGCCATCTGTCTAGTAGCGGTAGACAGTTAAGGTGTAAATTTATTTATTTATTATTAAGATGTCTCTTAATAATAGCTTTATATGAAAGCACACCATAGCTAAAACTGCCACAACAGTCCAAAATCTTATGGGATTTATTTGTTTTTTTTTTTTTTTTTTTTTTTTTTTTTTACTATCTTTGTTAAAGACATCGTATTTGGTAATATAGTAACTTTTAAAAAGCACGAAAGGAATTAACAAATTCAGTAACTCTAGCGAGGCAGAGCCGTAGGCTTTGGCTTTCTGGAGCCATGGAACTAATTAGCTGCAGTTTTAATAGCTTAAAAGTTACTTAGTAAAGCTTCTCTCTTTTAAGGCATTGAACTGCCTGGTACATAGGAACACACACAAAGTTGGGAGTTCATTTTTACAGTATTGGAAACACTGACGTTGATTTTAGTGATTGTTTCTCACAAAGTTGTGTGAATGTAGGTAAATGGGACAGTGTATGTCAATATCTAGAATGATTCGAGAATGTTTGGCTTTAGCTAAACTCCTGTACTTGCTTTGCCTAAACTTCCTCATTGATCTATATCCTTCACAATTTTTAGAGCCTTCTGTTGGCCTCTATTCAGTCAAAATTAGTGGGAAAAGATTTTAATAGGCAGATACATTTAACTTTCTGTGTGGGGAAGGAAAGGAGATGATAAATTATTTTGAATTCAAATAAAGTACAAATAATATTTATCCTACTTACAGGAAAAATATGAAATACATTCTGAATCCCTGTAGCAGTTTACACTAAACAATTCTAGTTATAATTTCTTAACAATTCTCTAAATAAAATCCTTTGGAACTTTTATTTTATACCTTTGTGGGGAAGTTCATTTATTTAAAACATAATCTTTGACTCAAACTTTTAATTTAATTTCAACCTTCGTATCTCGCATTTCCACAAAATACTCAAGTGATAATATATACCCTAGAGGATCTAAGGCATAGTATTGTGTTATGTTAACTATTTTATTAATTTCTTTAAATGTAATAACTTGCTTGTTAGAAATGAGTGACAAGAGATTATCATTTATTTTATGACATTGTGAAATCCAGAAATGAGGATTTTATGGCCCAAATATGGCATTATTAGAGAAGATTAGAGACCTGAGTGTATAAAACAAGATATGATTTTTGATGTGATAAAGAAGCACAATTTTTGTAACATTTTATAATACAGTGTAGAATTCTCTTTACAGCATAGAATAGTACATAGAATTCTTTACACAGTATAGAAATTCAGTATATAATATAGATCACTTATATTTAATTATAATATAGTTGTTATAAAATAATGGTTATATTATAAAACTTATATGGTAGTTTTAGAATTTTAAGTACTTTTTTCTAGAAAATAATTGTTACAAATGTGTTAGATTCTATAAGACTATTTATACCAGGTCAATCACAGGTTTAAAAGTAGAGTTTTGTGGACTACTTAGTAATAAAATAAGTAATGTTTTACATTTTTAATAGGAAATCCCATTTATAGTATGTATTTGGGATGCCAGGGGTGTATCTGTCCATTTCAACCATTGGAGTTGGTGTTCTGATCCCTCAAGATGTCCAATTTGTAGCCACAATACAATGTTCAGCTTTTTGTCCACTAAGAACTCATGGAATCTGTGATAATCTACACCCTTTAATTCTGTTTTTGATGTTATCAAATGAATAACAGTGAGAAAGCCAATTCTTTTGTGTTGTAATATTTTGTCTAATAGGGCTTTCTTAATTAATTATTCCAAACTGGAAAAAATAAACAAAAAAATCACAAATCTATAGTCTCTTAGAGTCGCAGAGCTTTAGAGATAATGCAACTCAGTCAGTTGAACAAATGAGATCCTTGAGTCCCAGTGGGATTAAGTGCTCTGCCCTGGACAGTGGCAGAACCGGAACTAGAGCTTGGGGCTCTTTACTTCTGGTTTACCGCTTTACCCCTTACCCTACCCAGTCCTATATCAGTCCAAATATTTATTTAGTAGTTCATGTAAAATATTGAAGTTTTAGGTAATATGATGGGTACAGTAAAATATATTTCCAGTGTTCAGGGAGTTTGGTCTGTAGCTAAGGAGTTTACAGACTATTTAGATAAATAATAGTATTCATTGGTACAATTTATTAACTTTTAAATTGTACAGATATTAGTCATCATCTGACTACCTTTTTGTTTGTTTTTGAACACACAACAAAACAAAAAAGGCTTAATAAATAAATACACAAGCACACACCTGTGCTGTGCCAAGGTATGTTGGAGTTTGATGGAAAAGCGAAAATCAGTGATATAGCTGTCTTTATTTAAAAATTTGACATTTTGTTCACTGTGTATTTTTTTTATTAGCGAAAGTCTGTACTTTATTCACACTTCTTTGGTTTTCAATCTACTGTCCTTCCAGGATCCCATCTTGGACTCATTGCCTTTCGTTGTTGTACCATGTATATATTTCTGCATTAATATTGATTTTTAAAATGTTACATTAAAGTAGTTATTATGATTACTGAGATTTTGGGGCATCCATTTAGATTTTCACCTGAAATGAGTGCTTTACTTGCCCCACCCTAGTCCTTGGTACACATGTAACTTGGATACATATATGGACACAAACACACACTCACACACACACGCAAAGAGTACTCTCTTTTGTTTCTGAGAGATGTCTATTCGACTACTTTTATCCAAAAGAAGACCCTTAAGTCCCCACTGGGCAGAGAGCTTAAGTGTGAGAAGATATGTTCTAGACTACAATGAAAACTAGGAGCATATATCATAAACAACTCAGGTATATTAACTGGTATTTATGGATGAGGCTACAAATTTCTGATTGTAAATATCCCAAGTTCCATAGTATACATATTATCTGAGCTCTCAGATTCAGGCTTCATACAAGTGTAATAAGATGAAGACATAAACTTGACAAGTCAGAAGCCAGAGATGGGTCTACCTTTAATCATATCACATGTAGTAGCATTCCACTTTTACTTTGAAGATTATTCTTGAATTCTTATAATAAATAAATAAGAAGTTTGTTTTTAATCTTCTCCAAAATATGTCATCAATTTGCAACTTAAATTCAGGATAATTATTTTCACCAGATGTTATTTACTGAAATAATTTCTGGACCAGACGATAACATTTAACACTCAGTGTAATGTTTTGATGTTCACTTATGCCCCAATGCATTTGGACTTGTTACCAAATCATTACTACAAAGCTGGAAGTTTCAATAATTTATAGGAGTCATTACGCCTGGCAGAGCAGTAACTCTACCAGAAATGACTTAAATGTCCCACACATATCCCATATTCTTTAGTCCATTCATCTGAATCTCTCTCTCACCCATTTTTCTTATATACAAAGTCACAGAGAAACTATTTTGAGCAGAATTTTAAAAGAAAGGCTCTACTTTATCACATGGCCTAATTTCTTATATTCTGTTTACACATCTTGTACATAATACAATTTAATCATGTAGCCATGTCCATTCAATTATTTGCTGATTGCCTTTGATGTTGAGATTGGTCTTTTGCCTTGTGTTTGGATGTGTAATCGTTTGATATCATCATTCTGATTGCTGCCACTGTTTGCACAGAGAGTTACCCTTCCTGGTTTAGAGTCTGTCTCTCTCTGGAGAGGTTTGCATGATGGAAACAATGTATGTCAAGATTCCTTGTCTAAGCTTGACTGCTCTGTGCAAAATGAAGAATGTATATCTTTGCCTACATATTTCACTATACAATATGGCTCTGTAAAGAAAGGTATTTAAGAACACTTTTTAAAAAAATTGTATTGAGTTTTACAATGTAGCTATCACTATTCCTTTGAACACTTGAGTTTCCCCCCACTGTTTTGTCTTTAAAGAGAAAACTCCTATGTTGGCTTTGTACCTTGAGTGAACTATCTTCTCAAAGTTTAAGAAAGAAGACTCTCACCAAGAGGATAAATTCTTGTGTTAAAAACGACTCTTCATCATAAGGCATGTGAAATTTTAAATACATATTTGGAAATAAAACATAGGGTTTCTACTTAAACATGACAGCATGCTCACACATGCATTTTTTCCTCCCTAAAGCTGGCTGAAGTGCACCAAGAGAACCAAAAAGATATTAATTCACAAAGGCAAAGAAAACCAGAAAGAAAGCAATGGTGGAAAAATATTTTAACAAACATTACTGAAGCAAGATGGTAACTGGCTTATCAGAGCAGAAGAAATAACTACCTAACCTGAAGAAGACAAGATCACCAAGAAATTAGACATCATGCTCCTTGGAACCCCACCTAGGGATGCCAGGTACTTCCACAGGCTGAGGTGAGGCATGGGGCCTGAAAGAGCAGCCCCGGTGGAAGGGCTCTCACACAATAGGTGTACATCAGTTCTTCTCCCCAGTTCATCCTCCTTGGAGGATACTGGGGCTCTTTTCCCTGGAGAAACTCAGGGATACCCGTTAAAGACTGAAGGGAGTCCCAAGGATAAATAAAGACAGGCTTCAATTGTAAATAGTTAAAAAGTCAAGAATCACCCAGAATTTTAGGAAAGCCTCAAATTGAGAGAAAGTAGAAACCCGGAGGAAACAGAATTTTGCAAGGAGCACAAAAAAACTTCAAAACTTCCACAGATATTTGAGGACTGTATTTGTAAAATAAGAACAGAAAGCTCTGAAAAAGAAACAGAGATCAAGAAAGCATTTGAAATTTTAAAATATGGTAGCCAAAAGAAAAAAAAATAGCATGAAAGGGTGGGAACATAATGTAATGAATGAACTCTTCCAGAAAGTGGAAAAAAAGAGATGAGAAATAGAAAATAAAATTATAAAATTGATCTAAGATGTCCATTATCCCCACTATAAGGAATTCCTGAGAGGTGGGAGGAAACAATGAGGAGAAAATTAGCCAAGAAGTAATAAAGAAGAATTTTCTAGAACAAAAGAACAGAACAACCCAGATTAAATAAGTCCACAAAGCACCCAGTCCAATGAATTCGAGAAGGCTAACCCAAAACATATCACCACAACATTTCAGAACACTAGGGATTAAAAAATGTTTTATTTTGCCTTGAGAGAAAACTAGTCATTCCTACCAAAGGAGGGAGTATCAGAATGGCTTTGGACTTTTCACTAAAAACAGTGAGTAAGGGAAAACAGAAATTCAGAGAAAAAGTGATTTTCAATCAAGAATTGTATGCCCAACCAAACTATCAATCACGTGTGAGTGAAGAATAACAGATGTGGCAGTATCCCCAAAATATACATCCCATGCATGCTTTCTTAGAGGAAGCTCCCGGAGAATAGACTCCAGCAAAACAAAGGAATAAACCAAGCCAGACAAATATGTGGGATTTGGGAAATAGAAAGTCTGACACAGAAGAATGTGAAAAGGAATTGTCAGGAGGACATCGATACCGGGAAATAAGTACAAATTGGAGCAGGAAGGTGGAGGGCTGTAGGAGAGAAGTAGGAGAGAACCAAATAGAGCTGCTAGAGTATTTATTATGTATAAGATTTGCAAAATGTATTGAGAAGCATTTGACAGAGCCATTGACACACTGGGAGAAAGTAAAGTTCACAGAAGCTCAGCAGATGCACAAGCAATAGCTTTGTTAATTCCAAGACAAAATGCATATGAAGAAGGAATGGTAATCATAGGATGCTATTTGGCTCAGCAGTGAACAGTATTTCATTGTCATAGTGACATAAACAGTGGCTGTTGATTTAACCAAAAGTTATGATATAACTATATTGAGAGGATTAGTGGAAAGGAAGTGTATGCATGTGTTAGATTTACTGCCATGACAGAAAGTCTACAGTGTCTTAGCTTCCCTGGGAAGCACATTCTGTGCAGGAAATTTGCTGAGGCAAGTCCTTGGGATCAACACATGAGGACTGGAGGAAGCAGGGTTGGCCAGAGGGAGGAGGTGAGAAGCTATGAATTCCCCCCGCCCCCTTATTTTCCTTCTTGGTACTCTGCTCATGTGTTAGAGATCAACAGTGGTTTAAAAAAATCCTGTATCATGCATGCATAGGAATAATCCATTTTGTCCCAAATGAATCAGCTGAGAAGTGACCATCATTGGAAGTGAATGAGAGGCTTTGGAGCCAGACCGGCTTCTAATCCTGGTCTCACAATTTTGTAGTGGGGGTTATTTGGGGCAAATCATTTAAATGTACTGTGCTTCTGAGCTCACCTTTGTGAAGGAGGTATAATAGTACTAGCTGTTCATTGAGTCCTTGGGAAAATGACATGAATTCAGACACATTATGCACGGAGACTGTGTCTGGCCCTTTGTAGGTGCTCACTAAGAGTTAGCCATTATTATATATTAGCCTGAAAAAAAAAATCAGGGTCACAATGGATCAAGTGCTCTCAGGCCACTTCTAGAGAGTGAAACTCCATTATTTAATTTAAATATCATTAATTTTACTACATTCAGTTCCGCATCATCTTATCTTTGTCTTCCTCTTCCTTCTTGAATATAGACATAAGTGTATAAAATTGAAGCTTTTGTAAAGCATTTCATTCAATTATTTGTTTTCCCTCTACTTGGTTTCTCCCACCCTTCTCCTTTCCCAAACACACATGAAATCACCTTATTATTCAGTGATAGTAGAATCAGGTATAATATTACTGTCCTCTGCTGCCACACTTTTGGAAGGGAAAATAGGGTTAATAAATTATAATAATTTGTACATGTTTTTCCATTGGTAGAAGAAAGCTTCATCAGAACCTTTTAAGGTTTATGCAAGCAGCATATTCCCAAGGTCTAAAGGATAACGTTTAAACAGTTTGGTATATTGATAGGCTTTCACTTACCGTTGCAGAATTTCCATTTGCCATGCTTAGGAGGTTGTGGAGTTAGAATAGATTTGTGACATTTGGCCAGAAATTAGGATCCAGTTCTGCCATTAGCCAATAATGTGTCTTTTCTTGGTCTGTCTCACTATTTGGAAATGGAAATTATACTTTCTCTGCCTTTAGTCTACTTAAATGTCACAGAAGAGTAAACTGTACTGAGAGTTTGAAATGGCAAAGAGTGTGGTGAAGCTCGTGACACTTGAGGCCCAGAAGTCCTTACAGTAACTAACACCTGGTGCCATTGATCAGTGTCCTTCATTTTAGCTGTAGGATTATATGCTCCTTGGGGATAGGCTGAATGCTTGCGGGCTTTAGATTCTTAGTTGGAACTAGGAGATGATTTTAAGAATAAAAAAGAAATGCAGGGGTATGTAGCTGGGGATTATGATCAGATCAGCTCCCAGTTTATACATTTTCAATCTCCATTTAGCCAGATCTAAACACATTTTGGATTAGCTGCCTTTTGAGGTTATCTTGGTCTTCTCCTTCTGTTCATATTGACTGTACTTTAATTTTTTTTTTAAAAGATCTTTTTTTAAAAGTCTCAGTTTAGGTTGAGGTCGGTGCAGTAAAAAGGAGGCTCTCCTTTCTCACATAGGGAAACAGATTAAGGATCTGGGTCATGGAGCTACTCAAAAGGACAATCTCTGCTTTAAGTCCACACGGATTTATGAGTATCAGCCTGGTTCAAGTGATGAGAGCGCTGACTCAGGAAATCTGAGTCTTTTCCCAGTAATTGAGTAATTGGTTTAACCATAAAACTGAGGTGATTTTATGCACTATTCTTTGGGCAATATTAATCCTCAATCTGATAGGAAATGGGGAAAAAAGTCCAATTTATTGTATACTTTGAGGGGTTTTGTTTTTTGGTCATTGTTTTTGCAAATGGAGCAGATTCAAATGGAGTAGATCGTAAGAGAAGTTAAGACTCAGTGTCAATTCTAAGATTATTTGCTTTTTATTTTTTTAATAATGATGACTATAGTCCTTTGAATGTTTCTTTTGCAATCCATCTTGAGAAGTAAACATCTTTTAAAACATAAATTTCAGACCTTGGACAACTGAAATGGGAGGAGGTGTTCAAAGTTTAGGAGCCTCACAAAAGGAAACAATGCCAGCCATTTGTTAGTGATGGCCCCTGAAGTCAAGTTTGTTCCACAGAGATTACAAAACCATGGATCGTAAATCCTTAGGCATCCAAGAGTCATCGTAGACTTGTAGAATGGGGAGAATGGCCTTTCTAAAATTTCAGAATTATTTAACAGTAACAGCTCTTTCTTGGGCAGAAATGTTACTGACCCTTTGTTTCCTTGACATTTTGTCTGGTCAATGCCTTGAGGTCAGGTCAATGCTTATGGACACTAAAAGGGGTGAAAAATGGTAGGTTGAGGCTTAAAGGCTGCTGTTTGTGGCAACTTGTTAAAAAACATTTCCCTAAACAGGCCCGTGTTGACTCTCAGTGATGCTTTTGGTGGTCCAAATGCTCTCTTTGCAATTTTCTGCCTTCAGGATAAGCAGTGGGTATGCCCAGGGTGACCCAGGCTACTATGGGATAAAGCCCGGGTGGTGTGGCTGTGTTCCTTCTCTCTGTCCTTTCCCTCACTCCCTTCCCTTTCCCCAGAGTGGCAGCACCCTAACCTGCCCGTAAAAAGTGATGAAGGTTCTGGTAATCATTGCGTGCAAAGCACCTTACTGTCTGCCTCTGCCTCTTCCTTTTTTCCTATTCTAATTTGAATGTATTTTGTCCCTATCAAGTGAGTGGATTCATGTAGAGACAATATATTTCAGATTCTCAGTGTCTTAGTAGTAGGGTCAGTGTTATTCATTGTTGTATCTCCAGGGTAACGTGAGGCCAGGCCTCAATGGAGCATTCTGATTTGGTTTGTTTTGAAAGGGCTGAGTCAAAATGCAAAGTTTTTCATCAGCAAATAATAAGTGGAAAACTGAGTCTGATGTGAACCCTGATTCGCACCCCTTTACAAACATTGGTCCCACATCCAACTGCACCCCATCTCTGTGTTACTGGTGTCCTCCTTCTCACCCTTATATTCTTCAAAAAGGAAAGGGAAGAGATGGAGTCTCTACTGCAAACATTACTTGATTTTTTAAAAAACGCAGTATTTTATTTCTAATTAAAGTGACTCCGGGCTTCCCTGGTGGTTCAGTGGTTGAGAGTCCGTCTGCCGATGCAGGGGACGCGGGTTCGTGCCCCGGTCCGGGAAGATCCCACGTGCCGCGGAGCGGCTGGGCCCGTGAGCCGTGGCCGCTGCGCCTGCGTGTCCGGAGCCTGTGCTCCGCAACGGGAGAGGCCACGGCGGTGAGAGGCCCGCGTACCGCAAAAAAAAAAAAAAAAAAAAAAAAAAAAAAAAGTGACTCCAACACAAATTTGCCTAATCCAAATGCCCCCAATGTCACAGTGTCTACATTAAATTATCATATGTCTGCTCCCAGCACATACTACATGCTCGGTAAATGTTTTTGAAAGGAACTAAATTTGATTTAGATGCTTCAAAGTTTTGTTCTGAAAAGGTGAGTCTACATACTCTGTTATCACCATATGTATATATGGAGTTAATTCCAATCTTATTTCATAATGAGTCTCCGACATCATAGGTCTCCTTTCCTTCTCCTTCGCGGGACAGTAATTGAGTTCCAGGATATGAGATCTTCTACTAAATATGCAATTGCGATTTGCACTGAAATGTCAAATACATTATTTGGGAATACTCCAGATAACTTAGGAAGGTATTTAATTTAAAAATCTTCCTGAGGGGAAAAGTGAGTCTACATCAAATGAAACAGGAGGTACCCCTATAAGTTTTAGAAGTCAGGTGGACAAATGGGATTCTCAGAACTTCAGGAAAGGATGGGAAAGAATCTTCATCCTAGATGGTCACATATCAAAGAATCTAAAAATATCTCACACTTAAATGCTTAAGTTCTGGATAAATATTAAAGGCAAATTTGGGGACTGTTAAATTTGGTGTCTGTATTAGTTTGCTAGTACTGTGAAAGCAAAATACCACAGACTGGGTGGCTTAAACAACAGAAATGTATTTTCTCACAGTTCTGGAGGCTGGAAGCCCAAGATCAAGGTGTCATCAACTTTGATTTCTTCTGAGGCCTCTCTCTTTGACTTGTAGATGGTCGCCTTCTAGCTGTTTCTTCATGTGCTCTTTCCTCTGTGCATGTACATCCCTGGTGTCTATGTGTCCAAATTAGGGCTCACTCTAACAGCCTCATTGTGACTTAATCATCTCTTTAAAGGCCCTGCCTCCAAATAGAGTTGCATTCTGAGATACTGGGGGTTAGGGCTTCAGCATATGAATTTGAAGAGGACAAAATTCAGCCCATAATGGTGTGGAAAGTTGTCTTGGAAACATATGACTCAGGCAGTAAGTATTGAGTTCTCACTATGCTGTGTTTGGACTTGCTGGTGTGGAAGGACACTTACACATAGTGTGGCTCTTACAAGGAGGTCCACCAAGTCATGTGGTTGTTGTCTTGAAGTGAGATGGACTGGGATATTCACAAGCCAAGGACTCTCATCCACTGTCCATTTTTTACCATTATCCCAAGGGCTCTCTGCTCCATTGGCTTTCCAGTATCCCTCCATAGCTGTGTTGCAGGCTCAGAAGTGCATTCTTGCCAGATGGATGTTGTATGTGGAAATATTGGGGTACACACTAGATATGTGGTACATATAAATTGATTAATTGTATTTATGATTCAGTTCTCAACAGACCCATTAACTTTTAAAACTTTCCAGAAAGAAGGGCTCCGTCTAAGAACCAGTTCCATCAGCTATAGATGGTGCAGACTTGAGCAAGTCACTTTATGCCTCAGAATCACAGTTCTGTCATCTGTAAAGAGAAAGTAGAGTGGCCAATAGAATTGGGAGAACTGAATGAGATAACCTGTGTGAAATGCCAAGCTGACAAGAAGGACTTCCTACAATTTAAATTTTAACATCATTAACATTTAATGATATTTCTGGCAATTTTACCCTGGTGTCTGAACCAGACTCCCTTTACCCCCTCACACACACAATTAAAAATAAAATTGGTGCCTGTGTAGAAACGACCAACACGTATGATTCCTTTCACTTCCCTGACGCCTTGAGATTATAGGAAGAGAGTCCAAAGTGAAGTCCTTGGACAAAGCCAGGAAGGGACAACTCCTGGCGTATCTCAGAAGTGACTCTAGGGGCTTCCTTGGTGGCGCAGTGGTTGAGAGTCCGCCTGCTGATGCAGGGGACACGGGTTCGTGCCCCGGTCCGGGAAGATCCCACATGCCGCGGAGCAGCTGGGCCCATGAGCCATGGCCGCTGAACCTGCGTGTCCAAAGCCTGTGCTGTGCTCCGCAACGGGAGAGGCCCCGACAGTGAGAGGCCCACGTACCGCAAAAAAAAAAAAAAAAAAAAAAAAAAAAAGTGACTCTGCTGCTGTGTAGCTGTGGGACCTTGGCAAGTGAATTAACCTCTCTAAGCTTCGGTTTTCTCATCTGTGAAATGAGAATACAAATAGTATCTACACCAAAAGGTTGTCATGAAAATTCCCTGCAGTAAACTACATGAGTATAGAGTTTGCACAGTGCCAGGCTGAGCTTGTGACTGAAGTAGTCTGGAAATGTTTCTGCACTCTTTTCTTCCTTTTATGGTGAGATATGTAAGGAATATCGTGAGTCCATTGGGAAATGGGAGAAGGAAGACAGAGGATTATGATAGGAGGGCCATGGGTCAAGTGTTTGAAACTTTGGGAAAGAGAGACAGCCTACCTGCTCTGGAGCCAGACTGAATATAAATATCAGCTCCATGAAGCTTCCCAGCTGTGTGAGCTCAGTCACGTTACCCAACCTCTCTGCCTCAGTTTGCGCAACTGTAAATTGGGAGTGGTGATAAGAACACCTTACGGGGTTATTACAAGGACTCAGTGAGTTAATATTTGGAGGACATAATAAGCATAATATAAGTGTTGGTTAACTGTTTTTAATGCTAGAGTAGGTGTTGGAAAAAGAGTGTGCAGTTAAGGTCATTTCCTTCCCGATTAAAGGCATAGGTTGTTTCTACCCCAACTTTTTATCTCCTCAGAAAACCCCAGGTCCCAAGGGCTCTAGAGAAAATCCTAAGTTAATATCTGCCAATTCGTATTTTTATTTTCCCTATCTAAGTTGGTTTATTGTATTTTACAGCTTTGTGCAGAGGGGTCAGTAGTCTAAGTGGGGGATGTCTTTAGCCCTGGGAATGATGCAAATGCCTGATGAAGCCTAACGCAGTCTGAGGCCAAGTGCGTGCCTGGGGGCTTCCCTGGTGGCGCAGTGGTTGAGAATCCGCCTGCCGATGCAGGGGACGCAGGTTCGTGCCCCGGTCCGGGAAGATCCCACATGCCGCGGAGCGGCTGGGCCCGTGAGCCATGGCCGCTGAGCCTGCACGTCCGGAGCCTGCGCTCTGCAACGGGAGAGGCCACAACAGTGTGAGGCCCGCATACCAAAAAAAAAAAAAAAAAAATGTGTGCCTGCAGAAGCCTGTGTTTGGCACAATTCTTTCAGAAACTTTAAGACGAGGGGAAACACTTCGTTGGTAATAGCAGTAGAGGAAGCTCCCAGAGAGCTTGCTGTTTTGTTTAGATGATTTACTAAGTGGGTTAAACTTAACTGTCAGCTCCTTGACTGTAGGGGCTGTTTCTCAAAGAGTTTGAAGTAACACGGTGAACCCTGAATTTGGAGCCTGGGTTCCAACATGGGGCTCTGACATTATCAGCTTCGGGTGCAAGGCGGGTCACTTAACCACTTTGAGACTCTGCTCGCTTGCTACATGAGAGTAATAAGATGTAAGTCAGCTTCACAAGGTTGTTGGGGTCAAATCTACATTGTGTATGAAAGTATTTTATACTCTAAAAGGCATCTTCCAAATATGAGTTGTTGTTGCTATTATTCTTGTTAATAAAGTCTCAGCAAAAAGCAAAAAAAAAAAAAAAAAAAAAAAAAAAAAGGCATAGGCTGTGGAGCCCAGTTACCAGGGTTTTAGACATTGCTTTTCCATTTACCAGCTGGGTAACACTGGAGAAGTTGTTTAACGTTTCTGTACCTCAGTCTTCCTCATCTATGAAACGGGGGTAATAATAGCAGTACCCAGATCATAGTGTGATGGTGAAGATTAAATAAATCAACGTGTCTTAAGCTCTCAGAAGAATACTTGGCACACAGTAGGTACACATATATGGTTATCACTACTGTTATTATCAAACGGCATTGGCAAAGCTAAGGTGAAAGTAGCTCTAGAGTAGACATTGAGGAGAGTCCAGTTCTCTGTCCTGAAGCAGGTGGTGTCACGGGTCCCGGCCTTGGGGATGACTCAGGTTCTGTATAGCTTTCACGTCCTCTGGGCCGCTGTCTTGGTAATGATCAGGATTATGCCTTCCTAGTAAATACTGGTTGTTTATTGCTTTGGAAAACGTAAAGGGAGGCAGAATTTCAGTTTTATAAACATAACCCACTAAGAACTATTTTAGCACTTGGGCCAGTCTTCTGTCTGCTTACAGATTATTCCTCATAATTGGGCCAGTATTTTAATCACATTAATTCTTTTTGTTAATGCTTCCTTTGTTTTTTTCCTTTGTACTCTTTCCAAGAGAAAGTACTAGAAGTGTGAATCCTTCACACTTTCAGCTCTGGTTTGGAGATATTTGGGAGTCTTCAAACCCTGAAAATGCTTCAGATAAAATGTTTATTTTAAAACTAGGACTATTGAAACATTTGAAGTGAGTTTTAACTCACCCTCTTTTTAAAAAAAAAATTCTGTTCTGTAGGTTGCTGTGTACAGTAGGGTAAACTCAGAAGGCCTTCAAGCGGTGGTCTTTGTGGTCCCCCTGCCGCATTATCTTAAAGAAACTATTGCTTTCAAAAGCGTAGAGCTGGGCTTCCCTGGTGGCGCAGTGGTTGCGAGTCCGCCTGCTGATGCAGGGGACGCGGGTTCGTGCCCCGGTCGGGGAAGATCCCACAAGCCGCGGAGCGGCTGGGCCCGTGAGCCATCGCCCCTGGGCCCGCGCGTCCGGAGCCTGTGCTCCGCAACGGGAGAGGCCACATCAGTGAGAGGCCCGCGTAACACAAAAACAAACAACAAAAAAAGCGTAGACCTGTGAGTATAGTTCAATGACCTTACACTAAAGGAATATTTTAAAATACTGTTTTCAAATGTGACAAGGGATGGAGAACAAATAAATAGTTCTTCGAAGGGATTTTCCTGGAGAAACTGAACTGACTTAGGTTAATGTCTGGAGGTAATGGACTTTCCCGGTGGGTCATTAATTCCTGGGAATTGGCCTGTGCTTCAATTGCTATTGCTTAAGTAAACAATAAATAACATCACACATATATGTAACGAACTATAAAATGACCACTTCTCTACCTGCGTTGTAGATACGCCTGCAGCACATACAAGACTGCCTTCTATTAATCACCTCCCAACTTGATTGATTGGTTTCAATCAGTACCCTGTCCCCTGTTTTCTTTTAAAATAGATTAATTTCATACTTTGGAGGTCAGGGACTAAAAGCATTAATGTTAGGCCTAGTAAAAACGGTGTCTGTGCTGGAATATTTCTGACCTCTTCTCTCTCTCTCTCTTTTCTTCTCCCTTACACTTTCTGTTGCTCTGTAGCAGTTAGTTATAACTCTTACCATGCTTCAATAATGCCAGGAGTTGTGCTGATAATATTGGTTAGTGGAAATTGAATGAAACTTCCAAGGACAAGGACTCTTTTAATTAGGTTAATAATATAAGCTTTTGTGAGCTGCCCACCCACTTTCACCCTCCTTACGCAGTCATCCTGCCCAGCCCCCCAGTAGCCTGGAACCCTTAAGATTCTTTCTTTCTTTATGAAGCACTTTGCTTTGTCTCCACTCTCTCCCAGTTCTCTTCCTACCTCATTAGCTACCCCTTCTCAGTCTCTTCTGCCGGCTCTGACTTTCACTTTAGTTTTTCTGTTGTGGTGAAATATATATAACATGAAGTTAACCGTGTTAACCATTTTTCCCCCCATTTTTAAGTGTACAGTTCAGTGGCATTGAGTGTATTTGCAATGTCGTGTAACCATCACCACTACCTACTTCCAAACTTTTTCATCACCCAAAATAGAAGCTCTGTAACCATTAAGACATCATCCTCCATTCTCCCTTCCTCCAGCCCCTGGTGACCTCTATTCTATTTTCCCTCTCTATGAATTTGCTTTTTCTAGATACCTCATACAAGTGTAATAATATAATATTTGTCCTTCTAATTCTGGGTTTATTCACTTAGCATAATATTTTCAAGAGTCATCCATATAGTAACATGTATCAGGACGTAATTCCTCTTTATTACTGAGTAATAATCCTTTGTATGTATATAGCACATTTTGTTTATTCATCTGTTGATAGACATTTAGATTGTTTCCACCTTTTGGTGATTGTGAATAGTGCTGTTATAAACATGAGTGTACAAACATGCGTTTGATTTGCTGTTATCAAATCTTTTTTGGATTATACCCCAAAGTGGAGCTGATGGATCATATAGTAAGTATTCTATGTCAGCTTTTTGAGGAAACACCAAACTGTTTGCTGTAGCATCTGCTGCACCATTTTCCTTTCCTACCAGCACAAGGATTCCAATTTCTTCAAATCCTAACACTTGTTATTTTTCTTTTTAAAAAGAAATAATAACCTAATGGGTGTGAAGTGGTATCTCGTTGTTGGTTCTATCTTGTTTTCTAAACTTGTCATCATTGGAGCACTTGAGGACTTGATCTCTGTGTCTCTTCTCTTCCCACTTACTTCCACCCTTTTGGTGGAATCTCCTGTCTAAATACCGTGGACATGCTGATGTATATTGCTAGCCCCAACTTCTAGACTTAAGTAAGCCATTGCATTGTGGGTATTTTTACTTGGATATTCAATAGGCATCTCAACAATAAAATGTGCAAAATGACACTCATGTTCCAAGCTCCCCATCCCCTACCAACCGTGCACCTGCTCCTTCCACAGACTTCCAGTATCTGTCAATGGCATCTCCATTCTACCAGTTTCTCAGGCTCCAGACCTTGGATTCATCCTTCACTTTTCTCTTTTCCTTGCCCCCTATATCCACCAGCAGATTCTGTTGGCTCTACTTGCAAAATATACCCAGAACTTCTATTTGGTCTCTGTTCAAATCCTATCTGCTCAGGGAGGACTTCATATAAAATTGCCCTTGCCCCAACACTCTCAACCCCCTTATCCTGATCTGTTCTTCATAGCAGTTGACATCACATATATTTGTGTCCCCTGCACCCCAGTGTGAAGGCAGGAGCTTGTCTGGCTTGTTTACTGCTGATCCTCCAGTGCCTAGAATAGTAATGATTCAATAAATACTTGTTGAATGGATGGATGGAGAGTAAGTGGAAGATAGTGTTTCTGCTCCTGAGGAAGCAACGAAATCAAGATTCTGTATATGAAACAACTAAAAACAGTAAACCTCCCTGGATTTTTTTTTCCAGTGAAGATGGATTTTTCAGATAACTCCTACCCTATCATGTGACCAAAATATGTCTACTTGAGCTGAAAGTGTTTTTGCCATGTTAGAAATTTTCCTTCTGAAAGAGAGGGTATTGAACACCTTCTGAAAGAGGATGTTGAACAACCTGATCAGTTATATTGCTGTAACAAACATGCATTATTTGGCTGTAGCTACTTTTAGTTGTATAGAATCCTGCTGTGTTGAAGCTCTCCTCATACACACTCATTTTCTCTTCCACTTCTGTTAGTTTGTTAAGAACTTTATTTTGAGTGAGAGAGGAAAATGTTGCTATTATAATATGAAATGCACTAAATGATTTAGAAAACATTGATGGCATATGAATAATAAATTATATCATTATTACCACAGAATTTTTCAAATGTGCTTGGGGTTACAGATTCTATTAAATTTTAAGCTCCTTGAAGACAGAACAATGCCTTGGGCTTACTGTGAAGAACATTTCTGTAAGTAACAAAAGGAATGTATGGACCTCAGGTCTTCCTGTCTCCACGGAGGATCCCTACAAGCATATGTAAGTAATGTGTAAATTGTAATATGGATATTGGTTGGTACGGTTATTACTTTTTATTCCTACCATGTTTTATTTTCATAAGATAAAAGAATAAAAGAAAATTTTAAAACATACTTTAAGCCTTATTCAGGTCAAACGGACTAAGCTTTGGAGCCCCTGCTATTCCAGCCACTGGGCTGGACATCCAGTTAGGCATTTTTGCAGGCTATGTTTCATTCAGTTTTATTTTTGTTGGATCACACATACCCTCCTGTATAGATTATCTCAAAATCTCCATCAATTTGTGACTTAATTCTTGAATTATTTTCTTTTAAGTTTAAAACCCCTTAAAGAAATATCCTCTGAGTCAAATATGGATTAGTTTTTCAAAAACAAAACATTGTGAATCAGTAATTTTTGAGGAATTATTGATTCTGTAAATTTTTTAAAATTGGAAATCTAATTCCAGGTTATTGTAAATCAACTATAATTCAATAAAATGTTTAAAAATTAAAAAATAAAAAATTGAGTCAATCCAAAAAATGGAAAATCTTTTATTCAGATGGATTTTGATTTCTTTTTCCCTAGAGTGCAATATTTTCTACTAACCTTTAAAAATAATTAACTTCTTCATATAATAATAAGTTCCTTTAAAAGAAGTAGAAAGTTATTCAGGGAAAAATATGATAATTTGTTTTTGGACATTTTAAGAACGTGATGACTTATTTTAATGGGACTTGAGACCATGCTCAGCCTGACCTGCTAATTCTTTTACTCATTCAGATACCCTTTGGAAACTTCATTGTTCTTCATAAGATATTTTTAGCTTTTATTAAATATAACAAAATAATTCAATAATTTGAATAAATATTCAAATTCAATGAAATTAAAAAACAATTTAAGTGCTGCTGGGTAGCCAACAGAAAAGGAGAGACACTCCGTGTAGAAACTCAGTGTGTTCATAGTTTTCTGATTTTGTAATTGTCCTAATTTTAGACAATGAAAATTAATTTTGTCATGTACCTTAAATTTGATATGGCTTCTGAGCTCTTGAGAGCAAACTCCCTTGTTTTATTTAAATTTGTATACATTATGACAATTCGAATCCATCTGAAACCTTCTGATGATGTATTTAGATTAACCTAAATAGGCTTAAGTAGATAAGGTCAATAATAGAAGCCCTGTCACAGAATTGTTGTTAGGATTTTATTTGTATATATAAAATTAATTAACATAATATATCTATATGTTATTATAATTTGTATATAATATATATATAATTTGTGTGTGTGTGTATATATAAAATTTGTGTGCATACACACACACACACACACACACACACACACACACACACACATATGGCTTGGAACCAGTGCCTGACAATCAATAGGTAGTCCAAAGGTATTGGCTATGACATTGATGGTGGTGGTGACGATGATGATTGTGGTGATGTTCAGCTTCCCAGGATATCAAAAAGGAACAAAAAAGAATGTTTTGTCATTGTTTTTATCTTGCATGATGGGTAAAGGGACAATATGAAATGGAAGACAATATGCCATGCAAGTGGGTTTTAATTTTATGGCTAAAGCATATGTATGTCTTTTTAAAAAAAATGACTCGAAGAGCTGTCGATGCAGTGCATTCAAGTTTAATAATTCTGTTTTCTAAAATCCCACTGAGCTCTTTGAGATTAAACAAAATCAACTAAAAGGAATAAATGGACAGAAGTCACACATTGGGGGAGGTCAAAGAAAATAAATATGTTCAGCACTAGGCCTAAAGGTTGAAAGAGATTCATTTAAATGGCTCCACTTAGAGAATGTGACAAAGTTCCAACACTTTATGGCAGACACAGTATTTCATACTTAAGAAAGAGTTGTGTCCAGCTACATTCTCTCTTCACTCTCATATAGCCCTGTATGAATGGACGCCAGCAAGCTGCACACAACTGCAGCTCGAGAGAAGGATATGAGTATATGAACATGCCATCCAAGTTAATGATGCCATGGATTATAATGCAATAAAATAATAATCCATCTCTGCTCCTCGCACAGTGCTTTTTAATTCAGCCATGACATCCTATATGGAGATGTTTATCCTGCCCTTCTCCCTGCCCATGGAAATGATTCTTCTGCAGTCGGCAGGGGGCTATCTGATGTTTCACCAATAGGGTATATCAGACCTGGTGATTAAAAGGATTACTTATTTGCTTACTCAGAAAGGATTAATGGCAGAGAGTAAAGGCTTTGTTTAAAATCATGTGCCATTACTTTCTGGAGCTTAGGAAAGAGAGACCAAAAGGTATTAGATCATTTTATGAAGAAGCTTTTTATTCAAAAATTAAAATCTTGAACCAGCAAGTGGTCCCTTTCTGATGAATTCTGAACTAGCATTAAATTAACGATCATTTTCTGGTAATATGCTGCCATTGTGTTCTGGCATTCCTTTAACCCAGGGTGTGCTAGAACTGTTTTACTCTAGCTGATTATTTGGGGAGATGATTTTTGGGTAGGGAGTCCTTTATACTTAATTGTATACTAAAACAACATGATTAAAGAGCATTTACTTCTTGCAGTATCTGGGAACTTTTCCTTTTACAGTGGATCTATGATATTTCAGTTTATATGTAATATAAATCTTCATACTACTTTTGATTTTCCTTTTGGGTCAATAAACATAATAGCAATTATAATGTTTTCTTTGACCCAAACATTATTTGATAGCAGTTATTAAATCTTATATCTATATGTGTGATTCCAAAATTCGAAAAGACTTACTATCTGACTGTGGTATCTATTGTTGTTATTAAAAATATCGACTTTAATACTGTACAAGAACATCAACAGAACAATAGCTGTGTTGAATCTTGAAATACATTAGACATTATCTATAAAATCTATTCCTTTGTGAAATTTTCAATTTTGAAAATAATGTTAGTATTTCCCTATTTCACTTTCTGGTAAGCTTATAATGAGATTTAGTTATGGGGAATTTCTTTTTACTGAGATATGTTTTTGCCAAAGTTCTTCCTAGAAAAAATTAGACATTAGGAATTGCCAAATTTTTTCTAGTGAACCACTAAGTAAATGCTATTGATTACTAGATTAAGAGAGAGAATCTGAAATAAAATTTTGACTTGACTCTGCCTTGCTTGGGCCTGGCTGTGGAGTGAACAGAACAAGGAAGCGCCCTCATGGAGGTCCACAGGCTCAGAAGGAAATTGTATGGGTCCAATGGCATGGATGAGAACACTACCCACCCTTCCAAACAGTGGTACTAGAAGAGAAAATTTATTTTAAAGGTATTTCCATTTGAAGCAGAATTAACTTCCTTCGAGTATGGGGAGATTTTTTTTTTTTTTTTTGCGTTACGCGGGCCTCTCACTGTTGTGGCCTCTCCCGTTGCGGAGCACAGGCTCTGGACGCGCAGGCTCAGCGGCCATGGCTCACGGGCCCAGCCGCTCCGCGGCATGTGGGATCTTCCCGGACCGGGGCACGAACCCGTGTGCCCTGCGTCGGCAGGGGGACTCGCAACCACTGCGCCACCAGGGAAGCCCGAGATTTTGTTTTTAAACTAAAGTTGATTTTTTTTTGTTTTTTGTTTTTTTGCCCATAGAAGGCACAGATGGCTGGTATCTTCTTACATAATAATTAACGGAGACTAACAAAATGGCACGCAGACAATTTAACATTCTATAAATATTCTCTCTGCTTTCATGATCATTTTATACAACACATGTGAAAGGTTGTTTTGAAGCACTTGTAGCTTTGCTAGCTTATCTGCCCAAACAACACAGTCTTGTAATTTGTTTTCTGTTCCATATAAACTGCAACTTTTCTTATTAACCCTAGTGACATCTAAATATATGTTTGTTCACTGCCAGACTCTACGAACTTTATGGATATATTTTACATTAAGCTGCCTGGCAAATTTGCAAATGCAGCAATTATTGCAGTGAATTGAATTTCAGGGGTAATGCCCTGGATTTTTCCTTCGAGACAATACAAATGATGCTGTCTAATGCCAGTGATAACTAGCCACAAGCCAAGTTCTTTTCCAATAAATACAAAGTTTATAATGAGATGGTGGCTTTCCTTTTATAGAGCGACGGAAATTGGTAATGAAAATCAAGACTGTTTTCCCCCCCTGAACTTTATTAAATCAAATGAATGACAGTTTGGTATTTAAAGTCAATAGCTCTAGCTAAAACAAACTGTATTATATGTGATTACATACCTCTTCTAAAATTAAGATAATAAAGATAGTGAAAGTTTCCTTTTTAACGAGTTAAGTTCATTCAAATGATGCAAAGTTTTAATTAGGCATTATATTTTTTGCTATTTTCAGTGCATTGCTAAAGTGGATTATAACTGTTGCCCCAATTACTTGAAAATTAAGGATTCCTTGTTGCATCTATATATTCTGATTATTTCTACCAATTTCTTAAAAAGAAGTATGAACATGTTGACTGTCATTCCTCCCACTAAAATATCTGAAAATAAAGCTCCCACCATGCCTCTCACTCTCCACTTTTGGAATCATGCTGGCTTCCTGTTAGAGAATTGAAACTACCGGTCAGACTACCCTATGCCAGAGTACCTTCCTTCTTTACCTGCTTCACTTACCCCAGAGCTGGAATCCTGTCCTAGACCTCCTCACTGTCATGGGCTCCATGTCCCAGCTCTTGGTGTACCAGAAACAGTGCTGCACCCACCTCTGAGACCTCCCCCTGACCCCCACTGCTGCCCTCCAGCAGGTCCCCGGCATAGATCACCTTTAATAGGGCCCACCTCTACTAGGTTGTTTACATGAACCTGATTTCCTTCCTAGACCCTCACAAGTCCTCACATCTCAGCCTTGATTTTGAGATTCCCCAGGCATGGACCTCCTTGGTCAATACCTAAGCCCAGACCTCCTTTCTTTTCTTTCTTTCTTTCTTTCTTTTTTTTTTTAAATTTAATTAATTAAATAATTTATTTTTGGCTGCACTGGATCTTCGTTGCTGCGCGCGGGCTTTCTCTAGTTGCGGCAAGCGGGGACTTACTCTTTGCTGTGGTGCGCAGGCTTCTCATTGTGGTGGCCTCTCTCGTTGTGGAGCTCGGGCTCTAGGCACGTGGGCTTCAGTAGTTGCGGCACATGGGCTCAGTAGTTGTGGCTCGCAGGCTGTAGAGCAGAGGCTCAGTAGTTGTGGCACGTGGGCTTAGCCGTTCCGCGGCATGTGGGATCTTCCCAGACCAGGGCTTGAACCCATGTCCCCCCCATTGGCAGGCGGACTCCCAACCACTTCGCCACCAGGGAATTCCCCCAGACCTCCTTTTGATATTGAGAATTTAATTTTAGAAGTGTGCACATACATCTTATAGCTATATACATACTCATATAAAGTTGATATATAAACAGTGTAGTGACATCTGAGAGGATGCTTTATGAGTACACAGAATAAAAGGTATAAATGCTAGAGTTTAAAATACTTCTTGGGACGTTAAAGCAAAATGATGAGAAAAAAAGGCACTGATTATTAACCGTGGTATTATAGGAAGGTCTCAAGAGACTGTTAATTTTATTCCTACCAGATAATGACTTTTGATAAATTCCTAGTTTCTAAGTTAAGAATTTAAATATAAAAATTGCTTCTTGAATTAGCCACATAATTGTCATCTACACTATGCAGAATTCTCCTGGTGGTTCTTGCAGTGATGGTGATGTGAACATGTGTTTTCTGGCTGATTTTCAACTTTGGTTCATCCCTCTCCAGCTGACTAAGTTGGCTCTGTAATTTCGGCAGGAAAGCATGCTCACTTTTTCACATTTTCTGTTTACTTTGGAGTTTGCACTTTAAGAAACTGAGACATTTGGTGTAAAACAGAGAGCTAGTGGGAAGCAGCCGCGTAGCACAGGGAGATCAGCTCGGTGCTTTGTGACCACCTAGAGGGGTGGGATACGGAGGGTGGGAGGGAGACGCAAGAGGGAAGAGATACGGTGATATATGTATAACTGATTCACTTTGTTATAAATCAGAAACTAACACACCATTGTAAAGCAATTATACTCCAATAAAGATGTTAAAAAAACAAAACAAGGGGCTTCCCTCGTGGCGCAGCGGTTGAGAGTCCGCCTGCCGATGCAGGGGACACGGGTTCGTGCCCCGGTCCGGGAAGATCCCACATGCCACGGAGCGGCTGGGCCCGTGAGCCATGGCCGCTGAGCCTGCGCGTCCGGAGCCTGTGCTCCGCAACGGGAGAGGCCACAACAGTGAGAGGCCTGCCGTACCGCAAAAAAACAAACAAAAAAACCCAAAAACTTGCATCTAAAAAAAAAAAAAAAAGAAAAGAAACTAAGGCATTTGGGTTCTGCAAAATGTTTCCTAAACCAATTCATCTCCCTTCAGCTCCCTTGTTCTTAACATGTTCCCCAAGTGTCTGCTTATTGTTTTAGCAGATTTTGATAGCCTTATAACATTTCTATCAGCTAAAGTTTGAAATACATGATTTTCATTTACTATTATTGCCTGTGCTTTTTAAAATTTAATGATGAACATTCCATAATAGTCTATTGCCCTTGAAAAACACTAAATGCTTTTTAAAATTGGGAGTCTGTATGATAGTTATTTCCATATGGATGAATATAGTGATCTGCAGTCTAATTTATTCATCTGGAAAGTCTAAACTTCATTTTGTGAGGTGAATATAAGCTCATGGACTCCCTTGTGGTAAATCTAGATGATTATTCTCATTGCTTCAGAATAGATCATGCATACCTAGTTAAGAGACCTTGCAGCAAAATTGTCCTTTCTGAATTTCATCAGGCAAAGTATATGTATTTGCCTTGGCTTTGAACCTGGTAAAGGAGAGAAGCTGATGTGGAAATTTTTCTCAGGTGCAGAGACTAGCAGACTGTTAGCATATGGTTGGCACGGTTTCATTTGCTTGTCCTAAATTATGTGAATTGGACTCATTTTGATGCTACCCATATTGCTGCCAACGTTTTCCTAATTTATTTTGAAGTCATTCAGTCTTTTTCAAGCTCTTTTAAGCAGGAGGTCGGAGTGAGGGAATCTTGCCTTTGACATCACCTAGACTGGAATATTCTGCTATGTTTCACATGATAGTTTAAGTACAACAAAAGGCAAACCACACTCTGCAGTCATACTGGTTTCTTAAACTTTTAAGTTCCCAACATATAGAATATTTGCAAGGATATTTGCCCTTAGTCTTGGTCAAATACCTTTTTTTTTTTGACATCTTTATGGGAGTATAATTGCTTTACAATGGTGTGTTAGTTTCTGCTTTATAACAAAGTGGATCAGTTATACATATACATATGTTCCCATATCTCTTCCCTCTTGCGGGTCAAATAACTTGAATGTAAAATTAAGTGATTTCATTAAAGTGCATTGGAGGGGAAAAGTAATATATGACAGAAAATGTACAAGTATAAGGAATTTAGCAAGAAGTTGTGACGTAATGTTAAGCAAATAAGCTTCAAAAATTATCCTGATAGATTTATTCATACGTGCATAGAAAGTACCTAAGATTTGTGGTGTGGGCTCCAATCATAAAGAGTTTTGTTACAGAAAAGTCTCAGTGAAGTGGCTAATTTATTCTTGCCAGTTGCCCATGGAAAGGGCATTATGCCTTGTTAACTTGAAATAGAATAGCTGTCCTCCATGATGGAGGAGGACAGTGCCTCTGAAATAGGCAGATGCAGAGTCCTCCAAGTTTATTTGTCTCACCGGGGGTAGTCAAAGGGATTTCTAAAAATTACTTATAAATCTTACTTTTTGATAATTTCTGAAATTGAATTCAGTTGAGCTGAAGCCTTCATTGCATTGAATTTTCATGCAAGTCAAGGACCAGTGGACATGAATAAGAATTAAAGAGATCCACACATAGAGCCCTAAAAAAATCCACTTACATTGTATTTGGATACTACCATTGGACTGAGTCCTGAATTGTCATTGACGGGTTTCTCAGTCTTGTCAGTATTGATGGCATCCCAGGGTGCCAGCAAATAGAGAGCACTTTTCTGCAGTAGTGCTGTGACCAGTTTGTATTAAGATGAAATATTGTCATGAGGCCAATATATATGAAAGCCCTGCATTTGCTTCTGTCCAATGCAAGACATTTTTGTTTCTCTGTTTGGTCAAGCACAGGGTATCCTCTCCAAAAAGAGATTTGGAAAGGATACATTGGCATTTCGATTGTGCAGTATTCATTGTGTCCTTATTGAACACAACATTTTTACTGTAAAGGCAGAGTGAGTGAAGTGTACTATCACTAGTTACATAGTATTAAGACTCCTTTGACCATTTACAGATACCTACTGTGCTTCTTTATCAGCTATCAAAGAGCAAATTTGGTTTACATCAAGGGCTACAAAAGGACTGGATGAATGGCTAATAAGGCTTTTCTTGTGATTTGGGACAATAATGTGAAAAAGTCTGCTTGGATGTCAACCCAAACAGCTGAGCTTGCTATTTGATTAAGGAATCTGAGTTGCATGGGTGGGTTTATTGGAAATGGCAGACTCTGCACTGACAGATGTCTGCCCTGAAGGTCTGCAGTTCTTAATCTTTTGTTTCCAAAATGTTTAGGGTGCAATGTTTACATTGAAACAGAACCCTGGGATCTTTAAGTCCATTGCACTTATAATTAAGGCTACCTAAAGGACTTTGAAACCTGGGACAACTGCAGATAGCTTAGTGCACCAATAAAATGTAAACAGAAATGCTAAAGGAGGATGTTCCTGCAGACTTTGGCATATTACTTTCTCTAATGAAACATCATATACACGCACCTCAAATAGGATATTGAGAGACAAATGGAAGTTGACTATACAATTAATCATGAAGTGTTTGGAACTTTTTTCCCTTGAGGACTCTAGATGTTTTAATTGTGACTGTAAAATACAAGGACTTAAAAAAAAATAAAGAAACATGCAAAAAGAAAAAAAAAAAGAAAAGAAAAGAAACATGCCAGCATTTATCCCTACACAAGTCTAGCCTTGGTGGGATAATTGATGGGATAAGCACCTGTGTAGATACTTTCACAGTAAGATTTTCCCATTCAATATAGTCACTTTCAAGAGAGGACATAGCATAGTGGTTAAGAATGTGTATGAAGTTTTTAGGACAGTTGTAGCAGCTATTAAGTACCACATGAACATTAGTCCTTGACTAGTGGAGGTGTGAAAATGCTGCCACTGGGTTGCAAGAGTAATTTCTTTGATAAATTTTGATTTGGGACCAATTAAAAAATACCACCCTAGACACAGAGGAGGTATAACTTTATAACCATTCTTCCTTTTCCTGCTTTCCTCGCAGATATTGTATTTTTGTTTTTGAGAGTTAATTTTTAGGGGGATGATTTTTGAAATAAACTTTTTATTTTAGAATAGTTTCAGATTTACTCAAGATAGCACTGTTCCACATGTGCCACACCCAGTTTCCCCTATTATTAACATCTTACACGTTTTGGTACATTTATTACAATTAATGAATAAATATTGATACTTAACATTAAAGTCCATACGTTGTTCACATTTCCTGGATTTTGACCTGACGTCCTATTTCTGTCCCAGGATTCCATCCCAGATACCACATTACATTTAGTCACCATGTCTCCTTAGGCTCCTCTGGGCTATGGTAGTTCTCAGACTTGCCTTTTTTTTTTTTTTTTAATTATTATTATTATTTTTTGCGGTACGCGGGCCTCTCACTATTGTGGCCTCTCCCGTTGCAGAGCACAGGCTCCGGACGCGCAGGCTCAGCGGCCATGGCTCACGGGCCCGGCCGCTCTGCGGCATGTGGGATCTTCCCGGACCGGGGCACGAACCCGCGTCCCCAGCATCGGCAGGTGGATTCTCAACCACTGCACCACCAGGGAAGCCCTATCTACAAAAGTTTTTGGAAACTTTTCCATGGGAGATTTGTCTATTCTCCTCCCATTTATTTATTTATTCAATTATTTATTTATATCAGTATGAACTCATATATTTATTTTGAACTTTGAGTTATAATCCAATACTACTTTCTTTTTTTCTTCTTTTTTCTTTTTTAAAAATTGAACTATATTTGTTTTACAATGTTGTGTTAGTTTCAGATATACAGCAAAGTGATTCATATATACACACACACACACACACACACACTCATATACATACATATATATATTTTTTCCTTTTTTGGATTCTTTACCATTATAGGTTATTACAAGATATTGAGTATAGTTCCCTGTGCTATACGTTAGGTCCTGGTTGCTTATCTATTTTATATATAGTAGTGTATATATGTTAATCCAAAACTCCGAATTTATTCCTCCCTCCCTCCTTCCCCCTTTGGTAACCATAAGTTTCTTTCCTATGTCTGTGAGTCTGTTTCTTTTTTGTAAATAAGTTCATCTGTATCATATTTTTAGATTCCACATATAAGCTATATCATATGATGTTTGTCTCTCTGTCTGGCTTACTGCTTTCTTCTCTTACTCAAATTATTTCAGCCTTGGCCACTGGGAATGCTTTTAGCTGGCTCCTGTGTCCCTTTGATGTGACTCCGTGGTTGTCGTTTTCCATCACCTCCTTACTTCCTGGCACTACAAGATGCTCTCGGCTCATCTTGTTTATTTCCTATCCCAGACTTAGAATCCTCCATTTCTCCAGGGAGCCCTGGTTCCTGGTATAAGAACTGGGTATAAGGTACACTTGCGGCTATCAGGGTGTTGTTATTTCTAGGCCCTTTCAGCTGTATAGGAATCTGTATATATACACATAGGTATTTATAGGGCCTATATAGGAATCTGTACATATACGCATAGGTATAACTGTTTCTGTATATATCCATATGTATCTATGTGAAGCTAAACATGGCTTCATAAGAGATGTCTGCAACTCTAATCTGTTACCATATATGTAGATCATTCTAGCCTTTTCTCCTTCCTTCTGATTCATTACATTTACATTGGGATCCTGGAACAGAAAAGGACGTTAGATCAAAATCAAGGAAATCCAAATAAAATGTGGACTTTAGTGAATTAAAATAAATGTATGTACACAGCGATGTATATACATGTAAGCCAATGTCCATACCAGTATTCATAGATCTCTTTTTTTAGTAGCTGGGTATTATTCCATTTTGTGGATGAAAAATAGAAAATGTGAGGATATAAATATTTAGCAGTGACTATTTGGGTTGTTTCCATTTTATTCTTTACTCTTTTTCATGGTTTTGAATACTTATATTTTGTACCAAAAAAAATCCCACCAGAAACATTGAATATATTTCTTTGGGTCTATTTTTGGACTCTCCATTCTGTTCCATCATCTCTTATTTCACCAATACTGCACTGTCTTGGTTACTGCAACTTTATGGTAAATCTTGAAACTGGATAGTGTGAATCCTCCAACTTTGTTCTTCTTCTTAAGTGTTGTGTTGGTTATTCTAGTTCCTTTGCCCTCCCATGTAAATTTTAGAGTCTGTCGATAGCTGCAAAGTAGATTACAGGTCATGATCCCTTTCCTTAATTATTATACTTGGCTCTCAGTAATTGTTTACCATTTCACAAATTCAAATCCATTCTTAAAAATTTGCCTCTACTGTGAAGATATTGACCCTCAAAATATTTGAGCAGTTGCAACACTATTGGAAAAAATGTATTTGCCCTCCCAGGTATTTTATTTAATGGTAACACTTATTTGAATGCATAAATTTGAATATTTAAATATTTTAATCCTCTTCTTTTTTCTTTGATAAACATCTCACTAGACAACGGTTGTAGTCTACTGCCAGGATTGTTAGGAGAGTTAAATTAGAGGGCTAGTAAGAATTAAATACGCTTAGAGATTTAAAAATGTTCAATAAATGTTAATTATTCTTATACTTAACCCATTTTCTCATTAGAAAAAAAACCTTGTGCAGAGTTTAACCTCACATAATAGTCTGGTACAAAATTTATCATTTCTTTAAGTATTGTTTAACATCATGCACCTTTAAAGCACAATGCTGCATTATATAAAAAGCCCTGCTGCCATATAAATGCATTTAATTTTACTCTAGGATACATTAAACATTTGTAATTTTAAAGTTAATGGTTTTTGAGAAAGTATTAAATTTTTGTTAAAAGCACAACTTTGCGACTGTATAAATGCATACTTTTAAATATGGTAAAGGTATGAAACGAATATTGAGAATTTTTATAGATTTCTCTATTGAATGTTTGACAATTTGAGTTTATATGATATGTTCATGCAGGATAAAGTATAAGAAGCATAAAAATTGAATATCCATGAGCCACCGAGTAATCTATAAAGAACAGATATACAAAATTTCTTCCAGTCTCCTTGGGTATTAGAGCCTGCAAAGATCCACTCTTTCAACAGATCATTCTTGGGCTCACTTGGTATTTGGCTTTCTTTTTCTTTTTCTTTTTTTTTAAATTTATTTTTTGTAATTGAACTATAGTTGAATCACAGTATTGTGTTAGTTTCATTTGTGCAGCAAAGTGATTTAGTTAGTTATATATATATAGTTATGTACTTATATATATAGTTATATCGTTATATATAGTTATTATATATTCTTTTCCAGATTCTTTTCCCTTATAGTTTATTACAAGATACTGAATATAGTTCCCTGTGCTATACAATAGGCCCTTGTTGTTTATCTATTTTATGTAACTTGGTATTTGGCTTCAATGCTGACCCTAACAGCAGGAGCAGCCAGATCAGTGAAGTCGGGAAGATAAAACTGTTGAGTTCCATTCTGGAAAGTTAAGATGCTACTCAGAGTGGTACCACTAGGTAACTGATATGGTCTATGTAATAAAATAGTATTTATTATACACCAGAAAGCTGTTGTAATGGGACTCATTATAAAATGAATTAATACATACTATGTATCACATTCTTTCAGTTTTAAAAGACCTGAAAAGATTTTTGTTAGAGTAATTGTTTGAAATAACATTATTAGTGGTTTAATGTTAAGCTTTAAAAGCCTAATGAGTTATTAGTGGTTAAAAATAGCATTAATAGTACCAGTAGTCCTCACAATGTATCAAATGCATAAATAATGTTTGCAACCTGTTAATGAGGGATTACAATTTACAAGTGAATTACATGCATTTTAGTAATAATTATTAGAAAGAGCCTTGTTCCTCCACCTATGGTGCTCCTTTAGATATTCTGTAAAACTGAAGCTTGATATAGTACAAGTGTTTATATCCCACCATCATTAAAAATTTTCACAAACTAGACAGTGGAGGTCAAAGAAATGTCTTTATGTTATGAAATCCTAATTTTGTCACTATTAAATCATTTCAGTGACTTTATTCACTCATTTGACAGCTGTATTTTGAGTTACTTCTACCTGAGCCCGGGAGTCTCCTAGGTACTGTGTACACAAGGACAAATACTTCACAGAGTTCGTGTTCAGTGGTGGTGACAAAAGTAAAAGCAGAGGTTGAGGGCTTGCCTGGAGGCGCAGTGGTTGAGAGCCCGCCTGCAGATTCAGGGGACGCGGGTTCGTGTCCCGGTCCGGGAAGATCCCACGTGCCGCGGAGCGGCTGGGCCCGTGAGCCATGGCTACTGAGCCTTCGCGTCCGGAGCCTGTGCAAAGGGAGAGGCCACAGCAGGGAGAGGCTCACGTAACACACACACACACACACACACACACACACACACACAGAGCAGAGGTTGAAAACCTTACATAAGGATCCATGACAGAGCTGAGAACTGGGACCAGCTCAAGAACTATTGAACAGGAGCCCCAGCCCCGATGGGGTGTGTTGGGCCATGCTGGTGTGGACTGAGGGAAAAGGAAAGGAAAGCTTCCCAAAGTGGTGAGGCTAATCTTTGGGAGGAGTGGCCTTGGCCTGGTGTGGTCACTGCTGGGCATTCCAGGTAGCACAGGGCTGTGATCCTTGAGAAAAGTAAAACTCCACATTCACCCTGACTTTCTACCTGGACTTTCCAAACTGCAACACAGGGAGATGGGGCCCAAAGAGGGAAGAGCCTGCGGTAATAGCTTTAGAACAGATCAACAAATTGATAGAACAAAATAGGGAAACCAGAATTAGACCATACACATATGGTCAATTAATTTCTAGGGTGGTAGCAAGTAAATTTAGTGAAGAAAGGAAAGTCTCTTTAATCAATGGTGCTGGCATACCTACATATCCATGTGGAAAAATAGACCTTGACTCCTATCTCATATTATACATAAAAATTAATTTGAGATGACTCATAAGCCTAAACATAAAAGTTATAACTATAAAGCTTCTAGAAGAAAACAAAGAAGAATATGTTTATGACCTTGGAAAATGTAGATATCCTAGGACAAAGAATTATTAATCACCACAGAAAAAAACTGATAAATTGGATTTTATCAGAATCAAACACTTCTGTTCATTAGGAGACACAGCTAAGAAATGAATAGTAAGCCGCACAGAGAAAATGTTTCACACACAGGAGAATATGTTTATGATACATATAATTGCCAGAGACTTGTAACTAGAATATTAAAATAATTCCTATAATCTAATTGTACAAAGGCAAAATGTCCGATTTTTTAATTAAAAATTACAAAAATAAAATGGGCAAAAGACTTGAATAGCAACTTAAAAGGAAAATATGCAAGTGGTCAGTAATCACACAGAAAAGTACTCAACATTATTCATCATCAAAGAAATGCAAAATAAACCTAAAAAGAATGCCATTGTTTAAACACAAGAATGGCTAAAAATTAAAAACACTAATTGTACCAAATGTTGGCAAGGATGTGGAGCAACTGGAAAGCTCATAAATTATCCAGAGAGTGTAAAATGGTAAAGCCGATTTGGAAAACAGTTCGGCAGTTTCTTATAAAATTAAACATGCATTCATCTACTCTATGACTCACCAACTCCACACCTAGGTATTCACCTCCCCACAAAAAAAAAGAAAGAAAAAGAGGAAAACATAAGTCCACAAAAGTCCAAAAAAAACATAAGTCCATAAGTTCAAGAGTCTTCATAGCAACATTATTCACAGTAGTCTAAAACTGAAAATAATTCAAATGTCCATCAAATAGCGAGTGGATAAACAAATTGTGATATATTCATACAATGCAATACTTTTTAACAAGTATTTCTTTTAACTATTTAACTATTCCTTTAACCAATAAGGAATTCAGTACTAACACACATAACACAAAAAAAGAATCTCAAAAACCTGCTAAGTACAAGAAACCAGACACAGAAGTGTACATGCTATAGGATACCATTCATAAAAAAAATACACACGTGTGCATGTGTCTTATATATATGAGTAAGCTACTCATACATATAAATTGTGTAGGTTGTAGATGTTTCTTACTTGATGCTTACACATATTTTTGACTTTTTGCTACCAGATTCAATCAGAAAGTCGTGATCATTCCACTTGCGAAACATATCTCCAGTTCATCTCTCCGCATCTGTACTTACTATGTACAGCCATCGTCATTTCTCACCTGGACATTACATGAGTCTTCTACCCAATATCCCTGCATCTGGTCAGTTGTTTCATCTATCTTCCTTCATACTAAAGCCTTACCTTTCTGACATTCCAATACATCTATACTTCTCACTTAACTAAAAACCTCCCACCGTCCACGTGCCCGTGCCGCAAGGCATATCATAACATTTAAAGTGAAGGTAACCTTAAAATGTGCTAGACTGAATGTGTTATGTTTATAATCCCGTGCAATCATAGCCGCCACCCCTCGAAGCGAGTGCAGTTACTCCCTTCCGCTACACAGATGAGGCAGTTAACAGATCTGTTAAACAGCTTGCCCAAAGACACATAACCAGCAAGTAACGAAGTCAGGACTTGAACCTATGTTGTCTGACTTCAGAGCCCGAATACTTGTCCACTAGACCTACTGCCTCTCTTTAGAGTTTGCCTCTAGACTTTGTTACCCAAACTAGTCTTCTACCTCGGCCCTGGGCTCGCACCTTCCATTCACACTGGCTTCCCGGTGGCCTTTTGCACATCCAACCTTCTGTTCCCATGGCTTCTTCTGGAGCTCCCATTCCTTCTGACTGGCAGGCTCTTCACTCAAGTTCCCACTCAAGAGTCACTCCCTTAGGAAAGCTTTTCCCGAGTTCCTCCAGGTGAAGCATCACCCATAGCTGTGTTCAGCCCCAGGCATGATGGTCATGGGTCCTTTCCCGTATTCATCATTTTTTATTTTGAAGGCATGTTTATGTTTATGTGTATGTGTCCCCTCGTTGGAGCTCCTCCAGAGCAGACTGTCTTCCTCATCATTGTTTTTCTCATTCCTTAGCATACAGAGAAGCAGGTCCATAATAATTATTTGTTGAGTAAACAAACCTTTTACTGCCAGACACTCTAGGGTCAAAGTTGCATTTGCCTAATTTTGATCTCTCACTGTAAATTATTTGTTAGTAACAAAATGGTTTAAAGCTCAGCTGAAAAACTCAGAAATCAAAAAGGAGGGAAAAACTGGAGATGAGGTTCTTGTTTCCTGGGCTGAGGAGTTTTATGAGGTTATTCTTTAAGAGCACTGGAGAATGTGGAATTTTTAGAGCTTAAAATGATTGGCTGAGATATTAAGCTGCTTTGCCAGCTGTTCAAAAACTGGATTGCTCCCAGCATATAAATAACTACTGTTACGTCTCTATAAAATTCTAGACCTTGAATGGCACATTTGATTAGAGTGAAATGAAAAAGAATTGTTATAAACAAGAAGGTGAGATTAAAAAGATGTATTCAGTAACTACCTATGATGAGTTCAAATAGCCTTTCCAAGTATAGACATAGAAAATTAAATTAAATACTTGTAATCTTAAAGGAACTAAAACATAGACCTTACTGGAGTTTAATCGTACTCTTAGCAATCTTCCTTTTGTCCCTTTGGTGGGGCTTCTTGCAAAGGAGAGTCAATTGCATGTCGTTTTAGCAATTTCTACCGCAATTATATCAATGTAACATCTTTAATGTCTATTTGTGTGATATTTATTAAGAGGAATTTTCTTTTATGTATGTGCTTCTAGTAATATGAATTACTGGTTGAATGCATTAAGTATGAATGGTAGCAGCTTGTAAATACCCATGGGTAGGCATGGGATCTTCCATTTCCAGTATGGGTATCAATAACAGTGGGTGTCTTTTTCAGTGTCGCTCGTGGCCCTACCTGATTTTAGCTATGTTTACATACAACTGATGTTACTAAGTTCCATTCCTTATGCTAAGCTATAGGAGTGGAAATGTAACTGCCTTTACTGAGATGGTAACAATTAACTGACTTGAATAGACCTAGTATAGGGGAAGTTGGCCGATCCAAATGGGAATGGCGAAAGCAAAGAAGAGGAAAAAGTTTGAAATCAAAATATTATTTCAAGCCAACAAGCGTTTATTGAACATTGAACATGTATGCCCAGCTCTGTATTAGATCCTGAGGATACACACAAATACACAGTAGGAAATACAGGAGCCTCCTTTCAATATGCTCGTCAAGACAGTGAAAGATGCAATGCAGCAGAAACTTAAAGAGTCCTGACTGAGATCTATAAACTTTTAGGAAAGTCTTCCCGGGTATAGTGCCAAGAGATCAAAATAAAGAAAAATACCGAAGGATTACTCACAATTTGCTGACCTAAGGTGGAAGAGCTCCGTCACTGGGAGAAGGTAGGGGATATCGGGGAGCAGATCCATCTAAAGTTCTCGAATTTGTGAGGAGAAGAATGGGCTTACAGTACTGTTGGTGGCAAACCGCTTAGCCTTAGATTCATCCTTATGATTGGCTGCTGCATCAAGGCAGCGTCAGGGTTCAGCTGGGGACCACAGCAAACAGAAAGACATCTGTTTGGAAAGGCTGTGACAGCAGCCAAGGGGAGGAACAATGAAAAGCCACAGGTAGTGCCTGGTATGGAGCCCCACCCACAAGGGAGACAGTCGCAGGAATATGGCGCCAACACTCTGGTCTTTCCCAGGCCTCTTAGTCTGCTGGTAGGTGAATCAGTGGGGTATGTTTATGCCAGTGAGACATCCTTGGGCAAGATTAAAAATGCAGCTAGATTGACAGTTAGGGACACTAGGAGGAAAGCCACTCCGATGTAGGAGTAGACACCAGGGATGGGTAGACTGCTTCTTATTCATGAATAAGAAAACATTAAAAATGAGCCCCCGCCTCACACATGTACATCATGGTGATTCATTTGCTACCACATATAGTTACATCCTTCAACACCCACCATAGGTACCTGTCAGAGTACAGAATACAGAGATATGAGTTGCCCGGTTGCAACCTCTTGCTGATGGTGCCCTGTGTTTGTTTGACTCGTTGCCCCGACTTTGGGAACCCACTCGCTGAGGCTCAGCTGTCCCGCTGCACTCTGACTCTAGCATGTGCATGCTTCATCATTTCTGTTTGCCTGACTTGCACCTCTTAACTAGATCCTTTGAGTTGATTGTTGGCTTCCGGCCCAAATTTCCTTTTCCCTGTCTCTTTACTCTTAGTGGGTTTTGTTTTGTTAGATTTATTTATTTTTATTTATTTATTTTTGGCTGCGTTGGGACTTCGTTGCTGTGCGCGGGCTTTTTCTAGTTGCAGTGCGCGGGCTTCTCATTGCGGTGGCTTCTCTTGTTGCAGAGCACGGGCTCTAGGCATGCGGACTTCAGTAGTTGTGGCACGCTGGCTCAGTAGTTGTGGCTCGCGGGCTTAGTTGCTTCGCGGCATGTGGGATCTTCCCAGACCAGGGATCGAACCCATGTCCCCTGCAGTGGCAGGCAGATTCTTAACCACTGCACCACCAGCGAAGTCCCCTACTCTTAGTGTTTTTTGCACTGCCTACCTTGACCAGTTTTTGAGATCCTTCCCTGCCAAGCACTGTGCAATCCATTCAGCAACGTTGAGAGTGCCACGGACTGAATTAGGTCCCCTCCCCCAAGTTCCTGTGTTGAAGTCCCTAACCCTCAGGTGATGGTATTTAGGTTTAGATGAGGCCATGAGGGAGGAGAGAGAGGACACAGACAGTAGCCTTCTGCAATTCAGGAAGAGAGTTCTCACTGAAAATGTAATCAGCTGACACCTTGATCTAGGACCTCCCAGCCTCCAGAACGGTGAGAAACAAATTTCCCTTGTTTAAGCCACTCAGTCTATGGTATTTTTTTTTATAGCAACCTGAGATGACTAGCATAGACAGAAATTTACAGATGAGGAAAACAAGACTCAGAGAACAAAGCACTTTCAGAATTTAGCTAATTAAACCTCTACTTGAGTAAAAAAAAAAAAATCTTTGCTCTTTTCAGCACACAGTACTGCATTAAATATTGGATAGTTTTCGCCACTCTCATGGTAAACATGCCTTTACTGAAATGGAGATAAGGTTTAAATTAGCCATCTTGCTATGGGTAAGATATTGAGGAGGACAACCTTAGACTTCCTATATTTAGACGCCTTTTTTGTATTTTACTTGCATCTCTATCGAGCGCTTTTCTTTCCTTTCCATTACACATGGATTTACATAAAGGCACGGGTATCCAAGCTACTTCTAAATCGTTAGGCTGTAGGACTTAGTCTGTTGACTTTCCATAACAGAGCACTTAGCTGAACACCAGATACATGTGGCTTCTTCTGGATAATACTTCATTGTGATAGTGCTTTTCATATTTTGGTGAAATGAATATGCATCAGGAAAACAGAAATAAAAATTTGAGTCTCAATTTCCCCTCAGCCACTTTGAGTGTTTTCTGAAGTAAGAGGCATTTCTCTTAAGAGGCCAAAATGAGAGGCCAGCCAGGCAGCAACCGTGGTCATTAATATGGTCCTGTGTTTTCTGTGCCCTCTAGGTGGCTGAACCTTCGCTTGTCCTGTCACTAAGAGGGTGAAACTATTTCCAAGGAATTATCTGAATCAACTTTGTATCTCCAGGTTTAGACCTGTTGGGAAAATGGCTTGTTTAAAATTTAGTTTTACGCAAAACTTCCACTATTTTATTTTCCCAGTTCAAAACAAACAAAAAAATGAAACAAATGTCTAATATATTGAATCATAGTAGTTCTTTTAATGTTATTTCATCAGCTGTATATAAAATCCAGTTCATCTCTTGGTTTGAAGCAGCTCTGCTTAGGTCCGCAGTTTGAATCTAGAGCCACAGATTTACAGACATACAAATGGCAGTGGTGACAAAATGATCCCGTTCCTATGTATGTGACCTGAACCAACACCGCATTGACTCATATTAAGCAGGCCTTTTGAAAGAAGATGAGAATTCCATCCAATAATTTTGTTATATATTTATAAATGACAGAAGAAAAGTTTAAGATGCTAAGATTTAATTTAATGGATCTTGGATTGCGTGTACAGTGAGTTATGCCAAAAAATAGAATTTAACGTTCTGGAGTAAAACAGGCATTTATTATGAGAATCACTGATCTGTCCTGGAAACCTGTGCTTATCTTTTTTTGCCATTTGTCAAAATGGGTTTCTCTTTCTATTTCTTCTATTTACATTATTTTCTTGTTCTTCCTTTCTCTATAGCAGATGGCATTTGCAGAATCTAAAAATCTCAGTGCTTTTCTTTAACATGGAAATTTAGATCTCATCCAGAACGTCAGGTCTGGGACAGATTACAGATACTCAGCTGCTGTAGCCTGCGTGTGGTGACCCCATCCCCTGCCCAGCTGACATGAGGAGGCCTCATCAGAAGAGCCACTTTGTGGAGAACGTGCCACACGGCTCTGCCCTTGAGTCATGGGAATCAGTGGAACAGGGTTTCTGAAGCTGATGTCTCTTGGGGTGGCAGGGAAAACAAAGTTTCAGGTCATTTTCTTTTTAAAGAACAAATGCAATTAATAAAATATGGAGGCACCAGAGAATTTATCGACTGAGCAAAATAACAGAAAATTCAGTGTGGAACAATGTCCTTCATTTCTTCTATTGCATATGGTTGTGTAGATGTTGATTTCACTTCCAGTCTCAGATTCAGGTTATCAGGAATAAGTCTGTATCAGGGTTTCTTAACCTTGACACCGTTGACTTGTGGGGACAGGTCACCCTTTGTCTTGGAGGCTGTCCTGTGCGTTGTAGTATGTTTAGCAGCATCTCTGGCCTCTAGTAACTAGATGCCAGTAGCACTGCCTGCCCCCCTCCCATCCCACCACCTCCCCATGCAGCCAGGACAGCTAAGAATGTCTCCAGAAACTGCCAGTTGTCCTCTGGAGGCAAAGTCACCTTCCTCTCCCACTGAGAACCACTGGATATATTTCTTGAACACAAAGACTTAACCCATTCATCTTTGCATCCCTGGTTCATAGCAGTGTCTAGCTCTAGCATTTACCCAGCAAATGTCAACTGAATGACTAAATAGAAAGTCGAAACTAGTGTCTTCATGTATGTAACCATTTTTTGTGCCTAAATGTATTAATATATGTGTTTTCTTAAGAGAGGTCTTTCGATATGCTTTTTTCTAGAAAGCTTTTGTTATTACAAGGATAACAATTTTCATGTAATTATTTATTCCTGTTTCTTCACTAGTTATAATTACATCATAACTTCATATTATACTGACATAGTCTGTGCATCTCATAGACATTAATGTCTGTATATTTATCATTCCTTCTGAAGATGCCGTGAATCTGGTCTTATTAAAGGGGTATCTTCTGGAAAGTCTGGTGAAAGGATACTGACCCTTTTGATTCTACCTGGCCCTCAGGAGTCCAGGACCCAGGAGTACCTGGCATGTGGTGCTGACTTAGTCCCATTCCACTGGGCAGCACGATAGAGTGATGGTTCTGAGTACCTCCTGGGGAATGTGGTGATTCTGAGTCACCTGCCAAAGAAATTCAGGCAGTAAATAAAGATGGAAGAAAATCTGTACCAGCCCAGCATAATGCTAAAATGTTTCTCCTCTTAGGGTTAGCACTTTCATCTCGGACATTTAAGAGGCACAAATCGGCAGCAATCAACATGGCAGCCCCTGGTGTAACTAACATTCAGGTAGCACGTGCTGTGTGCCCTATAGTGTTCTGAGAACTCTACTCGATTTACTCACTGAATGCTAACAACCAGGGCACAAGGAAGGTGCTCTTATTATCTCCATTTTACAGGAAAGAAAACTGTGTCACAGAGAAGTTAAGTCATATAATTCATTAATTCCATGAATATCATTGAAGTGCGTCCCATGTGCTAGGTGCTGTGATGTGCTACAATGTATTCATACATGGCATTCACCTTGACCTCAAATAGCTTATATCTCTCTGGTGGAGTTGATACTCAAATATACAAAGTCCCAAGTCAGACATGTTAACTGCCATAAATGAGGATATAATCATGTGCTCTGTTGACTGCCTTGCACCACTGGGCAAGTTTATATACCTTCTCCAAACCTGTTTTCTGATCTTTAAAACTGATACAGTGATAATACCTTATGAGGCTGTTGAAAGTACAATGTCTGCATTTATTAATTACTTAATAAATGTTATATAGTAGAAGAGTAACAATTGAATGATTTTTTTTTTTTTTTTCCACTTGGTGTACCAGGGATTTCATGGAGGGGACATTTTAACTAAAGCTGGAAGGATTTGCCAACATTTAACCATCTGGTAACAGGGGGAAAAAAATCTGTTCTTAATGGAGGAAATAATACAATAAAAGTATAGTGCAGGAAAGCTCAGAAAACAGGAAGAGCCCAGAGTTTAGTTTCTTTGTGGCATGAAAGAGTGTAGGAGAAGAAAAAGTAAAAAGAGTAGATTGAGGCCCTATCATTACATTAGCCTCAGGTTAAGGAATTGGGGACTTTTCGTTAGATAATGTGGAACCACTGATAGCTTTTTTTTTGTGATATGCGGGCCTCTCACTGTTGTGGCCTCTCCCGTTGCGAAGCACAGGCTCCGGACGCGCAGGCTCAGTGGCCATGGCTCACGGGCCCAGCCGCTCCGCGGCATGTGGGATCCTCCCGGACCGGGGCACGAACCCATGTCCCCTGCATCGGCAGGCGGACTCTCAACCACTGCGCCACCAGGGAAGCCCACTGATAGCTTTTGAACAGAAGAGTGACAGTGCTTTGGGAAGATTTGTCTGCTGTTGACATGCAGGATGGATCTGAGTGGAGGAGCGTACTGTCCAAGGGCGTAATCAGAAGCCCGTTGCACTGGAGACCATGGAAGGGTCTGGTGAGGCCTCATCTCTGCTCGTGGCCTTGGGAGTGGCTGAGGAGGGAGACAGAAGGGTCCTTTAGATGATAGAGCTGACTGGGTCTGACAGAGATGGAGGAGAGAGTTGTCACAAGTCAAAAGGACCAAGGAAAGTTTTTAGATACCGGGAATGAGTACCTGGAAGGATTGGGCAGTGATCAGGAAGATCCAGAAAACTCCAACAAAAGCTGTACGGTTCGCTTACGAGTTTACCTTTTGACCTCTTGAGTTCAAGGTGACATCTGTTTGGGGATGTGCAAGAAACAGATCTCCTTTCCAGGACCGAAACCTGAGCTGGAGATAGAAATGTAGAGATTGTCTAGGCTGCTGTAGTTATAAGAACTGGCGAAAGGATAAAAGCTGTAGTTTCCATGGAAAGGGTGGCGTGGAGCAACCAGTGACCATGCCTGAGGAGAAGGAAGAGGTTGGGGGGAAATCGGATGAAAACCAAGGGAGAGACCCCAAGAAGCCCAGGTGGAGGGGGAATCCAGAAAACATGGTTGGTCAACGGATTCAGATATTATAGAATCTGGGGAGGAGGAGGACCAACTGGGCTGGTCATGCGTTTGATAAGGAGGATGAAATTTACTTTGAGATCAAATTGCAGAAATGCGTGGCAAGTGAGGAAGGAGTGCTGGGGTGCAGAGGCTGAGTGGTTACATGGAGCAGGGTGCAATTCAAACACCGACCTTGGACTTCCAGCATCAGGGGGTCAGTTCTTGAAAGGAGCACGTGCATGTGAGCGAGTAAGCGCATGCACACGTGTGTGTGTGTGTGTGTGTGTGTGTGTGTGTGTGTGTGTGTGTGTGTGTGTAGGAGAAGCATATGGTGAGTGGAAGGGCCCATGCCCCACTTCAGCCCTAGTCAGTTATTTCCATGTGGAAATGTGAGCCCCGTGTTGCCAGTGGTTTTGATTTTTCAAAAGAAACAGACAATCCAGGGTTTTTTTGATGTGAAATTTGCACATTTTAAAATGTTGGCCCAAATTAAAAAAAACTCTGTCCAAACTGAATAAGGCAAGTCTGCAGATGGGACATAGCCCTTGAGGCTGCAATTTGCTATTCTGGTATAGGTCATGGGTTCCTGATGGTTCTTCATGGAGAGGAAGAGAAAGAGAGTCTGGCTTATCGCAAGCACTAGATAAATATCTGTTGAATGAGAAACAAGGTTGTGGGGAGATTATTTTTAGATAGGAGGAAATGTAGGGCTCTAATTTAATGTAGCTGTGACAGAGTGGCTGTCATGGACATGTATGACAGCTAAGAGAATGCTGGTAAATTAAACCATGAGACATCTCTATTCAAAAAATGTTTTATTCCCCTGTCAATATTGGCAGGGGAATCGTCACCTATTAATACGATTGTCTTCACACCACTGGTAATTCACAGCGACAGTAGAACAAAGATAAATTTGCAATATTATTATCACTATATTAGCACCATTGGTGATTAGTAATTATTAGAACAAAAGTTAACACCACTAAATCATTAGGTAAGCATGCCTTATCGGTCTTTTGTAATATATGAAAAAGTAGTCAAATTTTTCTGCTTGAGTTAAAGTCAGAGTGTGGACTTTACATGAGAAACAGATACACAGGGCAGTGGAGATGTATAAGAGTAGATGCATAGGAAGTGTTTCCATTCACGGTAGTTTTTTTAAACCTTCTGCAAGCTGTTCACTTATCAATCTCAGTCTTCTCCTAGGTACATTTTTCTGCTCAAACTCAAATAGAATTGAAATCACAAATAGTGTGCAGTGCCAACATACAGACTGGTCGATTACTAATAGTACTTTCTGACTCTACCAATTTGGGAAATTGTAGGAAGGCCTGTTTGTGTTTCCCTCGTAAGATGCAACCACTATATCCGGATATCTCACTTCAAGGTAAGTATTGTCGCCCTTTGACAGATGAGAAAACTGAGTCTCAGAAAGCTCAGGTAACTTGCTTAAGGTCACACCCTTAGTAAGTTATACAGCTGGAACCAAATACAGGCTGACTCCAATGCCTATGTCTTGAGGGCAGCTTTAGCCAAATTAAGTTCTGAGTGACTTGTTCCATTGAGTTTCATGAATAGAATTCCTATTTTCTATTGTTCTAGAAACAACAGTCCTTCTTTTGCTCTGGTCTTTGGGGACAGCTACAGTTTTCCATTTTTCTAAAAGAAATTGCAGAAGTAACACTTTGAACCCAAGGCCAGAGATTTCCAAGGGGAAGCTGATGGTTGCAGAACCAGGCCTACCTTGTAATTCTGGAGGCTATGGGACTTTTCATTTCTTATCTGTCTTTTTTATTCTGAAAGCATTTTGTTAAATTACCATTTCCTTACGGGGCTTGGCAATGTGTGAAATCCCAGGAGAAGTCAAGCATCTTTTCCCCATCCTTTTTCTCTTTATAGTCAAAGTTCTTACACAGTTCATATTTTTTCACAATATATGCAACTAGGAAGGGGATTTTCAAGACTGTAAATAATTAACCTATCCTTTTGTGAAGGCTTCAGAAGGATGCCTACAGTTGTGACAGGCATGGGACCCCATGGAAAGCATTAGTATGTTTTACTCTTTTCTCCAGAAGCTCAAATGTATCTCTGCTCTTTGTCATAGTTGAAAAGAAGCATCTAGGGTTTTTTTCTTTTTTTTTTTCCTTTTTTTTAATACAGCAGGTTCTTATTAGTCATCAATTTTATACACATCAGTGTATGCTTGTCAATCCCAATCACCCAATTCAGCACACCACCACCATCCCCCACCCCGGGGTTTTCCACCCTTGGTGTCCATACGTTTGTTCTCTACATCTGTGTCTCAACTTCTGCCCTGCAAACCGGTTCACCTGTACTATTTTTCTACGTTCCACACACATGCGTTAATATATGATATTTATTTTTCTCTTTCTGACTTACTTCACTCTGTATGACAGTCTCTAGATCCATCCACGTCTCAACAAATGACCCAATTTCGTTCCTTTTTATGGCTGAGTAATATTCCATTCTATATATGTACCACATCTTCTTTATCCATTCGTCTGTCGATGGGTATTTAGGTTCCTTCCGTGATCTGGCTATTGGAAATACTGCTGCAATGAACATTGTGGTGCATGTGCCTTTTTGAATTATGGTTTTCTCTGGGTATATGCCCAGTAGTGGAATTGCTGGATCATATGGTAATTCTATTTTTAGTTCTTTAAGGAACCTCCATACTGTTCTCCATAGTGGCTGTATCAATTTCTATTCCCACCAACAGTGCAAGAGGGTTCCCTTTTCTCCACATCCTCTCCAGCATTTGTTGTTTGTAGATTTTCTGATGATGCCCATTCTAACTAGTGTGAGGTGATACCCCATTATAGTTTTGATTTGCATTTCTCTAATTATTAGTGATGTTGAGCAGCTTTTCATGTGCTTCTTGGCCATCTGTATGTCTTCTTTGGAGAAATGTCTATTTAGGTCTTCTGTCCATTTTTGGATTGGTTTGTTTGTTTCTTTAATATTGAGCTGCATGAGCTGTTTATATATTTTGGAGATTAATCCTTTGTCTGTTGGTTTGTTTGCAAATATTTTCTCCCATTCTGAGGGTTGTCTTTTTGTCTTGTTTATGGTTTCCTTTGCTGTGCAAAAGGTTTTTATTTCATTAGGTCCCATTTGTTTATCTTTGTTTTTATTTCCAGTACTCTAGGAGGTGGATCAAAAAAGATCTTGCTGTGATTTGTGTCAAAGAGTGTTCTTCATAGGTTTTCCTCTAAGAGTTTTATAGTGTTCGGTCTTACATTTAGGTCTCGAATCCATTTTGAGTCTATTTTTGTGGATGATGTTAGGGAGTGTTCTAATTTCATTCTTTTACATGTAGCTGTCCAGTTTTCCCAGCACCACTTATTGAAGAGACTGTCTTTTCTCCATTGTATATCCTTGCCTCCTCTGTCATAGATTAGTTGACCATAGGTGCATGGGTTTATCTCTGGGCTTTCTATCTTGTTCCATTGATCTATATTTCTGTTTTTGTGCCAGTACCATATTGTCTTGATTACTGTAGCTTTGTAGTATAGTCTGAAGTCAGGGAGTCTGTTTCTTCCTGCTCCTTTTTTTCCCCTCAAGACTGCTTTGGCTACTCGGGGTCTTTTGTGTCTCCATACAAATTTTAAGGTTATTTGTTCTAGTTCCGTAAAGAACGCCATTGGTAATTTGATAGGGATTGCATTGAATCTGTAGATTGCTTTGGGTAATATGGTCATTTTCACAATATTGATTATTCCAATCCAAGTACCTGGTATATCTCTCCATCTGTTGGTATCATCTTTAATTTCTTTCATCAGTGTCTTATAGTTTTCTGAATACAGGTCTTTTGTCTCCCGAGGTAGGTTTATTCCTAGATATTTTATTCTTTTTGCTGCAGTGGTAAATGGGAGTGTTTCCTTAATTTCTCTTTCAGACTTTTCATCATTAGTGTATGGGAATGCAACAGATTTCTGTGCATTAATTTTGTATCCTGCTACTCTACCAAATTCATTGATTAGCTCTAGTAGTTTTCTGGTGGCATTTTTAGGATCCTCTATGTATAGTATCATGTCATCTGCAAATAGTGACAGTTTTACTTCTTCTTTTCCAATTTGGATTCCTTTTATTTCTTTATCTACTCTGATTGCCGAAGCTAGGACTTCCAAAACTATGTTGAATAATAATTGTGAGAGTGGACATCCTTGTCTTGTTCCTGATCTTAGAGGAAATGCTTTCAGTTTTTTGCCACTGAGAATGATGTTTGCTGTGGGTCTGTCATATATGGCCTTTATTATGTTGAGGTAGGTTCCCTCTATGCCCACTTTCTGGAGAGTTTTTATCATAAATGGGCATTGAATTTTGTCAAAAGCTTTTTCTGCATCTATTGAGAAGATCATACGGTTTTTATTCTTCAGTTGGTTAATATGGTGTATCACATTGATTGATTTGCATATATTGAAGAATCGTTGCATCCCTGGGATAAATCCCACTTGATCATGGTGTATGGTGTATGATCCTTTTAATGTTTTGTTGGATTCTGTTTGCTAGTAGTTTGTTGAGGATATTTGCATCTATATTCATGAGTGATATTGGTCTGTAATTTTCTTTTTTTGTAGTATCTTTGTCTGGTTTGGGTATCAGGGTGATGGTGGCCTCATAGAATGAGTTTCTGAGTGTTCCCTTTTTTTTTGCAATTTCTTCGAAGAGTTTGAGAAGGATGGGTGTTAGCTCTTCTCTAAATGTTTGATAGAATTCACCTGTGAAGCCATCTGGTCCTGGACTTTTGTTTGTTGAAGATTTTTAATCACAGTTTCGATTTCATGACTTGTGATTGGTCTGTTGATATTTTCTATTTCTTCCTGGTTCAGTCTTGGAAGTTTATACCTTTCTAAGAATGTGTCCATTTCTTCCAGGTTGTCCATTTTATTGGCATAGAGTTGCTTGTAGTAGTCTCTTAGGATGCTTTGTATTTCTGCAGTGTCTGTTGTAATTTCTCCTTTTTCATTTCTAATTTTATTGATTTGAGTCCTCTCCCTCTTTTTCTTGATGAGTCTGGCTAATGGTTTATCAATTTTGTTTATCTTCTCAAAGAGCCAGCTTTTAGTTTTATTCATCTTTGCTATTGTTTTCTTTGTTTCTATTTCATTTATTTCTGCTCTGATCTTTATGATTCTTTCCTTCTGCTCACTTTGGGTTTTGTTTGTTCTTCTTTCTCTAGTTCCTTTAGGTGTAAGGTTAGATTTTTTATTTGAGATATTTCTTGTTTCTTGAGGTAGGCTTGTATAGCTATAAACTTCCCTCTTAGAACTGCTTTTGCTGCATCCCATCTGTTTTGGATCATTGTGTTTTTATTGTCATTTGTCTCTAGGTATATTTTGATGTCCTCTTTGATTTCTTCATTGATCTCTTGGTTATTTAGTAACGTATAGTTTAGCCTCCATGTGTTTGTGTTTTTTTCCCTGTAATTCATTTCTAATCTTATAGCATTGTGGTCAGAAAAGATGCTTGATATGATTTCAATTTTCTTAAATTTACTGAGGCTTGATTTGTGACACAAGATATGATCTATCCTGGAGAATGTCCTGTGTGCACTTGAGAAAAACAGTAATCTGCTGTTTTTGGATGGAATGTCCTATAAATATCAATTAAATCTATCTGGTCTATTGTCTCATTTAAAGCTTCTGTTTCCTTATTTACTTTCATTTTGGATCATCTGTCCATTGGTGTAAGTGAGGTGTTAAAGTCCCCCAGTATTATTGTGTTACTGTAGATTTCCTCTTTTATAGCTGTTAGCAGTTGTCTTATGTATTGAGGTGCTCCTATGTTGGGTGCATATATATTTATAATTGTTGTATCTTTTTCTTGGATTGATCCCTTGATCATTAGGCAGTGTCCTTCCTTGTCTCTTGTAACACTCTTTATTTTAAAGTCTATTTTATCTGAAATGAGTATTGCTACTCCAGCTTTCTTTTGATTTCCATTTGCATGGAATATCTTTCTCCATCCCCTCACTTTCAGTTTGTATGTGTCCCTAGGTCTGAAGTGGATCTCTTGTAGACAGCATATAGATGGGTCTTGTTTTTGTATCCATTCAACAAGCCTGTGTCTTTTGGTTGGAGCATTTAATCCATTCACGTTTAAGGTAATTATCAATATGTATGTGCCTGTGACCATTTTCTTAATTGTTTTGGGTTTGTTTTTGTAGGTTCTTTTCTTCTCTTGTGTTTCCCACTTAGAGAAGTTCCTTTAGCATTTGTTGTAGAGCTGGTTTGGTGGTGCTGAATTCTCTTAGCTTTTGCTTGTCTATAAAGCTTTTGATTTCTCCATTTCTCCTTGCCGGGTGGAGTAATCTTGGTTGTAATTTCTTCCCTTTTATCACTTAAAGTATATCATGCCACCCCCTTCTGGTTTGTAGAGTTTCTGCTGAGAAATCAGCTGTTAACCTTATGGGAGTCCCTGTGTATGTTATTTGTCATTTTTCCCTTGCTCCTTTCAATAATTTTTCTTTGTCTTTAATTGTTGCCAATTTGATTACTATGTGTCTTGGCATGTTTCTCCTTGCGTTTATCCTGTATGGGGCTCACTGTGCTTTCTGGACTTGGATAGCTATTTCCTTTCCCATGTTAGGGGAGCTTTCGACTTTAATCTCTTCAAATATTTTCTCTGGTCCTTTCTCTCTCTCTTCTCCTTTTGGGACCCTATAATGTGTATGTTGTTGCGTTTAACGTTGTCCCAGAGGTCTCTCGGGCTGTCTTCATTTCTTTTCATTCTTTTTTTCTTTATTCTGTTCCGCAGCTGTGAATTCCACCATTCTGTCTTCCAGGTCACTTATCCGTTCTTCTGCCTCAGTTATTCTGCTAGTGATTCCTTCTAGTGTAGTTTTCATTTCAGTTATTGTATTGTTCATCTCTGTTTGTTTGTTCTTTAATTCTTCTAGGTCTTTGTTAAACATTTCTTGCATCTTCTCGATCTTTGCATCCATTCTTTTTCTGAGGTTCTGGATCATCTTCACTATCATTATTCTGAATTCTTTTTCTGGAAGGTCGCCTAACTCCACTTCATTTAGTTTTTTTTCTGGGGTTTTATCTTGTTCCTTCATCTGGTACATAGCCCTCTGGCTTTTCATCTTGTCTGTCTTTCTGTGAATGTGGTTTTTGTTCCACAGGCTGCAGGATTGTAGTTCTTCTTGCTTCTCCTGTCTGCCCTCTGGTGGATGAGGCTATCTAAGAGCTTGTGTAAGTTTCCTGATGGGAGGGACTGGTTGTGGGTAGAGCTGACTTGCTCTGGTGGACAGAGCTCAGTAAAACTTTAATCCTCTTGACTGCTGATGGATGGGGCTGGGTTCCCTCCCTGTTGGTTGTTTAGCCTGAGGCAACCCAACACTGGAGCCTACTGGGGCTCTTTGATGAGACTAATCACAGACTCTGGGAGGGCTCACACCAAGGAGTATTTCCCAGAACTTCTGCTGCCAGTGTCCTTATCCCCATGGTGAGCCACAGCCACCCCCCGCCTCTGCAGGAGACCCTCCAACACTAGCAGGTAGGTCTGGTTCAGTCTCCCTTGGGGTCACTGCTCCTTCCCCTGGGTCCTGATGCGCCCACTACTTTGTGTGTGCCCTCCAAGAGTGGAGTCTCTGTTTCCCCCCAGTCCTGTCGAAGTCCTGCAATCAATTCCCACTAGGCTTCAATGTCTGATTCTCTAGAAATTCCTCCTCCCATTACCAGACCCCCAGGTTGGGAAGCCTGACGTGGGGCTCAGTACCTTCACTCCAGTGGGTGGATTTCTGTGGTATAAGTGTTCTCCAGTCTGTGAGTCACCCACCCAGCAGTTACAGGATTTGATTTTACTGTGATTGCACCCCTTCTACCATCTCATTGTGGCTTCTCCTTTGTCTTTGGATGTGGGGTATCTTTTTTGGTGAGTTCCAGTGTCTTCCTGTCGATGATTGTCCAGCAGCTAGCTGTGATTCTGGTGTTCTCGCAAGAGGGAGTGAGAGCACGTCCTTCTACTTTGCCGTCTTGGTTCCTCTCCCTAGGGTTTTGTCTTTTAACTAAATGTATGTGTGTTTTTGAATGCAAAGATATACATATTTAAATATGTAACATATGGGTATATTCACATATATCCAAAAGTAAACCTATGTATGTATCTCTTCAGACAGATGTTAATGAGATAATAAATATTAATACACTTTATAGGTATACAACTTCATAGGACTCTATTTTTTAAGGCAAAAATATGCTCCTCTGTAACCACACCACATAGACTAAACATCTGTTTTAAAGTGTGTTAAAATCCAGCAACTCAGTGTCAATTGGATCTGGCTTTATGGTATTGCTTGCTTGAATATGGCTCTCACTGGGGGAGGAGAGCTTTCTGATATCATCCAAACCTCCAGAGTACCATTCAAAGCAGCTGGTATTCTATATATTATATAATTATGAAGCACACAGTGTAGTTTAGAATACTTAAGAGGCACTAGGGGCCCACTTCTCAAAATATTTACAGCTTTTATTCTTCTAAAAACAAGAATTTGCATGCCTCAAATGATATGTGTAACTTTGGCATGCAGATTTCATTTGGCTTCTTTTTTCTGGTGAAACTTGCTCTGAAAATATCAATGTTTAGCAGTGAAAAGTCCAAAGGGAGCTGTAGTTGGCAAGAAGGGAGGTCTTAAATGTTTTCCTCAAATTTTGAGTATTCAAGGGGAAACAGGAAAGGTCTGAGTGAAGGATCCCCCGCTGAGGGTCAGGCATAGCATTTGAGGAGAGGCTGGAAAAATGATTTCAGCCTTTGCATTTAAATGGATGATCAGGCCTAAGTACCTACCCAATAGGCCATCTCTGGCGACTCTTAGAAAAATATTGGGAAATTGTTTCTTTTGTGTAGATTCCACAGCATGGTATTAATGCAAGGCTTCATGCCAAAGAGTGGTAAAGTGACCTTCTTAGAGCTCAGTGAACCTGACCATGCAGTGGGCTCCCCATGTCCACTTCTGCCTTTCCAACTGTTGTGCGCCCTTTAGGACCTCATGCAGTCAGCTGTTCACTCGGCAAACATTTGGTGCACCTCTGTGTGACAAGTGCTATGCTGAACAGTGGGAATATAAAAATGAACGTCGCAATATTGTCCCTTCAGGACTCAATTGTTGAAGAGTGAGACAAAGACATACCATCTAATCGGTGTGTCCAGGTGTCCATGGCATGGTAGGAAAAGCAAGGATGGGAATAATGAGGGCGCCAAGGAGGGAGTGTTCAGCTCTAACTTAGGTGGCAGTAGCCACCAGGACGGGCATTGCAATGGGGATGATGCCTGAGGCAGACGGTGCAGGGAAACGATTCCAGAAAGAGGCTGGGAGCAGCAAAGGCGTGGGAAGGCTTTGAGACGTGGGAAGGGAAGGACATGCTCTAACATGTTGTTTGTTTGTTTAATAACTCTTTTAATAAAGCACTTTGGAGCGTTCCTAAACAACTTTATTTCTTTGAAAGGTCTGTGCCTATAAGAGATCTGGGGCTTGGCCTTTGCTTTTTACTGAAAATGTCCCAGATGGTAGTCCTGCCATCTTGGTTGAAGGGTAGCCCTCCCAGGGGTCAAGTGGGGGCTGAATATCTTGGATGAGTGTCACATGATTTATACCCAAAATACAACTGGTAGCAGAGTATTTAATCTGGCTTCAATTCCATTCTGAAAGAGATGATAAAAAAAAAAAAAACAACACTCTGATAGCAGATTAAGAGTGAACAAACTCCTTTTAGAGCTCAAGCTTAATATGCCCCTTTTGTTTATGGAACTGTACTACGAAAAATATATTGGAAAGATGAATAAATTACTAGATCAAAGTATTAATTAATTATACATATGTTCAAATGGTATTAAAATATTAAATGGGTACAGAGTATATATTTAATATAAAATATTAAATATGTACAGTGTACTTATGTAATATTATTACACAAAAAGACAAGAAAATGGGCCATAATCTTAGTGAGTAGAGTACAAAAGACAATTTTTTTATGGTTTTCTGTGTGTATGCCAAACTGTATACAATGAAGCTACGTTTATTTTATAAACAGAACAAAATGCTTTTTCCTATTGGGAATACATCGTGGAAGTAGCAAATTAAACAGAGTTCTCCCTCATGAAAGGACAGTAGGGATGCTTCTAAACCATCCCTAGAAAGCAATCTACTATGATCAGGCTGGCCTGAAAGTCATGTATTGAAGATGATGTATTTTCCACTGTATTCTGTTCATTCAGCAACACAAGATCACCTACTGTATGCTGATACAAAGACATAAAAGATAAATCTGTCCATGGCCTCAAAGGGGCTCTAGTCTAGTTCAGGAAAGAGACACAGAGACAAAGAAAGCAAAGACACATAACAGGTCTAATAATGGAAGTCAGATCAGGTTACAAAGAGGAAGTTGTTAATTAAAATGGAAACCTTGCCTAGCTTATCCCTAACTGCCTTAGGTCTGAAAGCCTTTGCTTCAGATTTCCTGCCAGATTTCTCTTCTTCCATCACCACCATAGTTAAATGCTCTCTTGAGTGCCATATGCATTTCTGCCATGATGTAAGCTCCCTGAGAGCCACATTATGTCATACTCATATTTATATGCCCCATAATGCCTTGAACATAGTAGAAATTCAATACATATTTATGGAACAAGTGAATGGTCCAGTATTCTGTGAGGCTACACACGCAGTAGTAAGAGAAAGTATTTCATTTCAGGCTCAAGCAAACTATTTATTTCATAAATCTGACAACTGCAGTAGTGAAGGAAAGTGGCTACATCTGATCTCGGCAAGTATTGATTGATTGATTGATTGATGCGCCTTCCAGTTGCCATGTGGCAAGGGAAGAGGTTTCTTCATAACGCTAGTGGCCTCTGACATGAACCACAGTGGTTTTTTTTTCTTACTAAATAGTCTTTTCTCTCAGCCAAGGTCATGCTCCCTGGTATGCAGGAAAAGAGTCACTCTTAGAAATATGAAAAGACAGAAAATTCTCTTTTTTAAACCATAGTTGTATGGTTTGTAGAAAGATGCTACCCAGAAAACAATTATTTGTGAAGGGATTGGTTGAATCATTTTAACCTCCGGGGAGCCTGGTTTTTGTGTGGTGTCCAGGAACTGCCTGGGTAGCAGCATCCATGCTACCAGTTCACAGAGCCTGACACCCCTGTTGTGAGTGTTATCATTCAATTTTCACACAGCAAGAGTGACAAGAGCTAATTGTTTGGCCCCCCGTTTGTGTCCTTCCAATCCCGTGAAGTTGACTGTTTTGCATAATCATCTGAATGGCTAATTGAAGCTCAAATAATCGTGTTTCTAAATCTCTAACTAAGATGTGCCAGAAAGGTTGGTTCCATATGGTGAAAAGAAAAGACGTTTCAGTGAGAAGAAATCTTTCCAAAATTTTGCTTTAGTTAAAAAAAAAAAAGTAACTTATTTTTTGGAAGAACCACTATTTCGATTGCATATTACATTAAGATGTAAGGGTGTGTACCTAATTATGTGAACACACACGACACGCATGAACACATCTCTTTAATGGAATAAGCCGAACCATTTTGAGCTTTGGACAGTTAGAAACTTGAGTTCTAGATACTTCAGTGGAAGGTAATGTCATATGGAATTGGACTGTTACTGTGGTACATTTTGGAGAATAAATCAGATGGTTTCTTCCATTGAAATAATGCTGGAAATATGAGTGTGCCGGGCAAAGGGGCATGAAGAAACTTTAGGAGCTGATACATGTGCTCACTATCTTGAATGGGAAGATGGTTTCCTGGGGGCTCGCATATGTGAAAACTTAGCAAATTGTGTTCTTTAAACAGGTGCAGTTGTTGTGTGTTAGTTATACTTCCATAACTAAAAGTCAATTTTAGTGTGCTGGATTAGAGAACCCCCATACAGGTCTCTCACGAAGAGTCATGTAAGACAACTGAGACAAATTCCAATGTGCTTCACCTGGCAAATGTCTACACGTATCATTCCTCCAACTACACATCACTCCTTCTAGGATACAGGAAGATAAAAAATAGTGGATGGGTTTTGTGATAAAGATGGGTATGCCCCTTCAGTATCCCGGACCAATCACCGCTTGCCTGGACCTGTCTCTGGCCTGGAGGGAAGCAGCATGTCCCGTCACTGATGACTTCAGGAACTTGGTTATAATCCAGAATCTGGATTTAGGACTGTGACACCAGCAAGTTACAGTTACCCCTTGGGACCCTTTCATCCTACATGGTCAATTTGATGTCTTAATACATTGAAATGTCAGATTCACCTACATTTATGTGACTCCTCTGTACATTCTTTTCTGGCTGCTCACTGCAAGCAATGTAGACAAAACTGTAGGAATAGGGCCAGAAAGAAAGAGTTTACAGATTCCAAGTGAATCTTATCCAAGGGCAACTGCTTTTGCATGAAGGAGCCTTCTAACAGTAAAATACAACCTTATGTTTATGAATCTCAGTCCTGCTCTTCCCAACACGAGGAGCTGGAGCATATCTCTAACTTCTGTCTGGAGCTTGGAGAGGGGCTTCCCAGATGTGTGCCTGTTGGGCCCAGGAGCTGAGGCTGGGATTAGAGTTTAAGAGGATTGGAATATAAGTTGCTGGACTCGAGGGCATCGTGGGTGAGAAGAGGTCCTAAGAAAGGGAGGCAGCTAGGAGGAGGTAGGATGTCAATTGGTGTGTCCTTCCCCGTAATTCCCAGAGTCATGCTGGAGACTTTCTCTCTTTCTAACTTACTCCCACACATCCAGAGGCAGGTATACTCTCACACATGGGTAAGGAGAAAGAGGGAAACCAGAAAAGTTGAGGAGACCAGGAGCATGGGGCTTGTAGGGGAGAACAGAAGGGATGTGGAGGCAGCAGCATCTCCAAATCCATGGGAGGTGGGGTACGGGGGTTAGGGTGGCCTCTGGACCCACTGAGGGTAAGAATTTCAGTGCCTTCAGGTGGAGAAATTAAGTACACATATGATTTTTCTCTATCCCTTCCTTTACCTCCATTATTTCTTCTTCTCTTGCCTGAAAACTATTCATTTCATTTCTAATTAGAATCAACATTTCAAGTTCAGACTTATTTTTTAGAAATGAATGTTTGACAAACCAGCATCCCGATGTCCAGATGTTAAAATGAACTTTAAAATTAAACCAGGATCCTATCTACATTTCTGAGCATCTAGAAACAAAGCCCAGTTTTTCTTTATAGGTTGGACTATCCTGTTATAGTTAACGTTAATCCATACTAAATGAGCTTTAAGAAAACAGGCTTTCCTTACCTTGGTTCAATTTCATTTTTCAGCTTTTTTTTAAAAAAAAATTATTTATTTATTCATTTATTTAATTTTTGGCTGCATTGGGTCTTCGCTGCTGCACGCGGGCTTTCTCTAGTTGCTGAGAGCGGGGGCTACTCTTCGTTGCGGTGCGCGGGCTTCTCATTAAGGTGGCTTCTCTTGTTGCAGAGCACAGGCTCTAGGCACGTGGGCTTCAGTAGTTGTGGCACACAGGCTTCAGTAGTTGTGGTTCGCGGGCTCTAGAGCACAGGCTCAGTAGTTGTGGCGCACGGGCTTAGTTGCTCCGCGGCATGTGGGATCTTTCCAGACCAGGGCTCGAACCCGTGTCCCCTGCATTGGCAGGTGGATTCTTAACCACTGCTCCACCAGGGAAGCCCGCATTTTTCAGCTTTGATGATTTGCGGTAGCTCCTGCTCAGTTTTGTTAGTCGTGTGCAAATGTACATGATAATGAGCCTTTTGTGTATATGTGTGAAATTCAAAATCCATCTCTAGTCTATTAACTCTGTAAAGAAAGTTACACCATAGGAGGCCATAGTAGTCTGAACAAAAAGGCTTCTATTGTACAAAACCAATTTCCATGGAATCAAGTTGGGCGATAGTGTTTTCTCTTGAATGATATTTGTATTTGTGCAGCAGTAGAGGTGTCCGACCTATCCACTGGGCAGAGGAATTCTATCACTTAGCGGGTGTAAAGATCAAAGGAAAGATGTTTCCTGAATGGCTCGGGTGAAATGGCAGTGCTTCATAATAGTGTTGTTTTCCTAGCCACCTTGATTACTATTTTTGTCAGAGTAAAACCTGGTGAAGCTTGTGCATCGTGTACCTAATTTATTTAGGAAGCAGCAAGTGTTTTCTGTAAATTAAAAAGTACCTCGTTTTGGTTTTAGGATTCTCCTTTTTAAAAAATGTACTAATAGTAATGATCAGCTAATGCCATGTCACATGGCTAACTACAGTGCCTGACACATGGTAGGAATTCAGTGAATATGTATTCATGAATGAATGAATGAACCATATTTCTCTTAAGCAATGGTTCCAAAGAGTACGACTTAATCATACCATCCTACTCTGGAAAGGTTTTTTCATTTTGGTCTAAAATGTGTATTTCCTATCCTTTTCTGGTAATGCAAACATTAATGCATGATCTTATAGAATTACTTTTCATGTCAGAAGATGTCTTTGTAAGATTAGGAATACAATTTTTAACATAGGCTGTTGTTCAATGATTTTTATATCCCTGACAGCATTTTAGCTCAGTGAAGAAACTCAGGATCCTACAAGTACCCTCCTCCACCACCACCCCTAAAATGGTTCTGCAGAAACCTCTGAAGGGTCCAAACAGCAACCTGATTGTAATAAAAATGATGCTCAAAAGCTCGCATGGGATTGTCCCAGGATCCATTTCAAGAGCCTGAGCACTGCATTTAAGAAATGGCACCACACTGATACGCCGCAGGGCCCTGCGTTATAAATCGATGCTGATACAATTCGACAAGTCTGTAATCAGTTTGAGATCATGCTCCGGTATGTTCTACAGCAGACAGATTGCAATTTTCACTTTAGTTCTCTAGTAAAACAGATGATGATTGGGAAAGTTACCCTGCAGTATGCTTGTTAATAGCTTGGGAAAAAAATGTAATATATTTTATTCATTTAGTTGCTCCAAAATAGAAAAAAGTAGATTTTTAGTCTCTCCCTTTTCTAGACGACCACTTGTTTTCACACAGCCTCATATTTTACATGGATGTGTTTATATGTGTTTCCCTCCTCCACCGCAGATGACACATGCCTCCAGAGAAGGGTCTCTGCAGATGTTTTACATCTTTGTATCTCTGGAGCCAGGCACAACATCTAGTATTTTTCAGAATGAAGTAATAGAAGTACACTTTTTAAAGTTTAAAAAAACGAGTCTCCGGTGTTGACTCAAAAACACATGTTCTAATATCATCTATTTGTACGTAGATGTACACCCACAAACTTGAAAGTAAATACGAACTCCTTCATACAAAGCTATTATACAGAAGACCAAACAAAATGTATAGTAAATGCCGCCAATTTATGTAATCAATCCAAGTGGTCCTAACAACTTTAATTTAACACGATGGGTGATGTTGTTTTGCTGAAACTGGCTTCATGCTTAAGAATTTTAAAACAATCTCTGCTTGAGCAATTTATTTTCAGTTGTCAATTTGAGTCTTACAGTTTTGAGTATGATGAACCATTGTTTGATTTGTTATTATTGTTTTGGTTATTTTTCCTTTTAACAATGAACATGAATTTAAATCACCATTTGTTTTGAAAAGCTGATTAATGTAATAGAGCACCTCAAAATACAATGTTCATTTTTTCAAAATACTGTATGTGGAAATTCTTCAGTGCTCATTTACTTCCATACCTACTGTAGATGCCACAGATAAAGTCAGTCTATCTGGTCACAACATGAATATGGTCCTCGCGGCCACAGCCAGGTTTCTGCATTCCTCGTGGCTACACCCCCTTTGTGAGGTTTCAATTATCCCACTCGTTTTCTCTGGGAAAATTTTGAATAATTTTATTTATATGTTAACTCTTGGTTGTAAGGAGTCTTCCAGGTGAAGCAGACTTCTAAAATTTTCATAGGATTTGCAAAACCAGAAATCATACCTTCCGCCTTCCGTGACCCAAAGTTTAAGAAAGACTGCATTAAATGTACTTTATGTGGGTGAATAAATGAAAAAGCATCAATGTGGCCTGATTAGAAGATTCTTTAAGTAATTGTTTGCATATTTCCTTATATGTTTGTTTGTTTATAAGATTGTTTGTCTTTAAGCTGTAGCTGACATATTGCTTTGGGAAATTATGATAGATTTATCTGTTTTATGAATGTAATTCTGGGCTTCCCTGGTAGCGCAGTGGTTGAGAGTCCGCCTGCCGATGCAGGGGACACGGGTTCGTGCCCTGGTCCGGGAAGATCCCACGTGCTGCAGAGTCGCTGGGCCCGTGAGCCATGGCCGCTGAGCCTGCGAGTCCGGAGCCTGTGCTCTGCAACGGGAGAGGCTGCAACAGTGAGAGGCCTGCGTACCACAAAAAAAAAAAAAAAAAAAAAAAAGATCAGAGTTCACTATATATGTGTTAACAGATGTGCCACACTAAAATAAAAACCAAAACCTAATATAGAAAAAAATAACTCACAGAACAGATAAACTAGAAATGGGTTAACTGCATTTTTTAAAAAAATAATTCTTTATAAAAAGGTCCCCAGGGTTTTTTTATGTGCTCAGCTTTCCTGGTGCATTTATATGTTTGATTGTAGATCATTAACCACTTAATGAAATGGCTGGGGGAAAATAGAGAAGGAAGAATTGCTAAAGGTTTGGGAGTCAGTACTAATGACAAACAATTTAGAAATGATAATGCATTTCTAAATTTAAAATGTGAACTAATGGAACTATTTCACTTGAATCACCCAAATTTTAATGACATAATTTTGTGAAAGACACCATGGGTAACCTCAGATTCTTTGCTACCCAAACTGATAAGGTGTTGATTCATCCATTCAATACGTGTTTATTGAATGTTTCATGTGTTCCAGGCATTGTGGGGATCAAAGACGAGCAAAACCAAACACAGTTTCTAACCTCAGAGAGCGTTCACTATAGTGCTCATCCATTTATTTTGAAGTTCTATGGAAAATGTCAAATGATAATGAAGGATAAATTCTCCTTTTTTTTTGATAGGCAAGAAGTAGATTTATTAATATAGGACAGTTGTAAGAGATGCAAGCGGGCAGGCGAGGGAACTCTGCCCTGAGGATTATTAAGTGGGCTACAGTTTTATAGTCAAAGGAAAGGGGGAGGGGAAAATACACCCTTCTTCGAGTAGACATGAGGCTTACATCACTAGTTCCTCCTTCATCTCAGGCTGGAGAGTGTCTGACCCTATGAGGTCAAACTAGGATTATCAGTAGAAAGGTGGTGACATTTTTCTTCCACCTGATGGCCCGGGGCATATCTTGTGCTTTTATTTATGACTTTGTAGTTAAGCAAGGCTGCTTTGTTCCACAATGTTCCAATAGCTTTCTTGAGTGATCATTAACTTGCAGTGGTCTCCCAAAGTTTCCTAGGCTTCCTTCCCTCTCTATGTATAGTCCCCTATTGGGACTTCTACAACTACCTATATAGCTATCCTATTCTATCCCTATCAGGAAAGGCGTTATGTCTCACTAGGGAATGCTTCCCCTGCCTGGTATTATAAGACAGGACACATAAATCTGCTGCTCAGGCAATATTAATTAGACATACTAAAGGAAACCAATAGGGTTACCTGAGCCCACACAGTATAAAATAAAAAATGGGGGCTAATATTCAGGGGCTAATAAAAGCAATAATGGAGGGTTTTGGGGTTTTTTTTTTGCCCCTAGGGTAAATTGCTAGGCCCACTCAGAAAGAAGGCTCGAAAGCATGATAAACTGAACCCTGAAGTTCTAAAACATAGAACTCTTGACATCCAGTTTAGTTGGAAATCTTCTCTCTCTCTCTCTTTTTCTGATATAAAAAAAAGCAAATTAAAGAAAATGTAGTTGGGACTTCCCTGGTGGCGCAGTGGTTAAGAATCTGCCCGCCAATGCAGGGGACACAGGTTCGATTCCTGGTCCAGGAAGATCCCACATGTGACGAAGCAACTAAGCCCGTGCGCCACAACTACTGAGCCTGTGCTCTAGAGCCCATGTGCCACAACTACTGAGCCTAGAGCCCATGCTCTGCAACAAGAGAAGCCACTGCAATGAGAATCCTGTGCACCACAACAAAGAGTAGCCCCTGCTCGCCACAACTAGAGAAAGTCCGCCTGCAGCAACGAAGACCCAACACAGCCAAAAAAAAAGAATGATACTATCCCATCTGATTCTTACTAGAATAAAAAAAAAAGATGAGAGCCCCACAGCGCAGAGGGCATTGATGTCGGTGCCAACACCAGGCCACGCGGGGACCCCGGAGCGTGGCATGGAGAGGCTGGCCTAGCTGGGGCCCATGGCCCTATGTCTTCTGGCTGTGACGCCGGTCCTGTGCACACTGCGGGCCCGCAGCGCCAGGCAGTGGGCACCCGAGGGGCCGGGAGGCGAGCCGGGGCCCCCAGGCGGGTGTGGGCATCGTGTCCACAGCCAGCGTCCCCGAGGCCGCGCTCGGGCCATGATCACTCGGTGACGCTGCGCCGGGACAGCGCGGCCGACCTCTTCTCGCGCTCTGAGGACCTGTGCGCACTGCAGGACTCGGTGCCTCCTCCCGCAGTGCACGCTTCCCTGCGGGAGGGCCTGCTGGACTTAACGCCGACCGCCTCCGCCGGGTGGACTGGGCGCCGCTCCTGAGCACCCTCTGCCCCTGATCTGTATCCAAGGCTTCTTCCAGCCACGGCTTGTCGAGACAGGTTGTGACAGAAATAAAGTTTACAGAAGTCGTGTTCCTGCGATAAGAAATAAAGATGTGACCTTCCAGTTGTGTAAAGCTCATAAATGCTGTGTAAGTGCGTCGGGTGCGCTAAGGAACGTGGAGCTAATTGGGCTAGTTCTGAGAGACAGAGACTTAACTATGTTAACAAAGGTCCATCAGAGTTTCCTGTGGCTGTGACAGAAGAGTCCTTCCTCCTCAGAAATGGAAGAGGTCGATGATTCCTCAGAAAGTGTTCAGGAAGAGCCAGAGAAAATCTGTTTGAAACAAGAAGCATTGAAGGTACAAAGTTAACACTTTAAAGCTATAGAGAAGATTATTTTTCAAATGGAAGCCTGATTGCAACATGGCACAGCTTGTGTAAGGGTTCTGTTTTCCCCTCCCATCTGCATTGATTCCCCTTGAATGGTTCCTTAAGCTTAGACCAAGGTGAATGGTGGACATTTGAACTCTAAGAAATAAAAATCAAAACATGTCGTTAGTAATATATTTTCCTTTCCTTAGAACCTTAGTATATTAGATTTAGGGAGAACCTTAGTGATCATACGATAAAGAAATTGAGTTCTGAATGAATATAGTCAGCTGATTCAGTGCTCTTGTTTTACAGATGAGAAAATTGACAGTTCTAGTTGAACTCTTTTTATAAGAGGAAAATATGGCCTCATTTTAAATAAAAGTAAAGTTAAAAATAAAGAAGATGAGAGCTGGAATAAGAAATGTTTTCTTTAGGGAGTTCCCTGGTAGCCTAGTGGTTGGGATTTGGTGCTTTCAGTGCAGAGGCCTGGGTTCGATCCCTGGTCGGGGAACCATCCTGCATGCTGCGCAGGACGGCCAAAACACAAAAACAAATTAATTAATACAAATTAAAAGAAAACAAGAAAAAAATAGAAATTAAGAAAAAAACGGTTTAAAAAAGCTTTAAAAAGAAAAATGTTTCCTTCAGTATGGCAGGTCGCCATATGCATGGGGGGAGAAGCTCTTTTTGCCTTTCAGCTGGGGAACAACTCCTAGAGAATGCAAAAAGAGTTCCTTTTCCAGACCAAGCGAGTTTATTCCTATGTTTCAAAAGGTTTAACGTTAGAAAATCCTTGAGTAGTATTTAATATGTTTAAAGGTTAGAGGAGAAAAATATGCATCTCAAAAAAAATAAACACAGTGAAGACGTACATATTATCCAATATCCTTTTCAAAGAGTAGATTGAAAGATAAAATACTGGACTTCTCAACCGCAATCAGTTGGACTTACTGCCTCCATTCCCTTATTTATTTATTCACGAATTTTTCTTCCAGTTTTGTTTAAATATCATTGACATACAGCACTGAAAAAGTTTAAGGTGTACAGCATAATGATTTGACTTACATACATCATGAAGTGTTTATCACAGTAAGTTTAGTGAACGTCTATCATCTCATATAGATACAAAACTGAATAGAAAAAAATTTTTTCTTGCGATGAGAACTTTTAGGATTTACTCTCTTAAAAACTAACATGTAGGGGCGGAGTCAAGATGGCGGACTAGGAGGACGTGGGATTCGCGTCTCCTCAGAACTAGGGCACCTACCAGGCACCGGAGGGGGAACACGGACACCTAAGGACACGGGAGGAACCCCCAGCGACCGGGTAGGACGTGGGGCGTGTGCGGAGTGAAGGGGGAGGAGAAGTGGAGGCAGGACGGGACTGGCGTCTCTGAGGGGCGGCTGGGGGAGGGGAAGGGATCCCACGCCCGAAGGGGGAAACTGGGGAACCACTGGGAGGGCAGAGGATCAAAAGGGAGCGTGGCCCGGTTTCCCCCGCCCACTTGGGCCCCCAGGAACCTGCTGAGATCCCGGGCTTGATCCTCTGCCCGCCAAGGCCCCCTCCAGCCATGCGGGTCCTGGGGGAGTGAGAGGGAGGGGGGAGCAAAAGCAAAGGGCGGGCCTACAGGACCGGCACCCCTGAGGGGTGGCTGGGGGAGGGGAGGAGTTCCGACACCCAGCGGGACCCACCCACAGTTAGGGGGTCCAAAGGGGCTGGGGGAGACCCTGGGGGAGACCGTGGGGGGGGGCACGGAGGAACGGAAGGAAACGCGGCCAACACTTCGCTGTCCACTTAGGCACCAGGGAGCCTGTTGGGCTCCCGGGCCTAATCCTCTGCCCCCTGAGCCTCCCTCCTGCCGAGCAGAGCCCGAGCCCCGCCCGTACACCCCCCCACCGAGGGCCGCACGTCTACACTCGGAGACCCCCTCTGAGACCCCCTCCAACGCGCTGGGCCTAAACCCCACCCACACAGCCTCACCCAGGCCTTACCTCCAAACTCCAGAGGCCCTGAAGGATAAATTCTCCTTTAAAAACGTACTCGAGCATCTCCATGTGATACCTTCTTTGCCTTCTGAAGTGTATCTTCTTTATATATTTTCTGAAATATATTGTTGTAATAAATGATTATTACTTTCTGTGTTATTTGTAAATGATAAAGGGATAAGTTTTTCTTAATTTGGTTCTTGGCATATTTATATGGATGTTTTGAGGCTCTAGAAATGGCAATGATCGTAAATATCCCGACTGGCACATTTTATTAGCATGAGTTCACGTAACATAGATGAATCATCCTGACGTTTTTCCCTTAGCTGTTTGGTCACCATAATAATTGGTTCTGTGGCAGGTGGGTAGTGTGATCTTAATTCCCTTTGGTAAATTTGAGTGATTTAATCTCATGGATGAATGATGAGTTGAAGATACATTTGAAATTTTAAAATCCCATCATTTTGGTGAAGATTTCTCTTCCTGATGAATTTAATGAAAGAAAGTAATCTATTAATATTTCACATATACTTACTTATTCATGTGGAAGTAGTATAACAACTCCAAACTCTGTTTATATGAATGATCCGTAGGAACTGGTTCTAATTCCTTTACTTTACCATGATTACAACTTTTAGTTGAGCAAATATTGAACTTTATTAATCCCACCTGTGTATCCTGCTGGGTAATAATATGTATTGGCACATGTATTTAAGATTCTTCAGGCTTTGAACAAAAATGTTGCCATGGGAACCTGATTTCATAGCCCATAGTCCTTTGCAGAACTACACCTGCCTTATGGTAGAGGTTTCCATAGCAACAGTTTTGTTCAGGGAACGTAGAACTTGATCAGAATATGCCGTGAGCCTTTTTTAAATGTGTGCGTTGATAGTTGTGATATTACTATAGTTAATGTGTGTTTCAGAAATACAGGTGGCACCGTGGTGGGCAGCAGTGTTGTTCTTGCTTTCAATCAATAGATTCCTATTGAGTTTAGTAGTCACGACGCGTGGGATTAGGAAATTAAAGCAGTTTCTACTCCCTTTTCCCTGTCTCCTCATCCTCCACTCATTTGACCCTCCTGCTAGAATGTGGTGAGGTAATCCTCCATGGCTCGCATGACCAGAATGCTCATCTGCGATAATGCAGAGCCGTAAGGAAAAGATGTGTCACTAATGTCTGGCCGAGCTCAGCAGGCTCTCTTTTAAAGGGCAGCATCAATCTCGGGAGCTTCTAATCCTACAGAATATTCTACTAATGGTTTTTCAACTTCCTCACATATACTCTTCTTCAAAGAAGGTCCTGGTCTCTAATAACAGAGCATCGTGAGGATGGGGTAAGAATTAGTTTTCATATTTCTGATCTACTGTCTGGTCTCTTTATCTCTTTTTTTTTAAATGTCTTCTTTAAATAGATCTTTATTGGAGTACAATTGCTTCGCAATACTGTGTGTGTTTCTGTTGCACAACAAAGAGCATCAGCCATATGCATACACATGTCCCCATATCCCCTCCCTCTTGAGCCTCCCTCCCATCCTCCCTATATTTACTTTTGACATTAAAAATGTCGACAGCTTCTAAATTAAAGTAGCCCAAGTTCTTTCTTTGCTTGTCATTCATTTGTGTCATATGACATTTATAACTACGGCCATGTGGGAAGAGTATGCTAGGGCCGTGCCGCAGATGATCCGGGGTTATCACTGTTGTGTTTTTATGGTTCTGTCAGCTGTTAGATGCATCCTCATCCTTAAGGACTGCGCTCCTGTTGCTGCCAGGTCTGCTGGCATGTTGCTGTTTCTCGGCAGGTCTCAAAACAGGCAGCAGCGGATTTTGCGGCAGCCTCAGCTGCTGCTTACAGTCTACAAAAGAGCTGACTGGGGGCTATTACTGATGCCAGTCATCCTCCACCAGCAAGGGCGTCAAAGGGACTTTTAGAGACCATGGGGCTGCTTTCAGCAGAAACCCTAATCAGATCGTCTTCCTTGATCAGGGAAAGGAATGTAGGAAGATGAGGTGGGTTAAAGGAATTAGAACAAGTAAATGCATTCTGAATGCATTCAGAACAAATTAGCTCAGAGTGCAAACAGAGATTGATTTGTCTGATTGAGTGGAAGCATAACTTAAGAAGCCTGAGGTCAGGCTTCTGCCAACTTAAGGCCTTGGAAAGTTAAACAAATACAGGGGAGTGTGAGAAACACATTTATTTATAAAGAAGGAAGGGGAGAAGAAAGGGAGGGGGGGTGGAGGGGGAAGGAGAGAGGGAAGAACAGACTTAGTAAATGATAAACCCAGGAAGTCGATCTAGAGGAATGTCATTACAAAAAATTGTAGGTGAGTTTCTTTTTTTTTTTTTTTGCCTCACCGCGTGGCTCTTGGGATCTTAGTTCCCCAACCAGGGACTGAGCCCGGGCCCTCAGCAGCAAAAGTGCAGAGCCCTAACCACTGGACCACCAGGGAATTCCCTAGGTGAGTTTCTCTATACAAGGATGAAACTACAATGTAGGCGAGTATGTACTAGATCAGGAATCAGACAGTCTTGGTCTCCTGACTCACCTGTAACCTTGGATTCATCACCTCAGTCGCCTTTCTGTAAATTAAATGATGAGGCCAGAGCCACCTCTGTGTTCTCTGAATGTGTGTGTAAATCCAGTGGAGAAGGGTCATCGGAAGCGTTTTTGTCTCCTGAACAACTATTTGGAGTAGACCAGCTCAGCTTTTATTTACTGAGCATTATCATGAGCTTTCTTTTGAAGAATATCCTTCCTGGATTATAAAAAGTTGTAAAACCTATCGGAACTGATGATTTCCTAAATCCTGCCCAGCGCTAATACTACGTTCTATGTCCCAGTCTTTACTAAGCTTATAAAATGATGGCTTTTAATCATTGGTTAATATAGTTATGAGAGTGTTGAGCTCATGGTCATCGCTTAATCAATATTTCTTGAGTTGAACTGAACTGAATTTCATCAGTTCTGGAAATGGACTGTACAGATTCTTTTCCTAAAATGCCAAAGAAACGATTTAAATCAGTGAGAAGGCTGGTAACCCCGAACAAATCATAGCCCTGCCCTTGCAAAAATAAAGGCAAGGTTTGGCCTTTATATTTGGGAGATTCTGTGCAGTTTGGATCACTGGACCTTAAATTCAAAGGAAGCTAAAGACCATAAAAGTCCAGGGAAGCTAAAGAAAGGTATTGTAACCACAGCAAGAATACACACAGGAATAGGGGCCCGGCCAGGTAGGCCAGATTAACCCATCATGTCTTTAGCCTTTTAAATATGAAGATTGAGGAAACTACAATCAAAGTCTAAAACCTCTGAGGAATATGAATATGATGAACACAAATTTGTTCATCCAATTTTGGACCGTTATTGCAAGGGTACCAACTTCCCTTGCAACTTTACAGAGATGAGTTTAGGCCAAAAGGAGGTACTCCCTCACATATAAAGTAATTTACTAATGGGGTTTATTACTCTCAGAGTTTGAATACACTGGACATGTAGAACTTGGATCTAGTGGGGTGCACGTTGTAGGTTGATTACTTGGGTCCCTGCCTCCTGCAGTTTTCTGTGTGTGACCTGGCTCCTGTGCCTGGTGACTCTCAGATTTTGCCCTCCATCCAGATGGAGTGGTTTTCTACTAAGATAGACTGGTGGTCTTCTCCTAATTCGCAAGGAGTGGACTTAATGCACGGCATAGTCTTAGTTTCTGTGCCTGATCTCACAGTTATACCTAAGAAGGGAGAGGCACGTTCTCCCATCCTTTTTTTCCTGAAATTTTAGCTTACTTTTGCTAAACTCTAATAGGTGATGATTTGCCTCCAAAGTATATGGGTGTACACATACACATGTATACATATATACATGTACGTGAATGTATATGTTTATGTAATGTGTGTGTACATCGAGATCACTAGGGCAACATTTTCTAGTGGTCCACCAAGAACCCCATGATTACTGAATGTTCTCCAGGTGGATGAGGATGGAGATGAGGACACTCCAGGTAAAGGCAGCCTTGATGCGTTAAAGCTCAGCCGTGTGGGACTGCCTTGGAGGTTCTCATTCTAAGGAGTAGCAGATGGTTCTCTCTGGGCAGCCAGAACTTTGGGTGAGGTGAGCTGTGCCAGAAAGGAGAGGTGAAGCATAATAAGGTTGGCGATCTATGTAGATGCCAGATCACGGTGGTGGGGGGGCGGGTGGCCTTGGTCCCTCTGTTATAAGTGGGTTTATTATTTCATAAGTAATGGGACACCATTTAAGCATGAGGTGAACGAAATGAAATTTACATTTGAGGAGGCTCTTTCTGGAAGTGGATGGAGAGTGGACTGCTTACAACAGTGAAGTCAAAGATATCTGTCCCGCGCTGTGCTGTCCTTTTCTTCTCGTTTTCTACTTGTTACATTTCATTCAAGTCTTCTAGAGAAGCGAAAAGAAAGACGAGAAAAAAAAAATCATTCTAGTTCCTTAAAAGCAGCATAACTAATAGTTTATGAATGAGCTGAGTTTCTTATTTTTTCACTAAGCCAGGATTTTCTGTAATGAATTCTGTCACAGAGATCTAATTAAGCCCTAATAGCAGTGGCTGAGAATAGTAACAGGAAACGTGTTAAGTGGGTAGGTGGTTTATTGGTAGGTGGTTTATTTTCTCCTATTGTTACCTCTTCTGACCTTTACAATGCACTTTACTCAAAGAAATCTAGTCTCGGGTACCAGAGAATTGTTGAAGTGCAAAGTTATACACATCTTCCAAACACAGAAGCTTTACCCTCTGGCAAATGTTAAGAGGGATAGAGGTTCCTGTCGAAATGTAGAAAATTTGCTCTTTTGTTCTCATGTGAGGATGAAGTGAAAATGTCTAGATCTGACTAAAATACCTTGTCTTTAAGTAACAACCATAAGTCACAAAAGAAGTTGAATACAAATTCTTTTCATCTTAAAAATAAAATAAGATATTTAATATGGAATAAATATATCAAAGGATCCAATCCTATGAAAAGGCAGGTCAAATTGTCAAGCTCTAACTTCTCTATTTGTGCAGCTATCACACTTATAAAAATTTTTTTTCTTTTCCATTATGGCTTATTACAGGATGTTGAATATAGTTCCCTGTGCTATACAATAAGACCTTGTTGTTTATCCATTTTATATGTAATAGTTTGCACCTGCTAGTCCCCAACTCCCAATCCATCCCTCCCCTGCCCCCTGATCACACTTATTAATTTTAAAGTTTTTATGGTAAATTTAAGCATGTGTGAATGGTGAGGAGGAAAACAAAAAAAATCTGCTCAAGCTATTAGCATTCCCTTTGCCTTGCTGTTCTTCTTTTCCTCCCAACATAACATCTTGGGCTGAAGATGGAAAGACTTATTGGATTCTCTATCGTCAATTGGACAAGCCCTCTCTGGGGTCCTTTCTGTCAAGATCCTCAGATTCCATTTGAATTTAAAACAGACCTGTAGGCTTAGGGAACGTGGCAGCCGTGTGTTCAGGGAAAGAGAGAAAGAGTTATTTTAAAAATATCTTACAAGATCTTTATTCCCAAGACTGATTGAGGGAAACTTGGCAGATGGTTCAGTGTTTGTAAGCAGCCAAGTACGCAAGAGTGATCTGGGAAGAAATAGTGGTCACTTATGATAGCCATTAGTGAATGCACACATTGAAATTTTCCAGCCAAATCTTTTTAAAAAAAATTTATTCAACCAAGACAGTTAAGGAATCAGTGACATTTGGACTGTTCAAGCAAGACCCTGTTCCTTTAGTAGAACCTCAGGCTGCTTCTTCCTTGATTTCAAAGAACTAAGATTTTAATCTCTTATTAAAATCTAGAAGAGGTGATCTTATACTGCATTTTCCAAGAAGCTGTAGTCTGTTTCTTTCTTATTTTAGTAGAATCTCAACTGTCTAATCAGTGTTCTAACACTAGAATATTTTAAGTCGGATTGTGTGATATGGTAGAAAAAGCAAGGAAAAGAGAGAATAAATAACACTGTCATATCAAGAAGAGAAGGGAAAGGTAATGCATGGGGTGAAAGCTGTTATTGCTGACAAATGCCTGTGGGACTTATAAAAATAGTTTAAATATAAAAGAAATTTAATCTTATCGAAACATTTTTCTCCCTTTCTAAAGAGTGTTATATTTTTTTAAATGTAATGCTTACCAAATTCTCTTTTAAAATATAAGGGATGGGAATGAATGTTCATATTTAATTTCACTTGTATTATTATCCAAACTGATATTTGTCTCCTTCATTGACAGAACCATAAAAAGATATGAATTTCCTCGTCTCTTTATGTGTACTTAACTCCCATTGATTTTACTGACAGGGGTGCATTTAGGAGAATTCCCCCAATATTCCACAACATAAAATTGTTCCTGCAATCTGTCTAGTCTCCTGATCACCAACCTCATTTATTTTTATTCTTTCCATCCTACCATCAACTGCAAATCTCCCTTTTACTTAAAATTAAAATGTCCCTTCCCCTCCTCCTGTCAAGCTAAGTCACACCCCATACCAGACCAAGATTACTCAGCTCTCTGATCACCCCAGTTACTTTTGTATCTAGTCTACAGTACAATGAATATTTTTCACTACCTAATTACTTTATCACATCTGTATATGTTGCTTCTTTCTCTGGACCATAAGCTCCTGTGGCCAGGAATAAATCACTTCTGTATGAAAGCATACACTTAGCACTTAGAATTAACCAAAGGCTCCCAAATCCTAGTCTGTAAAAAAAATTCCCCCAAATTAAAAAAAATGGTAATAACATAGTGAGTTAGTCACTAAACTCAATTTATTTGATAGTTTCTGTTCTCAATGTTCTCTTGAAAGTTTAGTGTTAAATGTCCTTTTTAGAAGTAAAGCAATAACAATTTTAAATAGGAGGATTGTTATTTTTAATTAAAAAAAAAAATAGAAACTCAATTCTAGTCCCTCAGACCCTTTGGAACTGAGATCCTAATGTTGGAGAACCAGTGGTTGACGGTCAATTCCCATCAGGCCTTGGCAGTTGTTTCCTCCTCGGAGCTCCTATAACTTTAATTGCATGATTCATTGGCCACTCAGCCTAGGCTGTGCTACTTTTCATCTTTTTACACATAGTCCTATATCTGCAGCTAATTTAAAAGAAATCCTCACTTAATACTTCTCTTTTCATTTTCATGGCACCTATTAAGATTATTGATAGCAAATCTTGGAAATATACTTGTTAAATAATTTAGTGTTCAGAATTATTCAAAATTTAGAGAGCTAAAAGAAGTCATGGGTTTCGGTGGATTCTTTTTTTTTTTTTTTTTTTTTTGTGCGGTACGCGGGCCTCTCACTGTTGTGGCCTCTCCCGTTGCGGAGCACAGGCTCCGGACACGCAGGCTCAGCGGCCATGGCTCACGGGCCCAGCCGCTCCGCGGCATGTGGGATCTTCCCGGACCGGGGCACGAACCAGCGTCCCCTGCATCGGCAGGTGGACTGTCAACCACTGCGCCACCAAGGAAGCCCCAATTCATTTTTATTAAGTGAATTAAGCTTACATATTTCAGACAGTAAAAATAGCCAAAGCCATGATAAATGAACTAATATATTTAGTAGTTGCAATTTATGGAAGGGTATTGAAAACCACATTGATTTTACAAGTCCTATATAGAATTCTACTAAATGCTTAAGAAAAGAAAGGAGTAATTTAACAAGACTGTACTGTTTTGCTGGTGAGCTCGGTGACTGTAAACTTTGTTGTGGTTCCACTGCAGAGTTTTTTCTTCTGCATTAGGCATATAAAATCGTACCTTTTTTTCTGTGTAGGTATATATAGTTTTTTTTTTTTTTTTTTTTTTTTTTTTTTGATGGTACGCAGGCCTCCAGATGCGCAGGCTCAGCGGCCATGGCTCACGGGCCCAGCTGCTCCGTGGCATGTGGGATCTTCCCGGACTGGGGCACGAACCAGTGTCCCCTGCATCAGCAGGCGGACTCTCAACCACTGTGCCACCAGGGAAGCCCTATAGTTTTAACATCACTTTTTAAAATCAAGAAATACTTTTCTGTTTTCTTTAAGTTGTGTCTAGCTATCACTTCCATTCTTACAAATACTCTTTGTCTGTGGAACATATTTTCTGTTGAGCACTGTGAAATTTAATTCAGAAGTAGTGCCTTATTGATGCTTCGTTTTTGTGACCTTTCCAGTCCTGTGTTGGTGACATATTGGTCCTCTGTCTCCAGTGCTTTGAGAATCTAATAGATAGGATGGAATGGGTCAGATAATGAAAGTCCCTGGTACATTAACTTTCAATTTCATGAATGTCTGAATATTGCAGAGAAGATGAATAGCAGGACTTCCTTTGCTTTTACATTTTAACATTTATAAGCTAGTTAAATTTCCCTTGTATTATCAGCAGCAGAATCCAAGCCTACAATATTAACACATACATTTATATTTTGGAACAGCAGTGTAAGAGTTTAAAATAATTTATAAACCACAGTGCAGGCAACTTACAAATGCATGCTACTAAAAGAGATGAATATATAGGGGTTTCATTTCCTATGAGTTATAGCATATGAAGTATACATTGAGAAGGCTCCTTCTTTATTTCTTTCTGTTTTACTGACATGAGAAGAGAATTGGGGCATGTAGTCAGTCATTTGACTGATCTATTATTAGGTAGTTACAATCATCTCCCAAAGGAGCCTTATTATTTTGAAGCCACATTAATTTCTGAAGATGTTATAGCAAGTGTGGGTGTTTGAAAGAATCTGCTGAAACAGACTAATTTTGGAGATGACACTCAATCACCAGAATGATAAATAAAGAAGGGGCCTGAGTGATTAGGTGAGGACAAGGATGAGAAGGCGCACAGCTGTTAGATTGTTGGGGTTTGGACACTGATAGTGAACTCATTTGTATTCCCTTGGGTAATTTTATAGACAGTGTATCATCTGCTGTTGCCCTATTCTATTCTCACCACTGTATTTACGGTATCTATTTTTATGAAATATGGCCAAAATTAGGAGATACAATTTGGTCTTTTGGATTATCGTTGGTCATCCAGCTGTATTTAAAAACTTGTGATGGATGCTACAGTGCCATTTAGTTTATCATTACAATTTTATTGTATTTGCTTTTCTCTGTAAAAGTTCTAGATCACTAAATTGGGGTGGACCTGTGCAAAATAGTTGAAGAAATGTAATAAAATGATGAGGTTAACAGACATCAGACTTTTTCTTATGTAGAGAAATATGTATACAAGGAAGTTTGTTATGAAACAAAACTGGGATCCTAATTTTTCAGAAATACGCTCATTACTGTCTTTAATCATAACCATTCATAATCATGTCCATTCTCTGTGAATGGACACAGAGAATATCAAGAAATACAACAATTTTGGAGACATCAAAAAACAAACAACAAAGAAAACTTGTACCCTCTTGTCATGCTAGAAAAGCTGTTAGGGGGATCTGAGATTCTGCTCTGAGAAATGTCATCATTGGTTTGACCCAATGGGAAACTCTGATGTGGAAACTTCACCTAACCTGACTCTTTAAATACATAAATATATGTAGTATATGCTTTTATATTTTGACAAAGAAATGAAAAGTCGGCCTATGTTAAGATGGGAAGTATATGGAAGTGTGTAATGACTGTGATGCTTGGACCACTGTTTTATTGTCTGATTTCTTTGAGAAGACATCAGGCTTCTGCCTCTGGTTCCATGCTCTCCCATGGTGGCATCATTCTCTCAGAGGGGTCATCTGCTTTCTCAGTTGCTATTTCATTTAAATAACTAGTGAGGAACCTTTTCTTGGCCTCATCTCAACTTCAACCCAGTTCACATATGTAATATTCATGCATGATGGACCACCTATGCCTTCAATTTACTGTTTACATCTGCCAGGCGGCCTCACCTATTAGGGCATCATTGGCAAAGACTTTGTGGCACTCCTTGCATTTTCTACCGTGCCATTCCTGGGCCTGTTTACTCTGAGGTCCATTCCTTGACTTTCCAACTTTTCCCAGCTCTGTTGCATATCACATGTGGTTAACCGACTCCAGCAGCTCCCATATCAGCTAGATTCTGGCAGGCTTGGGCCAGTGGTAGAGTGTGCACTGGCATGAGATTGGGGAGGGAGAGGAAGAAGCTGGGATATTTCTCCCCCTCACACTGCCTCAGGTAGGTCTCCAGAAGGAGCTGCATCTTCTCCTTGGCTCCAGTTCCTTCTGAATAGGTCCTCTAAGATTCCAGATTTTGCTGGGTGATGCAGGACCCTGGGCTTGATTACTTTACATCTGCCTTCTGTCCCTCTCTGCTAAAGGTAACAGTGGCCTCCCACCATGTTTATCTGCAGGTTACATTAGTGTCCATGTTTGGTTTCTCAGCTCTTTCATTCCCTGTGTAAACAAGTCTTTGCACCAAATATACTCTTTTTAAATACACAGATTTGTTTTTATTTTCCTAGTTGGAGACTGACTAATATACACACATATATAATAATATATATTCTTCTCCACACCCTACTCTCAGAGAAGGCTAAGTTCAAAATTTCTCATCTAGCTGATCCCTTCAGCCATATTGGACTAAATATTGCACTTCCCAATGAGTGTTTTGATTGGTTAGTGTGCAGATTCGAAAAGATTACCATCCCAAATTCTTCTTGTCTAGTGTACATGGCTATAAATTATCTGTCTACCTCTGGACTTTTCAGGTTCTTTGTACTTACATTAAGCATGTACCAATAGTGCTTTACCTCCGTTATTTAAAAGCATGTTTTCTCAACCCTGTTAGATGTAAGCCCTTTAAACTCAGTCACTGTATCTTTTATGTGTATCCCTCATGGCCCTAGTGCAATATCATGTACTTAGTAGGTGCTCAAAAGTGTTTTTCAAATGAGTAAATGACAATATCTTTCTAACAAAAAATACAGTTGATATTAAAAGACTCCTTTGAGAATAATGACGTTGGTTGCCAATTGCTAGAAAGAATCCAAAAGAAAAACAGAGAACTTGTTCTTCTGAAACACCTGAGATGATTGGACAGCATTTATGAAAAGGATGTGCCATGATATACCAATAGACAGATTGAGAGGGTTAATATTCTCTTCCTAGAGGTAGACTCACCCTTCAAGGTTACCAAGAGTATTAGTCCAGTAAGTATTTTCTTACATTCTGGTGATTACTTTGTTTTCTTTTATATAAATGGATACTGTTTGTTGTTGGTTGTCTACCCAGTGTTCACTTCTCTCTTACTCCTTTCTGTGGACTTGCACCTCATGGCTTCTGGGAAAAGATGGCACTTTCCTCAGCTAAGGAGTGGACACATATTAGTCTAAACCAGTCAGGACAGTCTGATTCTCCTCACTATGGTGACTGGTTGAGATAACCTACACAGTCAGCTCATGGAATTCCTCTGGCCAATCTGGACAGAGATTGGTTTAAGAAAGGATTTATGACCCAATTTAGGCCAGTGAGACATAGAAGAGAAATCTAGAAACTTCTGAGGAAGTTGCTGGAAGAAATGTTCTGTCCCGTTCTGCACTACGCAGTATGTAGGTGTGATGCTTAGAACTGCTACAACTGTCTTTGCTTCCATGATGGAAACCAGCATTAGGATGAAGCTGACCCTGTGGAAAACAGAGTGGAGAGATGTAAATAAACTGGGTCCTTGGTAACATCACTGAGTAACTGACTCAGAATTACTCCTACCTCTAGACTCTCCTGTTTGACTAACCCTTTGAGTAGGGTTTGCTTTTGAATGCATTTGGAAATATCTCAAGTGACAGACCATGCTGCGAACTAAAATATTCGTCTCAAATATTGAGTCAATGAAGTCGCTAAACACAGGGGGAAAAATTAGTCTATCAAAGGAGGAACCAAAGGGGCAGAGCTCCCATGCCTCCTCCTTCCTTCTTTCTTGCTTTCCTTTCTTTCAGCCGTTGCCTTCGAGATGCTCACAGTACAGAGGCCCACGTTCAGTATGGGATATTTAATTGTCAAAATATGTGTAGTGTTAAGGGAGCATATATAGGAAGTGCTTGCTTCCCTCAACAGACTAAAAAAGGAATTTAGGATTCTCAAGTACAGAGGACCTTTGAGAAATTTGTGTAACTAGAAGCCCTATGTCAATAAATTTTGACAAGTGTGGAACAGTAAAGCTTCAAAGCTACAGAACTGTTGAGAAAAACATATGAATTGGCCATTGAAATGTTATGACAAATACCAGAAAATAAGAATATGGAATGAAGGGTTGGCAGTTGAGTAAGAACCTAGAGTCAAAACACAGCATGATTTAGACCTAAACACATGGGTCTTGGAATAATCAGACAGACTTTTGTGTTCAGTTCTTGGCCCTGTCTTTGGACCAAGCTTTCTTATATGTAAACCGGGGGTAATAGTACTTGTCTCATGGTGTTGTAAAAATTTAATGAGAAGTGTGTATTTAAATGCCCATAGGGTATTGTCTAGGACAGTAGTAGGCACTAAGAATAGTTTTCTCCTCCTTTTATTGTTATTGTTTCTAGCATCATCAGTAAGCAATGGCTGTCAGCTCTCAGCTTCCTGTCCCTTGATGCTATTTTCCTGAGTTACTTCAGTCCACCTGACTCTGGAGGAGTGAGACCTCCCCAGCCTTGGATTTGTGCTAATATCTCTGAGTTGACATATCCCAGAGATAGATGACAGGTGGGTGAGATTTATGTAGGGTCAGATTTGAGCAGTCAACTTTATTAAACTAGGACGTCTTTGTAAGCCATACTCACTTGGTGTCAGTAAGGAAAGCAAACAGCAGCCCTTCACTATCAGTAGGGACTGTGTCAAAGTAGAGTCACAGATGGGGCTACAGAAAACGGCCAAAAGCACATGCCAGAAGTCAACAGCCACTGACATTTCTAGGTCAAAGACAAGGACATCCTGGGGCCTGGAATAAATCACACTTTGATATTCACCTGCAACATTGTTAGGCAGGTATAAAAAAGTCTAAATGAATTTCTGGAGTAGCTTGAATGTTATAACCTCTGAGACATCATCTACAATTATCCCAAGCTCAGTGGCTTCTACTTTGAACTCTTTGCTACTGTGCCCACACTTCTATATGACCACTTACCTACTCAGTTGTATTTCAGTGCTCATACGTGTGCCCCTTACCCCTCTAAACTGAACTCCTGATAAAAGGGACCACACCATACTTTTTTTTTCATTGTCTCAAGAGCCTAGCTTAGGATAGAGATGAAGGAATATATGTCACAAGATTCCAACAGGGCAGAGTCCTGTTTCTGCCCAGATCAGAGTCTGAGGCATCTGTGTCCCCCCCAGAATCTTTAAAATAACACTTTTTGAAGTCTCCATATTTGTAATATACTTATAGAGAATTTGATATCTGGATAATTCAGTAGTTTATCAATTCTTAAAAAGTCACACTTGAATGTGACCCTCATGATTTATGAGAAAAATAATAGTAGTGACATTTATTAAGTACCTGTTATGTGTCAAAAGGCACTATTCAAACACTATCCCATCTTATCCTCATGGTAATCACGTGAGGGAGGTGTTATTAAGGCTGTTTTAAAATGAAGGAACTGGAGCTCAGAAGTATTCAGTAACTTGTCTGAGGAAAGTAGCCGAGCTGAGACTGGGAGTCAAGCCTTTGATCCAAAGCCCATGCTTTTCACTATATATTTAATTTTTCTAAATAGATGTTCCTTTTCATTATGAGGTTTAGTAGTCATCAAAGGAAATGTCTGTATATGTAAATTCCCTGCACTGATAAACCAAGTGATTATTTATAGCCTTTTGACATTTGCTGAGTTTTCCGCTCATATTTACATTAGCCTGACACCCCCTAGAGAAGACCTGGGAATGTTTTGATGGCATGTCAGAGATTTCTAATGTATACTCACAGATTCAGTCTACAGACATTCATTGAATGTTTTCTGTGTGCAAGGCGCTGTGCTCAGGTAAAACACATAAAATCTTCGAGGTGTGAGTTACATAGAACATCAGTGGCAATCGTTATTAAGGAATTGTTCTGGGCAGGGGTTCAAAAATGCATGTGCACGTGTCGTATGGGGACTTATCTGTGAGAACCAGGTGTATTCCTGGCAACCCAAACGTAGGCATTTAGACTCGGGAAGTCAGGCACAGGACATAGGCAGAAGAAGAAGAAAAACTCAATGGGAAGCGCAGAAGAGTTGAAACTTGGAAAACATTTATAATCAAAGAACCTTGACCTGCAGTAGTAGAAGAGTGAAAGACATGATATAGAAAACAAGAATTCGAGTATTATCTCTTCTGCTTAGGAAATGTGTGATCTTGGACACATAAATTAAATCCTTGAAGCTCAGTTTTCTGATTGGTAAAATACAGATGATACCCCTCTCAAATGAGGTTACAACAGTTTAATGAAATATAGAGTGGTATACACATGCCCACATGGTATCACTGTCTATATTTATGATAAATTTTCTTTGATGCTCCGAAAATCTTGGAGATGACCAGAAGCAAATGCAGGGTGAAGTGGAGAGAATGCGCGGTGTATGGCCTGGGACTGGGCGTAGAGCCATGAAGGAGGGCGGCTTCTTCTGTGCTGTACGTATCAACAGAGGCAAAATAATGGAAGGATGAAACAATGCAAAGGAGTCTGGAGTTTGAACTAGAAAAGTCAAAAATGTTTACTCAAAATACATAGCACAATTAAAGCGGAGTGGGAACACGTTACGTTTCTAGGACTTGCACGCAGCTAGTCCTCGTCAAAATTTAAGAGACAACTAAATGAGATGGAGATTTGTGATTCTGCAAATGTAGACGCTTCAGTTTATGTGCTCTGCTTCATTATCTGCTCTTTGTTACCATCTAAAGGAGCATTTCTTGGTATGAAACAAAAACTATTTAATCTGAGTTTATTTCAGGTTAGTTTATCTGGATTCAGTGCCCCGCTGTTCGAAGTTACCTGACTCACCTTTACTAAACTTGAAACATCAAAGATTTTCTATCTGAGCCAGCCAGCGAAAAATATAAATAAAACCAAAGAAGTTGTTTCATTTTGGTTTAAAGATCAAGTTCAAAGTCATCTTCAACAATATTAAATCGGGCTAGATTTCGAGTTTGGATTGAATAGAATGAGAACTCAGGTCTCTTTCTCCTATTCACATTAGTTTGGACCCAGAGGATATTTATTAAACAAAGAACAGCAGAACAAACTAATATTAAGGGAGGAAATTGGTTTTCCTGCAGTCCAACCTATTTTTAAATTAGCAGAAGCTAGTGCTAATATAAAACCCTGTGACCAGTAATCACATTTTCCTCTCACTTTGTTGGAAAATCACAGCAATGTGTATTAGCATTTCACGCTAGTTAAGAGAGTGCAGTAAAATGGTCCGAGGGAACTGTTCCGGGTGAGCGCCGGACAGGCAGAGGTGATTCAGGCAGTGAGATTTCCTGGGAAAAGCAGCTCAGTAGGCAATTTCGTGCAGAGGCTAAAGCCTTTTTTGGATAGCACTTCAAAACTAAGGCTCAAAAGACAATGAACATGGCTGCAGACCCAGGCTGGGTTATGGTTTACTCAGGTGCTGACACAAAATCAATATTGCCACCACCCATTGATGATTTATTTCAGTAATTACTCTTGGACCCATAACTAAAATGCTGTCAGAATAGAACAGCCTTGTCCTACTAAATGCTTGTGCTTCTTTCACTAGATTAATTTACATGTCATGATCAAAACGGCACAATTCCCTGATACTGGCCAGTCAGCAATCTACTGAACGCTTTAGGAAACAAGGAGGGAAAATTAAGAACTACTTTCAAACACCTTTGGCTGGGTCACTCAGGATTAGACCCCGTGGGGGGTTATTTTCCCCTTGGTCTGATTGAGGTTGTCCGTCTCTAGAACTCAACCTGGAATAGGAGACATTAACACCCTTTCTCTTCTGTCTCACCGGAGGGTCTTAGCCAGTGTCCATTACAACCCTCCCGTTGTGTTCCTGAGAGTAGTCTCCCAAGCTGCTGGCGAATTTTCCAGGAAGGAAATACATTTCTTTACCAGACAACAGGGGAACATTTATACACCAATGATTGTTCTGAGGCTCCTCTATGATTTCAGCTGAAAGATATCTTTGTCATGACTAGCAGTTGATCCTGCCTTTACCAGCTCTAGAACTGTACAGAGTAAATCCATTTTTTCTCCTAAATCAGAGGTTCTTAACCTGGGGTTCCTAAAGGTAGATGGGGGAAATTGCATCTTTTTTTCAATAACATTAGACAGGAATTTAGAATTTATTTTGATTATAAATGTAGGCAACTAAGCACAGTAGTATTAGCAGTACCTACTATGCCTTTGAGGCCAGTAGAACTCACACACATTTCTTCAGAATTCTGTAGCCTGTGATAATTCAGAGCCCCAGCCTTGCATCTTGGCTCTCCCAAAGCTTTGAGCTGAGGAGACACTGTTAGCTACTGTTGACTGTGCATGTGTCACATGGCAGACACTGTTTTAAGCACTTCACACACCCTCATCTATTTAATCCTTGAAGCAACGCAGTGAGGTAAGTCCTATTATTTTTAATATCCTCATTTTAGACATGGAGAAACTAAGGTTCAGAAGGTCAGTAGACTCACCTAACATACATGGCTGATTAATGGTGGAGGTGGAACTTGATCCATCTTGCTCTAGAACCCAGGTTCGTAACCACTCAGCCCTGTTAACCTATCAAGTTAACACAGACATTGCTGGGTGGTGTCATGATAAGGCACCCACTGTCCACTTAAGTTGCTGAATGTACGGTGTTCCAAACAGAGCCTCCCACACATTGCAGTGACATAATGCAGACCTCAACCAAATAATTTGGTTTACAATTAGATCAGCTATAGCACTTTAGTATGGCCAAACCACATTTTCTGTTTTTTAGTTATTACATTGCTGTGCAAAACACTTAAATCCCCTTGGGTATTCAGGCTTGAATCATTTTCTCACACAAAGTCAGAAATCTTGCCTAGCTCTGAATCCTTTAGGTCAGGGCTTGGCAAACTTTTTCTGCAAAGGGCCTGACAGTAAATATTTAGGTTTTGCAGGCCATGGAGTCTCTGTCACAGCTACTCAACTCTGCTGTTGTAGCTCACAAACTGACCATAATTTGCTGACTTTAGGTAAGATAACTTGGAATTCTCTGTGAAGGTTGCTCTGGATAAATCAAAGGTATAATAGTTGAAGATAAATTTCTTGTTCTATCTGGTGTATTTTTTCAAATTCTGAGTTTTAGTGATCTACTGCAAGCTGATGATTGCTTAAAAACAAAACAAAACCAAAAAACCCAAAACTTTTCATTTATATAAAAAGATCATTTCTAAATTTTGAGGAAAAGAATCCACAGGTGCAGTTGATATGTCAGAATCAGAAAGAGGCAAAGTGTCATCTAATTTCCAGGGCATTGTTTTTCCAATGATGTCCTTTATTAACTTGGGATATTTCAGAATATTAGTAAATATTCCAAATTTATCAACTGAGTCACTTTGCTGTACAGCAGTAATTAACACAACGTTGTAATTCAACTATACTTCAATAAAAAATAAATTAAAAAAATCTTCACTTTAAATATTATGTGTTGGTGCTATGTCATTATTATGTTTATGATTATTGTAAAAAAAAGGCTCATTTTGTTGACTGTGCGATTTTTTTTTTTATCTGCTTCTGAAAGAAATATATACTTTTTTCTCCTAAGGATGGCTCATATCCAAGAGTTTTGATTTACTTAGAGCAGCACTCAAGGCCATATTTTAGCACTATTAGGATTGTGTTATGTTGGTACTAGAGCACTTAATGGATGTTCAGTGTTATGTTTTGTGTCCTGATTTAGTACTAATTTTGGATATTTGCTGATCTAAGCAGTTGGTCTAAATTAGTTCAAGGCAAGCTTCAGTGTGTGAAAGAAAGTTTCAAAACTCTGTATGTTACCACAGTACTGAAAGCATGTGTCGGGTCACCAGCTTGCAGAGTTCTATAAAAGGACATTGCTTGTCCCCTAAGGCATTTTTTCAGGCTGGGACAGGACTTGGCTGGTGGTGGGAGGTCAATCTAGACAAAGAGCTAAATATTTGGTATGCTGTGTAGCATTTGAAGACAATGTTTGCATGCAGCTGTATTCAATTTGTAGTTGGGTTCTGGCACACAGTGACAAAGGCATTTGTTTGAAGGTTAGAGTAACATACTTTTGGTAAAAGAAGATGTGACGAAAATGAGAGAAAGCAAATAGTATGACTTAAGAGCTGGCCAATATGTTTGGCTTTTCTACTGTGTATGCTTTAATAAGTTTGTTTAAACTTGACTTTGCATTCTTTTATTTTTATGTAAAAACTCAAAATGGCTAACAGGGTCATGAATGCTATTTAAATGATTCTGGAATCTTCGGAAAACATATGTATACAAATCCAGCAAGCTTTATGGTATTTTGGCTTTGGAAGGACAACATGATACAGAGTATACTTCAGAGTTAATTAAATGATAACATACCAATTATGAACATCACATAAAGCCTAGTTAAAAAAAAAGTTGTATGACAAATTTAGAAAATCTAGGACTTTCTAGAGATGAAAATTCACTGTTTTTTAAGTTAACCAGCAGAGACCTATATCTCAAATTAAATTTGTTATTTTTAGTAGAGGAAATAAAATGTTATGTTAGAGCTTTTTTTTAAAAGGACTCTTTAATTATAGGAGGTTAGTATTTCAATAATGGCATCAGAAATACTGCAGTAATATATTCTGAGCAAGTAGGCACTTTCTTCCTTAAGAAAAATAAAAATAACATGTCAGTTATTTAGTCCTAAGTTGTGTGTGCTCTGTTGGTTTTAATTATCATATGGTTGTGCTGTATATTCTGATTCTTAAACTATGTCACTGAATGATCTCTAAAAGATAAGTATTATTTAGACAGTAAACTTCAAGGTGAAGGCTTGTATATGGAGTCATGTAGTAAACCTCAGAGAATTAGAAAGTATAATGTTCTGCATCCCTAGCTCAACCCTTGCCACCTCTTAATTTTTTCATAACCAAGCTCCAGGTAATTATTTCCCACTTGCTCTTGGTTCAGCACTTCTGGGTATTGTTCCAAATATTTCCAGCCACAATCAAGGAATTTACATGAAAAGATAATTTCTAAAATTTTGAGAAAAAATTAACAGGTGCAGTTTATATGTCAGATTTAATCAGAAAGGGACAAAGTGCTATCTAATTTTGAGGGTATTTTAAAAATGCTTTATTTCCTTTGGATATTTCAGAATATTAGTAAATATTCTGCGTTTATCAAGGAGGCTCATTTTGTTCACTGCCTGTGTTATGACTTTTTTCTTCTGCTTCTAAAATAAATACATACTTTTTTCTCCTAAGGATGGTTCATGTACAAGGGTTTATATTCACTTAGAAGTAACGCTCTAGGCCATACTTTGGTACTGTTAGGATTGTGTTATGGTGGTACTGAAGTGCTAAATGGACATTCATACTTACATTTAAAAATTTTTGAGTATATATTCACTATCCAGAGAGTACTGATAGATAATTAAATAAAATCAACTCTCTCTTCCAGCCCACTCCACATCTGGGAGCAGATGGTCATCCAATAGACCACATTGGTTTAGATATCCCAATAAAATGTTAATTAAAAAGAAAATTCTTATTTTTATGTCCCCCAAATTTCACTTAAGTTGTATTAGGAAATAAAATGTCGCCTGTCAACATTTAGGTGTTTTTCTGAATCACAGTGTAGTTTTACTCAAATACATTTTACTTTTCAAGACAAAACCCAGAAATTGCTTATGTCCAACATATAGTTACTGGTCAAAATATATTTTTGTAGTATTGTAAATCTTCTAAAATAGATCTACAAGTACTTTTATATTTACCAGCATTTGTTTTGCAAAGGCCTGAAATTTACAGAAAAAGATAATACCGGTTTTAGAGTTCACAAATATCCTCAACATTACTTCATCTATAAATATATAAATATTTGTTAATATGGCATATAGAATATTCCGGTAAATAGAGCACCCTGCCATATTTACATATACACCATATACATATGCTCTATACACCATATCCATATACACTATATGTTTCGGTTGAGGTAACATATAGTAGATATGGAGCTTTATATTTAAAGTCAGCACAATGAATAATAGTATCAATAAATATTAATAATCTTTTAAAGTGTGGTCAATTTATAGTATTGGTATTTTTCTATTTAGACAGGTCAAAAAATATTTGAAGACCTGGGAATAATTATGTGATTCTTCTTAAATATCTATGTATTGTATTACTAACACATTTAATTTCTTCATAAATTCTTGATAGCCGTATTTCCAATAATGTGATTTCCTATCTAAAGATTAAAGCTGGGAGTGTTGCCATTCAGACTGAATTGGTTGTATGCAAACTGATGCATAATGCAAGTAGCACTTTTAAAAAATAATAGTTTAGTCCTGCATTTTAATTCATACTCTGTGTTAATTCTCCCAGTGATTTTTACCCATGTGATACATAACAGAAGAGCAGTACTCTCCATGGGCAATGAAGATAACCAATTTCTTAAATTAAAAATGCTGATAAAGAGACAAGCAAAGAACTACCCATCTCCTCTTGAACCAATATACTGCTCTTTTCTGTTGCCCACCCCACTGACCTGTCATTCATTCATTTGCATTAAATTACAGCCATACTCCTAAGTAATTTGTTAGAAACATTTAAAAACAATAGAGTCATATGCAACATTCACATTTATTTCTCATAGGCCCTTAAACAATCTCTCCATCTTTCTCATCTTTCTACCAGAAGTAGCTCACTTTTGGTTCACTGGTCTAGAATCAGTAAGGAGGGAAACAGGACCTATATCCTAAAGTTTATTTCAAGTTTTGTTAGATCATACAGATTCTGATGTCTCCTTCAGTTTCCTTCTAAAGAATGGACAAATTTGAAGCAATGCTCTCTGACAGGTCATATCTGTTCAAACCAGCCAGGTATATTGATGCCCTGGTTGCAGCAAATTCCTCTTATGGCCTCTTTTGTCTAAGCCTCCGTAACAGGACTGTCACTTGGGTCCCTGCCACGGGAACTCTAAGGAAAAACTGTTTCTCAAGGAAGAGAAGGGAAAGCTCGGTGGACGATATATGGTGATAACATATCCTTTGTCAGCACTCTGGCTCCTTTGAAAGTGAAATCCCAGTACATGAACCTGTGAGCCACAGCAAAAGCCTAAATAAATATCAAAATTGAGGTACCTTTGGGACAATTCTCATACATCACCAGATAAGTAAACCTGTTAACTTATATCCCTGATCTGATTGGGCATAAAAGGATAGTTAATACCACATTTTAAAGGATTATTAAAGTAATAGAGGTAGCAAAGATCTAAAATATATCTTATGCAAGTAATACTTTTTTTTCTCTTTAGGTAAATTACCTTTTGAAGAGCATGAGAAAAAAGATTTTTTTATATAGCAATTAACATCTCCTTCCAAAAGCTTCATTTATTAATTTCCTACAAATGAAAACATTGCTTTCTAAGATATCTATCCCAATGACTCTGATCCTTTAGTTAGCACGGCATGTGGATGAAATGCTTTATCATGATTAATTAATTTCTCCATGTAATAATACCTTTAAGTTGAATAAATAATATTATCTTATTACCAGTAACAGCCCTACTGTCAGAAATGAACATATAGTACATATCAAAACTATTCTCAATGTTCTGAAGATACATTTTATTATTGCCATTTATTTATTTATTCTTATTTTATTGAATAGGTTACTTGCTTTAAAATGTTCATTAAGTATCTACTATGCACCACACATTACTCTGACTTAACTAGTCTAGACAGTGGTATATTTAAAAACCTCTCCAGGTGATTCTAATATGTGGTTCCAGTTGAAAATCACTTTTCAGGAGGCCTCAGACAGGGAAAAGGCTAGGAGGGTTTCAGAGGATAGGTGACATTTGAGAGAGATGTAAAGAGAGAGGAGGAGTTTCCCAGGTGTGGAGAAGTGGATAGAAATATATGAGAATAAACAAGGAGATTTGATAGGCAAACAGCCTTGATAGGAATAGATCATCTGCTCTTGGGAAAGGAAGTGACCAGAGAAGACAAGAAGGTGTAGTCAGGACCACACAGAAAAGAGCCTTCAAAGCCATATTGAGGAATTGGATTTTGTTCAGCTGGAACCACTATATCTTAACCGATATGGACCACTACATATTAACATTTTAAAGTAGTAAATATGATACAAGCTGACCTGTGTTTAAGCATGGAGGATGCCTTTGAGTGTGAGAACTTGGAAACTGGCAGAGGTTTACATTCAGGTGAGAGAAAATGAGAGACTATGATTGCTCCAAACTGACTTCGGTTATAACTTGGATCATAACTCCTTATACACATTTTTAAATGTTACCAACAATGACTATAAATATCATGTTAATTCTGTGCTCAGAAGATAAAAATAATATCCATAATTCATAAGAATTATAACAACAAATTTCTTGGTACTAAAGACGCACAGAAGAATTAAAACACAGCAAAGACAGTATTTAGTATCCGATGTCATTTAAAAAAAATTCAATGTTTATTCAATAGCTTTGACTCAATCAACTAATCAGTAATTGCACCCACTGTCAGAATCATTGATGAAGTGTTTTACTTAGAGAATGCAAGATTTAGGGCAAGAACGTGTCTTCAAATATCTTAAAGGGTTTTCTTAGAAAATCTGTGACTTCCCAGAAGGCAGAGTTAGACCCAAAGAGCACATGCCAAAAGGAAATATACTTTGTATAAACTGAAATAATATCACTTTCTAGTAAATTTTTCATCATTTTTGATTTTTATTCAGAGGATAAACTTGGTGAGAATGTTATAGTGGAGATTCAAGCATCAAATTGATAAACTTCTAGCCAAATAGATCAGGGGGATAAACAGAGGGCAAAATTACTGGTATCAGGAATGAGAGAAATAGCATGACAGATCCTAAAGATGTTCAAAAGATAATGAGGGAATACTGTCATTAACAACTTTATGCCAATAAATTCAGTAATGTAGATCGAGGTTACATTTTGGACCAGATAATTCTTTGTTGTGAGGGTTGTCCTGGAGATCATAGAATATTTAGCAGCATCCCTAGCCTCTGCCCCCTAGATGTTAGTACCCATACCCTGTGTCCCAACTGTAACAAAGAAAAAGTGTATCTAGACATTGCCAAATGCCCCATGGGTGAAGAGCGTGTAATAATACCCCTTGTTGAGAACCACTGACTTAGATGAATGGACAAATTTCTTGAAAGGCACAAACTAACAAAGTTCACTCAAAAAGAAATAAATAACTTGAATAGCCCCGTATCTAATAAAGAAATTAATTTGTGGTTAAAAACATTCCCACAGACAAAAGTCCAGTCCCCACTAGCTTCTCTAGTTAATTCTACCAAACATTTAAGGAAGAAATAATATTGATTTTATATAAAATCTCCAAAAAATTGATGACTGGGGATTTCTTCGCCATGAGGCCAGAATGACCCTGATACCAAAACCAAAGATAGTACAAGAAAACTATAGACCAATATTCTTCATGAACATAGATTCAAAAATCCTAAACAAAAAATTTGGAAATGGATTCCAATAATGTGAAATAATAACACATTGTGATCAAGTAGTATGTATCTCTGGAATGCAAGGTTGGTTTAACATTCAACAATTAATCAATGTAATTCACCATATTAGCAATCTAAAGCAGAAAACCCACATGATCATCCCAAAGAGATGCAGAAAAAGCATTTGATGAAATATAACATCAATTCCTGATTTTAAAAACTGGGAAAACTAGAAATAGAAGAAAACATTCTCAACTTGATAAGGGGTGTCTACGAAATACCTATGACTAAAACTGTGCTTAATAGTAAAAAACTAAATGCTTTCCTCCTAAGATCAGTAACAAGGCAAGGATGTGTGCTTTTACTACTTCTATTTGGGCTAGAACTAAAGGTTCTAGCCCATGCAATAGAAACAGCAATCAATCAGTCAAACAAAATAGCATCCAATTTGGAAAAGAAAAACTGTCTTTATTCACAAACAGCATAATCATCTATATAGAAAATTTGATGAAATCTACAAAATAATTACTAGAAATATTAAATGAGGTTACTAAGGTTTCAGGATTCAAGACCAATATAAAATACTCCGTTGTGTATCTACATACTAGCAGTAACAACTGAAAATTGAAATTATAAAACAATACCATGTAAAATTACATAAAACTATGAAATACTTAGTGATAAATCTTAAAGAAATATATGCAAGACCTGTATACTAAAAACTACAAAACATTGCTGAAAGGCTGAAACAAATGAAGAAATATATGGTTTATGGGTCAGAAGTTTCAATATTGTTAAAATGTCAATTCTCCCCCAGATTTATCTATAGATTAAGTGAAGTACAATCACTTTTGAAAACAGCCTAGCAATTTCTTTAAAAGGTCAAAAATACACTCATTATATGATCCAGGCATTCCACTAAAAGGTATTTACCCAAGAGAAATTGAAAGCATATGTCCATGTATATGAATGTTCACAGAAAATTTATTTGTAATAACCAAATCCTGGAAACAGCCCCAGTATCCATCAATCGATGAATGGATATGTAAACTGTGGAATAGTTATAGAATGGAATACTACTCAATAATAAAAAGGATGAGTTGTTATCTGCAATAATATAGATGAGTGTCAAAATAATTATTGTGTGTGTAAGAAGACTGTAAGACAAAGGAGTGACCATATTCACAATTTCATTTTATATAAAATTCTAGAAAATGCTACAGTAGAGACAAATGGGAAGGGGCAGGAGGGAGAAATTACAAAGGGACATGGTATAAAACTTTTGGGTGAGGAGTATGTTCATTATTTTTATTGTGCTGGTACTTCCATGGGTAGCATATGTGTAGCTGAAAGTGCCATTATGAGGAAGAAAAGCCCAAAAGTTACAAATTAGTCAGATAAGTAGAATATAATTTCAGAATTTAAATACAAATATTTTCTTTCATGAGATGTAATATAGGACAGGATATTTAGAGAAGAAGAGTAACTTTACACTTGATAGTCGACTCTCAAAAATGATTCTTGGGGCTTCCCTGGTGGCGCAGTGGTTGAGCGTCCGCCTGCCGATGCAGGGGACGTGGGTTCGTGCCACGGCCCGGGAAGATCCCACGTGCCGCGGAGAGGCTGGGCCCGTGAGCCATGGCTGCTGAGCCTGCGCGTCCGGAGCCTGTGCTCCGCAACGGGAGAGGCCACAACAGTGAGAGGCCCGCGTACCACCAAAAAACAAAACAAAACAAACAAACAAACAAACAAAAATGATTCTTGGCATAGGCTGAGAGGACTACCACCAGAAATCATCTGTATGATCATCAGGTCTTATGCTGTGTATGGTTATTAAAGCAAATAATGCAAACGTATTTTGTATTATTCACCTAAACTCCTAAAGCTTAATAGAGAAAAACTGTCCTCCACTTGCTATCTTTTAATGACCAGATACACCAAGAATATGGATGTGATGCTTTTCATTAACATTTTCAAAACCCACTCATCATTTTTTTTAACATCTTTATTGGAGTGTAAGTGCTTTACAATGGTGTGTTAGTTTCTGCTGTATAACAAAGTGAATCAGTTATACATATACACATGTCCCCATATCTCCTCCCTCTTGCGTCTCCCTCCCTCTCACCCTCCCTATCCCACCCTTCTAGGTGGTCACAAAGCACCGAGCTGATCTCCCTGTGCTATGCGACTGCTTCCCACTAGCTATCTATTCTACGTTTAGTAGTGTATATACGTCCATGCAACTCTCTCACTTTCCCACTCATCATATTGATCAATGAATTCATTACCCAAAAAAAAGACTCAGTGTCTGCATGTTGTTAAGTTTTAAGCTTTCTGGAATTCTGTAAGGATTTTTTTCAGTAGCAAAAAATTCTACAATAATGCATCCTCTGATAATGTGAATTAATTAGTTGCTGATTAGCTTCTCTTTCCCACTTGGTCCTGTTCTTGAACTTCTACAGGATAGGGAGAGATAACACGAAAGGAGCTAAACAGATGTGTGCCATCTAATCAGTAGATTCCTGCCCTGGAAGTTCATAGGACCTGGAATCATCCCCATTGATATTTAAGGCAGAGTAGAAAACTACTGCCAGATACTACCAACCACTATAGAGAAAAAAACAAGAGTTGGACAATGAAGCCAGGCCCCAGAATTCCCAGCCACCAGCCACTCAGGGTCATCTCACTCACTTTGTTTTCCTCATACTAATGCCACTGTGCACTTTATGCATTAAATTTTTCTCGGACCCCATTTCTGCCATTATAGGTGGAGTTGTATCATGTATGTGTGCATGTAAAGGAGCTTAAAACCTGCCCAAGCTGCAGGCATAGGTGGAGGGGTCATAGATGGAAGGGCCCCATCACACATGGGGCTCCTTCAGCCCAGAACACCGTCCAGTTGAAAGTGAGAATCCAGCTACCCTTTACTATTTCTCCAGGTTATTGCTTCTACCAGCTCTCTAAATAATAATTCATACATGAACATGATTTATCACATACCTACATGACTCTTGTCATGGTAAAGTCTGAATTTTCTGGCTCGCTTTCTTTCCACCTTCATTTGAAGCATTTGGCCATGCCTACAATGAGAAAACAACCTAAAGAAGAGAGGCCAAAAACCATTTTTAAAAAATAATATCAAGTTCCTTAAGGAGAGACGATAGGTAAAAATCTCGCTTGCATAGCTCTGTTAAATACTAACGTCTGTGGATTTGGAGAAGGCTACTTCTAAGGAAAGATGACATAGAGATGTTGAAACTTTTTTGGCTTTCCTTCGTACGTTGACACAGGCTTAGGCAACATGGCCAAAATATAAAATAGTTATCCAGTTTCGAGATAAACTTTATCAATATTCATTACTTCTTTGTTTGTTTGTTTTCGTCCCGTCATCAAAATGCTGAAACTTTGGCATTCACTTTTTGAAGTTTAAGATAATTATAATACATAAGCATAGGACAAAAAATAACTTGTGTTTGTCCATATTAAATACCATGGCTATTACTTATATCAGTCACTAAATAAGACAGTAAGTTCCCTGTAATTAACTATCATATTTATTAAAAAAAAAAACCTTAAACTTGTGTTTTAGTTTCATGAGGCTGCCATCACAAGCATCACAAACTGGGTACCTTAAAACAACAGAAATGTATTGCTTCACAGTTCTGGACGCTGTGAAAGAAGTTTGAAATCAAGGTGTCAGCAGGGCCGTGTTCTTTCTGAAGGCTTTAGGGGAGGATCCTTCCTTTTGTTCTCTTAGCTTCTGGTGGTCACCAGAACTCCTTGACATTCCTTGGCTTGTAGATACTTCCTCAGTCTAACTTCTGTCTCTGCTGTCACATGGGCTTCTCCCTCTGTATTCTATTTGTCTTCTCCTCTTTTTATAAGGATACCAGTGGTATTGGATTAGGGCCACCCTCATCTAGTATGACCTCATCTTAACTAGCTTACATCTGCAAAGACCCTATTTCACCCTAGGTCACATTTATAGGTACAGGGATTAGGACTTCAGCATACCTTTGGGGAACACAGTTCAACCCATGACAATTATTACCTTTATTAATGACTTATTTAATACAAGACAATTGCAAGTTTTTAAACAGGTCAAATGTGTTAAGACACTCATTCATAGATACTTATAAAGATTACTCTTTACTTCAGAATCCCTGGAATATGAATGAAGCCCATGCACCTTTGAATAATAAAGTTTTTCTAACTTGCAGCAATAGATTTAGTATCCATAATTTCTCCATAACCCTAACAGGTACTTGGGACCAACTAGGAAAGAGATGGGCTGTTTAGATACTAGGAGCTGAGAGTGGTATCTGCTTCTAATAGCAACACAAAAAGTGAGAGGGCTGTAAAATTGTTTTCTTCAACAGAGCATATGCTGTGTTTTATTAGCTTGTTTTGTCAGAACCTTAAGTAGACTCCTTTTGATATGAATAACTTCCATGTGAATGTGTAATTTCAAAATAGAAAATACATTATTGGAATGAATTGATTCATATTTTTTTCTTCTCAACATGTAATAGAAATGAAGAGACAGCAGTAATGTATGGGTAACAGTTGAACTACTGAAAACACCTTAACTTTCAGATGAAAGTTAAGATTTCTCTTTCCACCATGGGGGTCAACAATTACAAAAGTAAAGCAGAAATTGGGCGACTGGCCTTTCCAGCTGACAGTATTAATTATGTCTCTAGTCAGTTCGGCTCCAATGGTAGGTAGTAGGTGGTAGACATAGAAAGCTCCTTCTCCATTTCTGCTGACTTGATTATTTCCAAAGGTTGCCTGGCTAGTCAGAACTTCAGCTTTCCCAGAATCACACACAGCCCAGGACATCTGCCCACACTCACAGACTAGGTTTCTATCCAGAAAAGGCACACCCGTTTGTATCAGCTCTCATTTTGAATCCAGTGCTCAGGGCTTGTGAATACTTTTTGCATTTCCAGACTTCTTAAAAAATGATCCCTAGAAAATGTGGATTTTTGTAGGGCCAAGAAGAATTTCTGCAGAAGTTATCAGAGTTTGCATTTCCAACCTGACCTCCCTCCCTCAGGCTCACTTCCGTCCCCTTGAAGCCCCAAGGGAAAATATGCCAAAATAAATCCCGGGAAGTGTAGTCTCTGAAGGGCTGCCCCGTGTATGAACTTGGGGCAGATATTCTTCCCTGGCTCTGTGACAGCAGCTGTTCTTCGGTGACACTGAGCTGAGAGCAGCGCACCGAGCATACGGCCTCGCACAAAGATAGATACATTTCCATGCTTTGTGATGGAGATGACAGCTCTGAAAGGGAGAGGTCCAGTTTCGGGCCAGAAAGCATCCTCACTAAGAATTCTCTGAGGGTGTCCTTCTCCCTCCTGAGTTTTTACCTTCCTTTGTGCAAAAAATATGTGGAAAAGTTCATTCAAAGCCACCGTACATGACTGACAAATCAATTAAGACATGGGATTTCTTGTTTGTTGTTTAATTTAGCTTTTTTTAAAGAAGAAGTTATTACTTTTTTACCTGTCCCAGGGTACTTAGAGAATCACATGGACTGTTAGAAAAAGTATTTTGTTTCCCCTGCTCCCTTGAAAACATGATTCTAATGCCTGTCAGATGTGTGATGAAAACTTAAGTCATCAGACTGCTTTACTGCTGAGTCTTTAGACTTCAATATTGCCCAGGAATCCTATTCTTTGACAACTTCTAGCTCCCTAGAATTTATCAGTTCTCTTGAGTGAGACTGGTTCTCTTTCTTGCATCTTATTTCTTCAGATTTCAAAAACCGCATTCTACCAAGCTGAAAGGACCCATCGTGGTGTGAGGGGCTCCGCCTACTCCTCTCTGACCCCTGGGATGCATTATAGCATCCTCCAGAAGTTTCACTAGCATCCTGCGACCTGGGATGAATTTTGAAAAGCTAGATTTGAGGGAAGAGCCTTTGCTCCTTATTCAGAATTTATTTCCTGGTATAAAACGATGTAAAACAAAATCACCCTAGAATAAATGCACTTTTATGATATCAAATAGAGTTCACATATGAAAGTATATTAATATTAAACAGAATTTTATGGTAACCAAAATTCCTAACTCTTCTTTATTGACACTTCTAGAAATAGCCTCTTTGAGATCTCAAACTGTCTGATTTTGTATTTTTACATAAAGATGGTCTGTATTCTCTAGAATGGAGTTTTGGGGGGTCAGTTTTCAGTCTGATTTGAAGTAAAACTACTGATAAAGAAATTGTTCATTGTACTGCCTGTGTTTTGACTATTAGTCTTAGCTTAAAAGATTATGTCTGAAAGCACAGTAAATATAGGCTTAAGGACCCCAATAAGAGGTACGGATGAGGGAAAGAGCGGTCACTGCAGGATTCAACATATTTCAAAATGATTTCCCTTTACAAAGTGATCTTATTATAGGCATTTGGATGAAGAAATCATCCACTTAGTAGGATCAGTGTCACAGATAAAGGGTCCTAGTTTTAGAAATAATATTTCATGAAATACTAGGCAGTAAATTCAGAGACTGAGTATCTTCAACATTTTATTACATTCTTCAAGCTCATGTTGGAACTTGAAAGCCTGAGTTTACCTGGGCCCTCAGGAATATCGTTTCAGAATGGATTCACGTGGGTAAAGAAGGACTGGTGGGTGGTGAAGCTATCCCAAATGAAAAACCTCCTTTGGTGTATTGTAACTGTTCTTTGATTTGTAAGACTGATAATGCTTCACTAACTAAAACTTGTAACAGAAGTTGAAAGCCTATTAAAAAAAAAAAGCCTATTATATAGCCTCGAGTTATGATGTGAAGCCAGAAGGTTTTCTTACCTACTGTTGAAGCCACTGAGGCGAAAACTTAAGTAGAAGGTTGTTTATTGGGCAGTTGTAAAATGGAATTAAAGATTAAGCTGAGCAATAACCTTCCCTCCCCCTTTTCCTCCTTTTGTCTCCTTTTCATGGCATTTTTTCACGCAACATTCGTTGGTAGCATATACGTCATCGTCGCAAATAGGACCCAAGGCCTTGCCTTTTACTACTGACCTGTCACTGTTCGTCTGAGCTGCCGACCACACCTCCACCCCGCACCCCAAGCTGTTTGGTCTTGTCTGTCACTGAAGCATTTGTGCTTTGCAAGGTGGCAAAGGAGCTGCGTCCTTGTTTCTTTTCAGGGTTCCACTTTGATTTCGTTCCCCTCTTAAAGGTGATTACACAGAGACCTGCCACTCAAGAGCAGAAATACCATCTTCCTCTACGTGTCTTGAGTAACTGGAACTCCACAGCTCTGGTGAATGTCCTGTTTGTCTTTCCTGCAGAGGGACTTGGTTAAAAATGTCAATTTCACTGTTTGAGACTTCTTAAAAGAAAGCCTCATCCCTAAGTGTACTTGAAGTGAGTGTAATTAGTTTTGGGTTTTTTTTTTTTTTTTTAGTGGTACGCGGGCCTCTCACTGTTGTGGCCTCTCCCGTTGCAGAGCACCGGCTCTGGACGCGCAGGCTCAGTGGCCATGGCTCACGGGCCCAGCCGCTCCGCAGCACGTGGGATCTTCCCGGACCGGGGCACGAACCCATGTCCCCCGCATCTTCAGGCGGACTCTCAACCACTGCGCCACCAGGGAAGCCCGGGTGTAATTATTTTTAGCAATCTTTTCATATTTTCCTTTAAGAGGATTCTGAAAATAAAGATTCAATCAAGGGCTTCCCTGGTGGCGCAGTGGTCGAGAGTCCGCCTGCCGATGCAGGGGACACGGGTTCGTGCCCCGGTCTGGGAAGATCCCACATGCCGCGGAGCGGCTGGGCCCGTGAGCCATGGCCGCTGAGCTGGGGCGTCCGGAGCCTGTGCTCCGCAACGGGAGAGGCCACAACAGTGAGAGACCCGCGTATCGCAAAAAAAAAAAAAAAAAAAAAAATGATTCAATCAATAAATAAATTCATTTTGTGAACCGACCATCTCCAAATGATGCTCCATACAGAACACCCCAGAAAGGTGTCAAAAATGAGATATCTTTTTCATGCAGTGTTTCTGGAATGTCCCAGAACATCAGGCTACCTTCACAGACCCCAGGAATAATGCAAAGATTAATAGCAGACCTTTTATGAAACCTGTTAAATCAGAGAACTGTGAAGGAATCCTGTTACAACAGAGGAAAGCTTACAGTCCACCTTTACTTTATTAAATTAGTTAATTTATTTTGATGTGTGAATACAAGGCTTTATATCACAGTTTTTCAATTTATATAATTTTTATAAGGTGAGATCAAACTGTCTCAGAAAGAAAGATGGATATTTTATGAACTGTATTGCATCCCACATGTGTTCAGTCATAATATTTGAAAGGTCCCAATCATAGGGTGAGTGTTCTTATATCATTGCCTGTTCCCTATGGTTGATAATATATAGTAAACGAAATAAGCAGATTTTCCAGATTAAAACATTCTGAGTCAAGCAACTTTAAAATAGGTTTCTTTATTGCAGGTATTCTTTCAGAGTCTTTACTATGCTAATCTGTTATAAATCTCTACTAGGGGAATAAAATATATTGCTCTCCAAACTTATTTCACCAGGGAACTATTTTCTGCTGGATATCTTTTGAGGCCAGTGTTCCATATATCATACTTTCTTCTTATTTTAGAGGGAACTGAAGGTGAGACTCAATGGTAGGTGTGTAGAGACTTCTTTACATAGAGTATAGAGCGTCATGGTACATTACAGACACAGACCCTGACTTGTGTGTCTATATTTGTATGTGTATGTATATGTAAGGGTGTGTATGTCTGTGTGTGTGTGTGTGTGTGTGTGTGAGAGAGAGAGAGAGAGACAGAGACAGAGAAAAGGAGAGACAGAGAGACAGAGCAGAGAGAAGGGAGAAACTTGAAAGATTGATTGGCCAAGAATCAGGTCACCTGATTGTTTGAAGCTAGGATTTATTTAACATTTCTGCTGCCTGGATGTAGTATGTATGTGCATTTTTGCCCCCCTACTGCAACATTAAGTTCAGCTGCTTCACAGTTCTAGAACCTGACATTGAATCATGATTAGGTGAATTAGTAAATGTGTGAATGAATGCCTCAAAGATTCTCTTTTTGTGTGTATGTTTTCCAGATATTTTTTGAAATGTCTTCAAATGATGGTTTGTCTTGGGGACTCCTGAGGGTAATTATGAATATTTATAAGGCTGAGCCTTCAGTGTCTATCTCAGGTGATATTCTAAGGCAGAAGAACAAGAAAACTCTCTTTCATTGTGTTTTGCCAAAACCTACTAAGTTTTGAGTGCAAAACCCAGTTTTCAACAGATAGATAAATATCTGATTGTTCATTCTGAGCAGTACATGCACCCATGCCTGTTGATAACCCAACTGTTCTAATAAAAAATGTTTCCCAAAGCATATTTGAAGGGTAGGTGTAATATCATAATGCATTTTAAAGCTTTTTTTTCAGTTGGGTTCTACTTCTGATTTTTTATTAAAATACTTAATAAAACTTTTATGCCTTTAACAGCTATTAACTTAGAAGCATCATGTTTTTATTTATACAGTTATATGGTTTTTAACATTTTTTTTTTACTCTCAGTGTATGTTAGTAAGCTGGGGTTTTTTCCTAATAGACTACTTCCAAGAATGCAGGAGTACAAGTGTGTATATATACCTGCAACCAGACATACATTTGTCTTCTGTTGAGCAGTTTACAACTGCTACTCAGCAGAAATCTTAAGAGTAGATTAGAGCTAGTTTCTTGAATTGCCATTTCTGAGGAGTCTGAAACTTAATTCCACTGGAAGGACACATTTCCTCTGCTTTACACGAACGCCACATTTAGTTATGATGAAAAACAATCGTTCTCTTTACAGGTGAAAAGCTAAGCCCACTGGAAAATGCTTACAATGTAATGAAGAGTAAAACTCCATGAGGAAAGACTCCAGTATATAATGGCTGCATAGAAAAAAGAAATGAAAGCATGCCAAAATGCTAATGAGATTATCATTGGTTGATGGGTCTTTGAACAGTTTTTATGATTATTTTTCTTTACACTTTTCCCTATATTCCAAATTTGTACAGTGAGCTATTGTTAGTCAGGAAACAAATGTTATGAAAAAATACTCAACTCTCTCCCTGCTTTCACTACTTTCTTCCTTCCATTTGGCAAAAAAGTCAGTAAATCCATTGTATGTTGCTAGAGGTACTTTTGCACCTCTGCATGAGGTGGACTCTGGCTAAAAGCATTTTAAAAGAGCACCAAATATTCTGTAGATGCAAAAGAAGAAAGGGGGAGATGTTAAGTAGCATTCCATCAATTTGGCCCTATTGAGCTTATTTCCTGTAAACGTATATGACTTCATTTTTGTTAAAATATATGATTCATACAGGGGTGTAAAGAAGAAACTGAATTGTTTTCCAGTGTGAGAAACTCTGTATGGAAAAGAAAGTTACATGGAAGGAGTGCTAAAGGACAATGACTTTCTGAATGCTAAGATCCAAGCTAGGAGAAGAAAAAATTTTGAATATTTATCTGTCCAGATAAGAGTGAACTATAGTTTAGAAACAAACTGTTGTTGGACTTATGACAGTAAAGCAGTTTGCTAAATATTCCTTTCATATATATATTCATATATATGTATCCCATCCTATGCTAATGTTATATATCTAATCAGATCTTATTTATTTTCTCACAATTATGGCCAATTAACCGTACTTTAACACACTTAGTTTACTTAACTCTGATGATATTTTAATATTTTGTGTTTTAAAATAGAGCAGCCAGTGAATATACATAGGTACAGAGAGAGAGAGAGAGAGAGAGATCTTCAGATTTATTGAAAAATCTCCCGTGAAACCTAGGTGGAAAGAGTTTTTTTAAGCTTTAGAAATAATATGTAAAGTGCTTTTTAAAGAAGTTCATGATAAGGGCAGTGCATTTGTGATGGGAGGGAATGATTTCCATTAAAAAGAAAGGGCATTAAGCTTTCCCCTTGCCGACCCTGCCTCCTCCCTCTCCGGACTACTTTATATCAGGAGATGCAATCAGCAGGGGTCCCCTTTTCATTACCCATCAGGTACATGGCATGCCATCGATTTTTAAAAATTGTGTTATAGGGATTACAGCTGTAACACACATTAGTTCCCTAATGCCAAAGCAGGATTGGTTCATCTAGTTTGCTTCTAAGTTTAGGCTTAAATGACCTCAGTATTATACTATCATCAGATCCTCTGACATCCAGCCTTGATAGGGCAATGACCCATCATTCAGCTGAAGATACGATTGACTGAAGAATATTTGGTGTTTCTCGTATTGCTGAAAAATAATCACGGTGATCTCATCCTAAAAACAAGAGGTTAGAATAAGAATGAAAAAAGGAGTCTTTATTATTGCCAGTGCATTCAGTATTACAGACTTGCATATCTTTGTCTTTAGTGCAAATTCATTACGTAAGGTGTAATGAGAGGGTTGCAAGAAATGTGAATTACATATCTTTTACAAGATGTTGACTAAAGCTAGAAATGATTAAGAGGCTTATTTGGGAAAAGATTGATTTTCATTTACAACTGTTCGAAGCTGAAAGAATATTGGGCAGATACGTGTAAATATGCAGAGGAAATTTGCTCTACTGAACTGTGCTTGTGAGTTCTTTCAGATGGCTTCTTGGGTTATATAAATTTACTTTGAGGTCATTATATGGATAATTTGTTACTAAGTAAAGTAGTTTGTCAGGTTATGAGACATTAATCTTCCAATAGGTCTTTAATTAGGACAGATGCACTAAATAATTCATAGCAAGACTTGGCCTGGAAACATTTATAATACTCAATTATACCATTTTACAGGCAATGGCAAATTGTTTTTGTGTAGTCTGGAAATTGTGGGACTTAATTAATTACCTTCAATGTTTTAGACATCTGCTCTGCCCTCTTTAAATGCATTAAATTGGCAACTCATGAAATGGCTAAAAATAGAGTTCAAATTCCCAGATGGTAAAGGGTGAAGATCAACTATGATGGAAAAAAAGCCACTCTGTGATGCACAGGAAATGTGAAAACAAATTATATATCCAGCAACATTCACTTACAAGACTCTCAAGTATGTGACAATTATTTTTAAAAGAATGAGAAATTTACATGATATTTAAAAGCATTTAACTTGCTGTTAAATACTCTTCTCCTGGTTTCCTAAAATAGGCTGCAGTAAACAAATTGGCAAACCAGGCAGAGTCCTGATAGAAAACAAAACACCTCTCAGTCTCTGTCATGTAAACACCTCTGAGTGAAATTTATTTCTGCACAAACAAATAACTTTGCCCCTGTAAGTTGTATCAAATACATGACAAAAAATAAGCACTCTCGAAGTCTTTGCAGGAGGCATTTTCATGTCATAGATCTTAAAATGATGGAAAGGGGAGTTAAGAGTTTATTCCATTTATAATTAGATCACAGAAAAAAGATGGTGATGGCTTTGCACTGAGTAGGAGGATGTGACCATTTATACAAAGGAAAAAAGAATGTTCACTTCATTTTTCATCCTAGAAATTTCTGCAAGAGAAATGTTGTACATGATCCTCTGCTTAATATGTGGGAGTCAGTTATAAAGGAAATTAACACATTCTGAAACCTGTAAGTGGGGATCAAATTTGCAGATAAGGGTGTCCCTTCTTATGAGAAGAGTCAGACCTTGCACAGAACAGCCTCTGGCCCTTGGAGCCCGGATTCCTGCAGCTTTCTATAAGGCAGTTCTCCAAGGCTGTGCAATTTCTCCAGGGTTGTTGGGAGATGTTTTGTTCAGATGGATACAGACCCAGGTCCTGTCCCCAAGAGCAGTCATGCTGGGTCAACATCCAGGATTAGGTTGGATGCAGAAGCATTTCCCACTCCAGTAGCTACTGAATAAATAGATGGGCGGAGTGGAGCTGACTACCCACATGCTCAATGGGGGGACACAGCTTTGTCGCCAAATCACTTAGAAGCTAGAGGAGATTTCTATCCAGAAGAAATACAGTGCAAGCCACATATGGTAATTTAAGATTTTCTAAGAGCCACATTCGAAAAAGTAAAAAGAAATAGATACATATGCGTAGTTAATCCACTAATGCATATTTAATCCAATATAGCCAAATTATTATCATTTCTGCTTGTAATCAGCATAAGAATCATGAATGTGATACTTTGCATTCTCCTTTTTTAATATACAAAGTCTTAAAATCCGGTATGCATTTTGCACTTAAAACACATCTCAATTCAGACAAGCCACCTTTCAAGTATTCAGTGGCTTATTTGGCTAGTAGCTCCGGTATTGGACAGCACAGCCCTACATAATGAGCAAGGATAACGAACTACATCCCCAGCTGTAGTGGTGCTAGCAAGGCAGCACCTACAAAAAACCCAGGTTATGTGGGTATATGGTGATGACAGTGCCTGGAAGAAACAAACTAGGTGCTCATTATAAATTCCAGAAGAATCCTACTTACCTGGCAGACACCAGCTTAGTATTCTCGGGGGACCTGCCTGTATTTTCATCCATGCCCAAGACTGTGTTATAGAAGCAATTTTTTTTCCCCTGCTTCCTCTTTGGCATATATATATATATATAGCTATTGATATGGTGTCATGATTTTTTAATAAAATTCTAAGGTTCTTGAGGACAGAGTCAGTGCCTTATTCATGACACTTTCCTGACACAAGAGGGGTGTTCCATAAATATTTGTTAGCTTGATTTAATGAGAGAATGCAACTGCAGTTCAGATGAGGAAAAAAATATCAAAGTGCACATAATCAAGACAGAGGAGAAGTGAGAAGTAAAGGAGAGCAAGAGAAACCGGGGAAATGGAGAGCAGGGGGAGGGGAGAACGGGGAGAAGGGAGAGGGGGAGACCCACAAGGATGTAGAGGTGGAGGGAGCAGGGACGGAGAAATAAAGGCAACTTTGAAGGAAGAAGCTCATCCAGACTTACAAAGCAGTCTTTCCCACCATCTTTCCATTGGGTCATTCTGCTTTCAAGGGCAAAGTCTATCTTTGTAAAACAGGGATGGTCTAGTTTGGGAATGGGGGTAGCAGTGGAAATACCTGCATGTATGATTACTTGCCAGCCATGGTGACGTTTATAAAGGGAACGTGTGACTCTGTTGTGCTGCTATAATTACTTGCTTTATTAGGGGAAAAAAACCAATGAGACACTTGTGCATCCTCTGGAGTGTTTTCCCTAGACCAGGTTACCGTTAACACAAACCTAATCTAAATATTTTTGACTGTGTCAAATTAAGATAATTTAATTAGAATTCCACTTCTTGAAAGAATCAATGGGGGGAAAAGCACATAAAAATAAACTAGTATCTTGGAGTTATGTACAACTTTAAAAGTAGTAATTTTGTTAGAATTAGTCATATCAAAAGGAATACATTTAAGCTTAAGAATACAACTATAAAAAGTATACAAATTCACCACTGTATTTGTCTAGACTTGACATTATTAGACTGCTGTTTGAGGCTAATTTTGCCACTGAAATTAAAAAAAAGAAAAAAGAACAAACAAACAAAAAAAGGACCAGATAAATCTCTAGAATGCATTAGCCAGCAGAACCTCAAAATAAAAGAAGTGGAGGAAGGAGAGTTACAAAGCTAAGAAAAGTTAAGAATTTTATTTCTCCTTCCATTCAGTTTATCAAGTAAACACAATTTGATAGCAGTTTGTTCCCTGGGCATCAAGAAGAGCATATGGCTTATCTGTGCTGGCACCCTGAGCACCTCACCTTCTCTAGAGAGACAGTGGACACTTGTTTTCATAAATTAGTTTACCCTAAAGGAAATTTTCTACCTTTTCCATCCTCTGGGCTTTTCCATAGGATGGTTTTTGCTGAATACTCTCCCTCCATCTTTGTCCTATTAGAAAGATTCAGGGAGGAAGCAATATTAAGGAAAAGACATACTTGATCACATCATTCAAAAATCTGTCCATTTGTTCCAGCCTTCTCTTAGACTTTCTTCTCCCACTGTAATTCCTCTTAAGCTTCAGATCCTCTTTACACAATGCCAACTAGTTGTTTCTAATATAGTGAATTAAATCTGTAACTGTTTTTCTGCAAAGTAATCAGAGAAAGAGAAATTGAGCCCTCAGAAAGAGAAAATATATATAAGTAATTTTAACTAACAGTGATCTAATTAAGAAAAGAAGTGGAGAAGAAAAGTCTTCCTGACTAAGAATCATGAGCTGTTCTCCTCTATGTACAACCTCATTTCTGATTAACAGTAATAGTCAGTGCTTATTGGGAACACACTATGTGCCTGGCACTGATGTAGGTGCTTCATCTGAATTAACTAATTTGATCCTCATAGTCTCCCAATGGTGGAGGGTTATTATTCCCATGATGTAAATGAGGAAACATATCAGAGGGCTGGGTTACTTGCCCAAGGTCACACTGCTGGCAGAAGGCAGAAGCTGTACCATGCAGTAACCACTCCTCTGCTGGGTGTAGGATGAGGATTTGTGGGGACTGACTTGGTGCTCACAGACTTGCCTACTTCATGGTCCCTGATGGACTAGACATAAAGAAAATCCCTCTCTCATGGTGTCCACTCAACCTGGTGGAACTGTGTTCAGGCAACAGTCCTGAGGGCTAATCAATGAGAACAAATGGATAGGTCAGTACAACCTGATGCCATACTGAAAAAAACCAACTCAGCAAGATGGAAATTCTGACCCCTCAACAAGTCCCACAGATCCTTGAAGACAGGAAGTGTGTCCAATTTTTTCCTTTCCTTTTGTTTTTTTAAATCAACTTGAGGGCCAGATATAGTATCAGGAATGAGTAATCAACAAGTGTTTTAAATATTATTAAAATTAACTATATACTGTGACTTCCCTGGTGGTGCACTGGTTAAGAATCCACCTGCCCAAATGCTAACAGCCATAAAAGGAGAAATTGACAGTAACACAATCATACATAGTAGGGGACTTTAACACCCCACTTTCACCAATGGACAGATCAACCAAAATGAAAATAAATAAGGAAACACAAGCTTTAAATGACACATTAAACAAGATGGACTTAACATATTCATAGGACATTCCATCCAAAAACAACAGAATACACTTTCTTCTCAAGTGCTCATGGAACATTCTCCAGGATAGATGATATCGTGGGTCACAAATCAAGCCTTGGTAAATTTTAAAAAATTGAAATCATACCAAGTATCTTTTCCAACCACAATGCTATGAGACTAGATATCAATTACAGGAAAAAAACTGTAAAAAACTACAAACACATGGAGGCTAAACAATACATTACTAAATAACCAAAAGATCACTGAAGAAATCAAAGAGGAAATCAAAAAATACCTAGAAACAAATGACAATGAAAACATGACAATCCAAAACCTATGGGATGAAGCAAAAGCAGTTCTAAGAAGGAAGTTTAGAACAATACAGTCCTACCTCAAGAAACAGAAACATCTCAAATAACCTAACTTTACACCTAAAGTAATTAGAGAAAGAAGAACAAACCCCCCGCAAAGATAGCAGAAGGAAAGAAATCATAAAGATCAGAGCAAAAATAAATGAAAAAGAAATGAAGGAAACAATAGCAAAGATGAATAAAACTAAAAGCTTGTTCTTTGAGAAGATAAACAAAATTTATAAACCATTAGCCAGAGTCATCAAGAAAAAAAGGGAGAAGATTCAAATCAACAGAATTAGAAGACAAAAAGGAGAAGTAACAGCTAACATTGCAGAAATACAAAGAATCATGAGACATTACTACAAGCAACTGTATGCCAATAAAATGGACAACCTGGAAGAAATGGACACATTTTAAGAAAAGCACAACTTTCTGAGACTGAACCAAGAAGAAATACAAAATTAAACAGACCATTCACAAGCACTGAAATTGAAACTGTGATTAAAAATCATCCAACAGGGCTTCCCTGGTGGCGCAGTGGTTGAGAGTCCGCCTGCCGATGCAGGGGACGCAGGTTCGTGCCCTGGTCCGGGAAGATCCCACATGCCGCGGAGCGGCTGGGCCCGTGAGCCATGGCCGCTGAGCCTGCGCATCTGGAGCCTGTGCTCCGCAACAGGAGAGGCCACAGCAGTGAGAGGCCCGCATACAGAAAAAAAAAAAAAAAAAAAAATCATCCAACAGGGCTTCCCTGGTGGCGCAGTGGTTAAGAATCCGGCTGCCCATACAGGGGACACGGGTTCAAGCCCTGGTCTGGGAAGATCCCACATGCCACGGAGCAACTAAGCCCGGGCGCTGCAACTACTGAGCCTGCACTCTAGAGCCCGCGAGCCACAACTACTGAGCCCGACTGCCACAACTGCTGAAGCCCATGTGCCTAGAGCCCATGCTAGGCAACAAAAGAAGCCACCACAATGAGAAGCCCATGCACTGCAACGAAGCTCACCACAAACAGAGAAAAGCCCATGTGCAGCAACAAAGACCCAACACAGCCAAAAATGAAACACATAAAATAAAAAAATTATTTTTTTAAAAAAATTGTCCAACAAACAAAAGCCCAGGACCAGATGGCTTCTGAGGTGAATTCTGTCAAACATTTACAGAAGAGCTAACACCTATCCTTCTCATACTCTTCCAAAATATAGCACACGGAGGAGCACTCCCAAACTCATTCTACGAGGCCACTGTCACCCTGATACCAAAACCAGAAAGATGTCACAATGAAAGAAAACTACAGACCAGTATCACTGATGAACACAGATGCAAAAATCCTCAACAAAATACTAGCAAACAGAATCCAACAGCACATTAAAAGGATCATACACCGTGATCAAGTGGGATTTATCCCAGGGATGTAAGGATTCTTCAGTATACACAAATCAATCAATGTGATACACCATATTAACAAATTGAAGGAGAAAAACCATATGATCATCTCAATAGATGCAGAAAAAGCTTTTGACAAAATTCAACACCTATGTATGATTAAAAACCCTTCAGAAAGTAGGCATAGAGGGAACTTACCTCAACAAAATAAAGGCCATATATGACAATCCCACAGCCAAGATCGTTCTCAGTGGTGAAAAACTGAAGCCATTTCCTCTAAGATCAGGAACAAGACAAGGTTGTCCACTCTCACCACTATTACTCAACATAGTTTTGGAAGTTTTAGCCACAGCAATCAGAGAAGAAAAAGAAATAAAAGGAATCCAAATCAGAAAAGAAGAAGTAAAGCTGTCTCTGTTTGCAGATGACATGATACCATACATAGAGAATCCTAAAGATGCTATCAGAAAACTGCTACAGCTAATCAATGAATTTGGTAAAGTAGAAGGATACAAAATTAAGACATAGAAATCTCTTGCATTCCTATACACTAATGATGAAAAACCTGAAAGAGAAATTAAGGAGACACTCCCATTAACCAGAACAACAAAAAGAATAAAATACCTAGGAATAAACCTACCTAAGGAGACAAAAGACATGTATGCAGAAAACTATAAGACACTGATGAAAGAAATTAAAGATGATACCAACAGCTGGAGAGATATACCATGTTCTTGGATTGGAAGAATCAACATTATGAAAATGGCTATACTACCCTAAGCAATCTACACATTCAGTGGATTCCCTATCAAACTACCAATGGCATTTTTCACAGAACTAGAACAAAATATTTCACAATTTGTCTGGAAACACAAAAGACCCCGAATAGCCAAAGTAATCTTGAGAAAGAAAAGCAGAGCTGGAGGAATCAGGCTCCCTGACTTCAGACTATTCTACAAAGCTACAGTAATCAACACAGTATGGTACTGGTACAAAAACAGAAATATAGATCAGTGGAAAAGGATAGAAAGCCCAGAGATAAACCCATGCACGTATGGTCACTTTATCTTTGATAAAGGAGGCAAGAATATACAATGGAGAAAAGACAGCCTCTTCAATAAGTGGTGCTGGGAAAACTGGATAGCTACATGTAAAGGAATGAAATTAGAACACTCTCTAACACCACACACAAAAATAAACTCAAAATGGATTAAAGACCTAAATGTAAGGCCAGAGACTCTAAAACTCTTAGATGAAAACATAGGCAAAACACTCTATGACATAAATCAGAGCAAGATCTTTTTTGACCCACCTCCTAGAGCAATGGAAATAAAAACAAAAATAAACAAATGGGACATAATGAAACTTAAAACCTTTTGCACAGCAAAGGAAACCATAAACAAGATGAAAAGACAACCCTCAGGATGGGAGAAAATATTTGTAAACAAATCAACGGAGAAAGGATTAATCTTCAAAATATATAAACAGCTCATGCAGCTCAATATTAAAGAAACAACCCAATCCAAAAATGGGCAGAAGACCTAACTAGACATTTCTCCAAAGAAGACATACAGATAGCCAAGAAGTATATGAAAAGCTGCTCAACATCACTAATTATTAGAGAAATACAAATCAAAACTACAATGAAGTATCACCTCACACCAGTTAGAATGGGCATCATCAGAAAATCTACAAACAACAAATGCTGGAGAGAGTGTGGAGAGAAGGGAACCCTCTTGTACTGTTGGTGGGAATGTAAATTGATACAGCCACTATGGAGAACAGTATGAAGGTTCCTTAAAGAACTAACAATAAAATTACCATATGATCCAGCAATCCCACTACTGGGCATGTACCTATCTTGTTTATGGTTTCGTTTGCTGTGCAAAAGGTTTTAAGTTTCATTAGGTCCCATTTGTTTATTTTTGTTTTTATTTCCATTACTCTAGGAGGTGGATCAAAAAAGATCTTCCTGTGACTTATGTCAAAGAGTGTTCTTCCTATGCTTTCCTCTAAGAGTTTTAGAGTCTCTGGCCTTATATTTAGGTCTCCAATCCATTTTCAGTTCATTTTTGTGTATGGTGTTAAGGAGTGTTCTAATTTTATTCTTTTACATGTAGCTGTCCAGTTTTCCCAGCACCACTTATTGAAGAGACTTTTTTTCCATTGTATATCCTTGCCTCCTTTATCAAAGATAAAGTGACCATAGGTGCGTGGGTTTATCTCTGGGCTTTCTATCTTGTTCCATTGATCTATATTTCTGTTTTTGTGCCAGTACCATACTGTCTTAATTACTGTAGCTATGTAGTGTAGTCTGAAGTCAGGGAGTCTGATTCCTCCAACTCCACTTTTTTCCCTCAAGACTGCTTTGGGTATTAGGGGTCTTTTGTGTCTCCATACAAATGTTAAGATTTTGGGGGCTTCCCTGGTGGAGCAGTGGTTGAGAGTCCACCTGCCGATGCAGGGGACACAGGTTCGTGCCCTGGTCCAGGAAGATCCCACATGCCATGGAGCGGCTAGGCCCGTGAGCCATGGCCGCTGAGCCTGCACGTTCAGAGCCTGTGCTCTGCAACGAGAGAGGCCACAACAGTGAGAGGACCGCATACTGCAAAAAATAATAATAATAATAATAATTTTTAAAAAGATTTTTTGTTCTAGTTCTGTAAAAAATGCCATTGGTAATTTGATAGGGATTGCACTGAATCTGTAGATTGCTTTGGGTAGTATAGTCGTTTTCACAATATGAATTCTTCCAATCCAAGAACATGGTATATCTCTCCAGCTGTTGGTGTCATCTTTAATTTCTTTCATCAGTGTCTGATAGTTTCTGCATAAAGGTCTTTTGTCTCCCTAGGTAGGTTTATTCCTAGGTATTTTATTCTTTTTGTTGTGGTGGTAAATGGGAGTGTCTCCTTAACTTCTCTTTCAGATTTTTCATCATTAGTGTATAGGAATGCAAGAGATTTTTTCGTGTTAATTTTGTTTCCTGCTACTTTACCAAATTCATTGACTAGCTGTAGCAGTTTTCTGATAGCATCTTTAGGATTCTCTATGTATAGTATCATGTCATCTGCAAACAGTGACAGCTTTACTTCTTTTCCGATTTGGATTCCTTTTATTTTTTTTTCTTCTCTGATTGCCATTCCTAGGACTTCCAAAACTGTGTTGAATAATAGTTGTGAAAATGGACATCCTTGTCTCTTGTTCCTGATCTTAGAGGAAATGGTTTCAGTTTTTTCACCATTGAGAATGATGTTTGCTGTGGGTTTGTCATATATGGCCTTTATTATGCTGAGGTAGGTTCCCTCTATGCCCACTTTCTGGAGAGTTTTTATCATAAATGGGTGTTGAATTTTGTCAAAAGCTTTTTTTGCATCTATTGAGATGATCATATGGTTTTTCTCCTTCAATTTGTTAATATGGTGTATCACATTGATTGATTTGTGTATACTGAAGAATCCTTACATCCCTGGGATAAATCCCACTTGATCACGGTGTATGATCCTTTTAATGTGCTGTTGGATTCTGGTTGCTAGTATTTTGTTGAAGATTTTTGCATCTGTATTCATCAGCGATATTGGTCTGTAATTTTCTTTTTTAGTAATATCTTTGTCTGGTTTTGGTATCAGGGTGATGGTGGCCTCATAGAATGTGTTTGGGAGTGGTCCTTCCTCTGCAATTTTTTGGAGGAGTTTGAGAAGGATGGGTGTTAGCTCTTCTCTAAATGTTTGATAGAATTCACCTGTGAAGCCATCTGGTCCTGGACTTTTATTTGTTGGAAGATTTTAAATCACAGTTTCGATTTCATGACTTGTGATTGGTCTGTTGATATTTTTTATTTCTTCCTTGTTCAGTCTTGGAAGGTTATACCTTTCTAAGAATATGTCCATTTCTTCCAGGTTGTCCATTTTATTGGCATAGAGTTGCTTGTAGTAGTCTCTTAGGATGCTTTGTATTTCTGCAGTGTCTGTTGTAATTTCTCCTTTTTCATTTCTAATTTTATTGATTTGAGTCCTCTCCCTCTTTTTCTTGATGAGTCTGGCTAATGGTTTATCAATTTTGTTTATCTTCTCAAAGAGCCAGCTTTTAATTTTATTCATCTTTGCTATTGTTTTCATTGTTTCTATTTCATTTATTTCTGCTCTGATCTTTATGATTTCTTTCCTTCTGCTAACTTTGGGTTTTGTTTACTCTTCTTTTCTACTTCCTTTAGATGTAAGGTTAGATTATTTATTTTCGATGTTTCTTGTTTCTTAAGGTAGGCTTCTGTAGCTATAAACTTCCCTCTTAGAACTGCTCTTGCTGCATCCCATAGGTTTTGGATAGTTGTGTTTTTATTGTCATTTGTCTCTAGATATTTTTTGATTTCCTCTTTTTTATTTCTTCAGTGATCTTTTGGTTATTTAGTAACGTATTGTTTAACCTCCATGTGTTTGTGTTTTTTATGTTTTTTTTTCCCTGTAATTGATTTCCTTCTTTTTGTGTTTGTGTGTGGTACACGGGCCTCTCACTGCTGTGGCCTCTCCTGCCTCAGAGCACAGGCTCTGGACGCGCAGTCTTAGCGGCCATGGACATGGGCGTAGCCGTTCTGTGGCATGTGGGATCCTCCCGGACTGTGGCATGAACCCGTGTCCCATGCATCGGCAGGTGTACTGTGAACCACTGCGCCACCAGGGAAGCCCCCCTGTAATTGCTTTCTAATCTGATAGCGTTGTGGTCAGAGAAGATGCTTGATATGATTTCAGTTTTCTTAAATTTACTGAGGCTTGATTTGTGACCAAAGATATGATCTATCCTGGAGAATATTCTGTGTGCACTTGAGAAGAAAGCGTAATCTGCTGTTTTTGGATGGAATGTCCTATAAATGTCAATTAAATCTCTCTGGTCTATTGTGTCATTTAAAGCTCTGCTTCCTTATTGATTTTCTGTTGGGATGATCTGTCCATTGGTGTATGTGAGGTATTAAAATCCCCCACTCTTATTGTGTTACTGTTGATTTCCTCTTTTATAGCTGTTAGTAGTTGCCTTATGTATTGAGGTGCTCCTATGTTGGGTGCATATATATTTATAATTGTTATATCTTCTTCTTGGATTGATTCCTTGATCATTAGGTAGTGTCCTTCCTTGTCTCTTGTAACATTCTTTATTTTAAAGTCTATTTTATCTGATGTGAGTATTTCTACTCCAGCCTTCTTCTGATTTCCAATTGCATGGAATATCTTTTTCCATCCCCTCACTTTTCAGTCTGTATGTGTCCCTAGGTCGTAAGTGAGTCTCTTGTAGACAGCATATACATTGGTCTTGTTTTTATATCCATTCAGTAAGCCTGTGTCTTTTGGTTGGAGCATTTAATGCATTCATGTTTAAGTTAATTATTGATATGTGTGTTCCTATTACCATGTTCTCAATTTCAGGGGGGGTTGTTTTCATAGGTCCTTTTCTTCTCTTGTGTTTCCCACTTAGAGAAGTTCCTTTAGCATTTGTTGTAGAACTGGTTTGGTGATGCTGAATTCTCTTAGCTTTTGTTTGTCTATAAAGCTTTTGATTTCTCCATCGAATCTGAATGAAATCCTTGCTGGGTGGAGTAATCTTGGTTGTAATTTCTTCCTTTTCATCCCTTTAAGTATATCATGCCACTCCCTTCTGGCTTGTAGAGTTTCTGCTGAGAAATCAGCTGTTAACCTTATGGGAGTTCCCTTGTATGTTATTTGTCATTTTTCCCTTGCTGCTTTCAATAATTTTTCTTTGTCTTTAATTTTTGCCAGTTTGATTACTATGTGTCTCGGTGTGTTCTCCTTGGGTTTATCCTCTGTGGGACTCTCTGCACTTCCTAGACTTGGATGGCTATTTCCTTTCACATGTTAGGGAAGCTTTCAACTATAATCTCTTCAAATATTTTTTCAGGTCCTTTCTCTCTTCTCTTTTTGGGACCCCTATAATGCAAATGTTTTTTTATTTAATGTGTCCCAAGGGTCTCTTGGACTGTTTTCATTTCTTTTCATTTTTTTTTTCTTTATTGTGTTCCGCAGCAGTGAATTCCACCATTCTGTTTTCCAGGTCACTTATTCATTCTTCTGCCTCAGTTATTCTGCTGTTGATTCCTTCTAGTGTAGTTTTTATTTCAGTTATTGTATTGTTCATCTCTGTTTGTTTGTTCTTTAATTTTTCCAGGTCTTTGTTAAACATTTCTTGCATCTTCTCAGTCTTTGCCTCCAATCTTTTTCCGAGGTTTTGGATCATCTTCACTATCATTATTCTGAATTCTTTTTCTGGAAGGTTGCCTAACTCCACTTCATTTAGTTTTTTTTCTGGGGTTTTATCTTGTTCTTTCATCTGGTACATAGCCCTCTTCCTTTTCATCTTGTCTATCTTTCTGTGAATGTGGTTTTTGTTCGACAGGCTGCAGGATTGTAGTTCTTCTTGCTTCTGCTGTCTGCCCTCTGGTGGATGATGTTATCTAAGAGGCTTCTGCAAGTTGCCTGATTGGAGGGGCTGGTGATGCATCAAGCTGGCTGTTGCTGTCTCGTTGACTTTTCGATAGTCTAGGATATTTTTTTAATGTTTCTATTAATTGTAATATGAGTTGTTTTTTTTTTAAGTTTTTGTCTATACTGTTCAGCATGTGGGATCTTAGTTTCTTGACCAAAGATCTAACCTGTGCCCGCTGCAGTGGAAGCATCAAGTCTTAACCACTGGATCACCAGGGAATTCCCATAATATGAGTGTCATACAGAGAGGATAAAGAATAACCAAAGACATACAAATAAAATTCTTTTAAAATATCCATATGAAGTAAGAACTTTTTCTGTGTATATATTATACTAACACTGATGGTACTTATTATAATTAGGATTACTTGTTAAAAGTATAAATTTTTCTTTTAAATGGTTCTAATTTTATAACTAGAGAAATTTTCAAGTATTTGAGTTTTCAGTATTGACTAGCTAGTTAATTTGGCTTACTTTCCTTGTAATTACAAAGTCAATACTTTCTTTTATCAGATTTTTCTTTACTTCTTCATTAATTTAAATAGGTGCCATAGTTTCCACACAGATTCTTTTATTGTCCTATACATCTTCTAAAAATTTAGGATTTATTTTATAGTGCATCACCAGTTTTATTTCAGGAAACCTAAAGTAGTGGTAGGCTTATATATTGGAATGGTAGAATTAATTCAGTGATTTGTTTTATATTATATGTCTTTGGAAAACATGTCATCAAAGGTTTTTGCGTATTTTAAAACTGTGCCACATATATAGTGGAAATATATCTCAACTCCTGTCTGCTATTAGTGAACATGATGTAATGCTTTTTTAACTGCTTAGAAAACTTTGGACAATGCTAACAAAAGTGGAAACTTTTGAGGGTGAGAAAAATAGCCTTCTGATTTGCTTTCCTTACCGTAATCATGGCTTCAGAGTTTAGTCATTACCCAAATATTACACACCTGTGTCTGAAGGTCTTTGCCTATTTGATATTAGATCTTAGATTTCTTCATCCTATTATTGATCTGAAATGTCTCCAGCTCTCGCAGGTAAAGGAAGAACATGCCCATGTGTTGCGTCAGGTTATTCCTATTATTGAAAATCTGTGTTCAATCTAAAATGACCTTTTCTTGTATTTATTGTCAGGCTAGCTTTACAGCCCACATTAAGTTGAAGCTTTTGTGCTAGGACTGAAAAGCGTGTGTTGTGTGGGGAATGGTGCTCTCAGTGTTTGCTCATGACGACCTGCTATCCAGACAGCTGGTGGCGTGATCTGGGTGTTTGGCTAGGTGTTCATTGTTAAGTCAGCAGTGGAGGAAAGCCATTATGTCTTCATTTGCACCGTAAAGGAAGATGCACAAGTGATTACTAAGAAGAAGTTCATCTGTAAAGAGGAGCTCTTTGTGTTCATAATCAGAACTCAGCATTGTTGGTACTTTTGAAGATGTTGAACAAGAGTTTTTCAGGGGTGAGAGGAGCAAGCATGAACATTTGGACTTTTCCCAAAAATACATTTCATAATATTCAGCATTTTGTTTTATTTTAATTTCAGTGATCTTTTGTGATTGTACATGTTTATAATGACAAAGTCATACTGTCTGTGGGATTTGGGCAAGACTTTGGAAAAGGACTGAAGATTATGTTAAGCTGTGTTCAGGGTTTTCTGGGAGGCCCGTGTCACGTCACTCCAAGAAAGTGCCCAAATAGTAAGAGATTAACTCCCTTAATTGTGTCCTATTTCCCCCTTTCCCCCATGTTGCTCTTTTTTAACCATTTATTGTTCATTCACTTACCTTTTCAAATTTTTATATGCATTTAGATGTTGAATTTTAAAACCTCTTTATTTAAGATAATAATAATAAATAATAATTTTAAAATTCCCCTATGATTAGGAAATGAACCTCTAAGATTTTACCACTAATTTCATGCTTGTCAGACTTATTCTGGTTTAAGTTAAATGCACTTTTTTTTTCCCCAAAACCAAAGAACACATTTGAAAAGTATGAATTATGTGATGAAAATGCCAGGTTTTACTATGCCCAGTGACTTGTAGTCACTGGAAATAGTACAACGACCCACACAGTGAGGGCAGTAGCCTAATAGTGGCCCCATTTAACTGTATTCTATGTGTAAGTAAAGACCGTCTTTATACCCCCAAACATCGGTTGTATACATTCAAGTTCAGCCTGCCCAGAAGTGTTAAGCAGCTACACTGAATTTTTTCTTTCCACTTTCTCATCCTTCTCCTCTTGCATTCTCTTGTCATCTGAGTCTCATAAACCCCAGAACACTACCGTGGGAAACAGGGCAGCCTTCATGGGTGTTCGACTTGTAGAATTGCACATGGCCTCACACTCAGAAGGGCCCCACACTTGATTGAATGCTCTGCTGTCGCGGTCTTGAAATTCTTGGTAACGCTTGAACAAGGGGTCCTGCATTTGCATTTTGCACTGAGCCCCGCAAATTATGCAGCCTTTCCTGGGAGGGAAGATATGAGGAACCGAGAAGCCCCTGAGTTCTTAGAGTCTCTCACTCCATCATTGTGAGTTTCATTTTGGAGTAGCTTAGTCACTGTCCTCTAGTGAGCCATTTCCAAAAATAGGCCAGTGAATATGTGAGAAGCACTTGCTGAAAATTGCAGGTTTCTCAGCCCAGACAAATGATTAGAGTCTCCAGGGATGGGGCCCAGGAATCTGCATTTTCATAGCCTTCCTGTGATTCTCAGTTCACTAAGGGGCTGACAGTCTCTGGTAAATCACACCTCTGATTCAACACACATCTTTCTGTTACTCCATATTGACTGATTCGAGACTAAAGGAGAGGAAACAAAAGAGGCTAAATTCTGTTACCTTCAGTACAATTTATGTTGCTTTGGCAGGGCACAAAAATACTGGTTTGTTCTAAAGAAAGAACTCTCTCTGTTTGATTTGGTGGAGGATGGTGATGTCTTCATTTGGGGTTAGGCTACTTTAAACTACTTTTTAGGCAGTTTTTATTTTAATCTATTTCTGCCACCACTGTTAGAGAATAGAATGTTTGGAGTAAGCGATTATGGGTGATCAAGCAGCTGTTTCAACCAAACATTGCCCCTGTCAGTGACTTTTTCAAAGATCCATTACAATAAGATCATTGTATTAAAGTCAGTTGACTTAGCCATCAATCATTGTTTGGAATAGAACTTTGGCAGACACTGGAGTTTAGTGGTTAAGAGTCTGCATTTTGGAGGCAGACAGGCTCCATTTGAATTCAGACCCATCACTTAACAGTGAGACCTTGAGCAATTCTTTAATTTTCCCAAGTCTTAGTTGTTTTTTTAATTGATTAATAAGGATATTAATATACTCTGTGGAGTTGTTATGAGGATTAAAGAAGATAATCCAAGTAAAATCCTAGTACACCATGCCTGGCACATAGTATGAGTTTAATAATATCACTATGTACCATAGTATGAGTTTAATAATATTACTATTATCAACTATTATAATAGTTGATCCTTGAACAACATGGGTTTGAACTATGCAGGTCTACTTGTACATGGATTTTTTTCAATAAAAACATACTGCAGTACTACACAGTCTACAGTTGGTTGACTCTGGAGAGGAGAAATCTTGAATATGGAGGGCTGACAACATGAGGGATGGCACCCCTAACCCCTACATTGTTCAAGGGTAAGCTGTATTACTTTTTGAACTGTCAAGCAAAACCTAGAAATTAAGATCCATGAGCGCTAAATGTAAGGCCAGACACTATAAAACTCTTAGAGGAAAACATAGGCAGAACACTCTGTGACATAAATCACAGCAAGATCTTTCTTGACCCACCTCCTAGAGTAATGAAAATAAAAACAAAAATAAACAAATGGGACCTAATGAAACTTAAAAGTTCTTGCACAGCAAAGGAAACCATAAACAAGACGAAAAGACAACCCTCAGAATGGGAGAAAAGATTTGCAAACGAAGCAGCTGACAAGGGATTAATCTCCAAAATATACAGAGAGCTCACACAGCTCAATATCAAAAATACAAACAACACAATCAAAAAATGGGCAGAAGACCTAAGTAGACTTTTCTCCACAGAAGACATACAGATGGCCAAGAGGTGCATGAAAAGATGCTCAACATCACTAATAATTAGAGAAATGCAAATCAAAACTATGAGGTACCACCTCACACCAGTCAGAATGGCCATCATCAAGAAATCTACAAACAATAAATGCTGAAGAGGGTATGGAGAAAAGGGAACCGTCTTACACTGTTCATGGGAGTGTAAATTGATACAGCCACTATGGAGAACAGTATGGAGGTTCCTTAAAAAACTAAAAATGGAACTACCATATGACCCAACAATCCCACTCCTGGGCACATACCCAGAGAAAAACCATAATTCCAAAAGACACATGCACCCCAATGTTCATTGCAGCACTATTTACAATAGGCAGGTCATGGAAGCAACCTAAATATCCATCAACAGAGGCATGGATAGAGAAGATGTGGTATATATATATACAATGGAATATTACTCAGCCATAAAAAGGAACAAAACGGAGTCATTTGTTGAGACGTGGATGGATCTAGAGACTGTCATACAGAGTGAAGTAAGTCAGAAGGAGAAAAACAAATATCATATCTTAACGCATATGTATGGAACCTAGAAAAATGGTACAGATGAACCTATTTGCAAAGCAGAAATAGAGACGCAGACGTTGAGAGCAAACATATGGACACCAAGCAGGGTGGGGGGTGGGATGCATTGGGAGATTGGGATTGACATATGTAACTATGTAACTACTATGTATGAAGTAGATGGCTGGTGAGGGCCTGATGTATAGTACGGGGGAAAAGAAAAGGTACAGTCTGTTTGTAGGACATAAGTTAACCTTAAAAATGCATTCCAATATATGTTAGGTGCAGACAATTACTGTTTGATTCCGCTTATACGAGGTACCTAGAACAGTCAAATTCGTAGAGTCAGAAAGTACATTGGTAGGTGCCAGGGGCCAGGGGCTGGGGTTCAGGTGGGGAGGAGGAATGGGGGTTAGTGTTGAATGGGGACAGAGTTTCATTTTAGGAAGGTGAAAAATTTGGTGGATGGATGATGGTGAGAACTGCACAACAATGCGAGTGTACTTAGTGCCACTGAACTGTACAGTTAAATATGGTTAAAATAGTATGTTTTATATTGTGTGACTTTTGCCACAATAAAGAAAAGACATTAAAAAAAAAGAAATTAAGGGCTTCCCTGGTGGCGCAGTGGTTGAGAGTCTGCCTGCCAATGCAGGGGACGTGAGTTCGTGCCCGGGTCCGGGAAGATCCCACATGCCACGGAGCGGCTGGGCCCGTGAGCCATGGCCACTGAGCCTGCGCGTCCGGATCCTGTGCTCCGCAACGGGAGAGGCCACAGCAGTGAGAGGCCCGCGTACCGCAAAAAAAAAAAAAAAAAAAAAACCAAACAAACAAAAAAAAGAAATTAAGATCCATGAAAACTTAGGCACTGAAGCCAAATTGAAATCCTATAATCACATACATTTCAGGTATAATAGATGATTCTTCTGTATTTTGCCATAGTGATACACATGATAAACTCATTAATTCAACCTTACAACAGAGATATCAACTTCAAATTAGCAGGCAGGCATGCATGCAAGCATGAAGGTACAGGTGGTTATATATAGGAAAGAGAGGAATACAGCGTCAAAATGGATTTGGCACATTTGTTTTAACAAGTGTGACAATTTTATATGCCAACTTGGCTTGGCTTTGGTGCAGGCTTGTTTGGTTAAATACCCGTCTAGGTGTTGATGTCAAGGTATTTTTTAGATGGGATTAGCATTAAATCAGTAGACTTTGAGTAAAGCAGGTTACCCTCCATAATGTGAATGGTCCTCATGCAATCAGCAATCAGTTGAAGGCCTTACGAGAAAAGACTGCAGTCCCCTGAGAAAGAAGTCTCCCCGCAGACTGCTTTTGGACTCAAGATTGCAACATACGCTCTTCTCTGGTCTCCTGCCTGCCAGCCTGTCCTACAGATTCTGGAGTTGCCAGTCTTTATAATAGCGTGAGCTTATTCCTTAAAATAAATTTCAGAATCTCAATCTCTGTCTCTCTCTGTCTCTCTACATATATAAAAAACAGTTGGTTCTATTGCTCTGGAGGACCCTAATAAAAGTGTAATTAATTTTTACATTTTTATTATCATACAGTATCAGTGAGACACAAATATCCAACTGAGTGTCTCACAAAGTATTTTGGAAGGGAATTATTATTATTATTATTTGCGGTACGCGGGCCTCTCACTGCTATGGTGTCTCCCGTTGCGGAGCACAGGCTCCGGACGCGCAGGCTCGGCGACCATGGCTCACGGGCCCAGCCGCTCTGCGGCACATGGGATCTTCCCGGACCGGGGCACGAACCCGTGTCCCCTGCAACAGCAGGCGGACTCTCAACCACTGCGCCACCAGGGAAGCCCCGGGAGGGGAATTATTTTAAGGAAGGACTTGGGTACTGAATCTTTTCTGTGACATCAGATGAAGCCACTTTCCTGTAACAGAAATTAAAAGAGTTGCAGATCAACAAAGAATATGTCCAGCCATTACCCATGTTTGAAATCGGGACTCTTATCACTGTTTATTGCTTACCTGTATGCATTGCTCTGCTCTCCATGCTGTGCTGAAGAAGCTGAGAATTTCACAAGTGCTCCTAGGCAAGTAATATTGATACAGAATTTTGCTTTTCCATGAAATGGCTCAGCTAGGGTAATTATTTATCTGAACAGGCTGATGTCTTGAGCTTAGTGCCTTTGGATTTCTGCGAGACCAGAGATGGGCATGATTGACAGATAGCTGAAACTCTGTCTCCTGGGTAAAACCCTGCTGGTAATGAAGCATTCATACTCAGACCTCACCTTTCTGGACCTGCCAGGCTGCATTTGCTGCTGGCAGCAACTCTGAAAGCTTTCCATGGGAAAATGATGTTTCAAAGGTGCCAATTATAGCACATATGTATTTCACCTTGAGAATTTCAATTGGCAAAGATAATATCATGGGTTGCCCTTAGAGTTTGGATGGGAGGTTCATTTGTACTAAGAGATCTGATTGAAATGCGGTTATTAACAGAGGCTTTGGAAAACAGTGCACAAAAAGCAATAGGGGATTGTTTTTTAAAGCATGTCCTAAAGGACCATTTACCAGCAAGCTCTCAGCTAATGTTTAAACAATCATGGTGTGCAGATAGCATGTTCTCCTAGAAACCAACTGGATTGTGCCTCCCCGATGGAACATTGTATGTAAATATAAATTAGCTTGTTCTAACCCATGGTGCTGGACACCTAGAGGTGGTTTCTTTCCTTTTGCACAACACAGGCGTTGATGGGAAGGAACACAGAAATTCCTCTCATCTCAGGTTTGTCTAGCTACTCCTTACCTCCTTCCTCCTCCTGCTTCTTCCTAAGGCAGCTCTTAGGCAAAATGATAAAGGAGGAAACTAACACGGGTAATAAAATTAATGCTTATAGAAAGTTTACTGTGGACCAAGTGCTTTATATGTGTTACCTCACAAAAATCCTGTAAAGTGTGGATTGATGAAGAAGCATTTTTATATCTACCTTCTCTGGAAGGCACTGAGACTCTGAGATGTCAAGTAATCAGTCCAAGGTTATCTAGATAGGTAAAGTCCCAGTATGTGTCTCTTTCCATTTATTTACATATATGTTTTCTTCTCCTGCAAGTACAAGTAAGTCTCTGTCTCTCCCTCTCTCTGTTTCTCTGTCCCTCCCTCTCTCTGTCTGTCTTTCACACACACACAGACACACACTCACACACACACACACACACACACACACACACACACACACACACACATGCCCCGCCCCTTATGTTCTTCCAGACTTCTGTTGTACCGGGTGAAAACATCTGATAAACTCATTCTGTTCAATTGGTAGACGTAATATACTGTGCCTTCCCTAAGCATTTTAATATAATAGGTCAGAAGGAGGATGCAGCTTAGTTGAAAGGCTTGCTTTGTAAATGGATGTTCAAAATCTGTAGAGAATGTGGCTTTGGGCTGGAGGCTTGCTTTGAATGCCTCCGATAATCCCCCTAGGAACCCTGCTACATCTGGCTGGGCTCTCCTGTGGTTTACCTGTGGTTCCTCTCCCAGATGCATCTGGCTTTCTCCTTAGCACCTCTTTACTGCCTCTCAGACTTCACATCTTACATACTTTCCAACATCCCACCAGTTAAACAAGTACTTTTTTGAAGGCACTTCTGGTATCGGAATCAAAACGTTGGTTCGATTCCTTGTGTAATTATACTCGATTTCTGAAAAACGTTTCTGATTTTAAAGTAACCCTTAACTTCACATACTTCTCCTTGTCAAAGGCTTCTTCCTTCACCAGGGGTCTTTATTTGCAGGCCCAAATACACTGGACACTGAACTGGATTTAAGCTCCCTTTTTAACGTTTCCTTAAGCAGTTTGACACAGGTTATAGATGAACCGAGTCAGACATCCACCTGCCATAGCAAATAGGACGATAAGCACCCTCTTCCATATGGATGACCCGATTCTACCATCACAACCCAGGAGTGGCCGTAACAAGCAACAGAACCCTTTGCTTAGTTATTTTCAGAAATGACAGCTCAGTGGCAATTATGGGGGAACCAAGATCTTCGTTTTTGGCAGGAACCCTTAGCATTCGGAGGGAAAGTGATAAGCAGCCCAGCAGGGCAAGGCATTTCATTATCTGGGGGTAACACTGGCGGCTAAGTCACTCCAGCGGGTTCATTTAGATGCTGCCTCCATCAAAATTAAGCTTTCTCAAGGCCCACGTCAAGGCTCCCTGGGGCAGAGGTAGGTAAGTGGTACATCAGATCCTCACGCTCTTCAGTGGCCTTGTCACATCTTCCCTGGGGACACGATACAGCATCCCGGAGCATCAAAAGTCCAAAGCCGCCTCCCTACCTGTCATCTCCCTGCGCCTCTACGCGATAGAGGTGGCCCTCCAGCACCTGATCCTCAGAGCAAAGCATCAGCCCTGACTCCCGCTTGTCAGAGACTCAAACCACCTGAACTCTCTTCCTACAGCAGTGCACAGTAGCTGCTGGCTGTGCTCTGCATCTCAATTCGGAAATGTCTGTTCCCATCAAATCCGAGCAGAGAGCAGCAGCTCGCGGGATCTGCTGAACATCAGCTCCTCAGGAATTTCTCGGTTTCATCGAGTCTGACCCCTAGAAGGTTACGTACTTGGAATGCGTTAACTCCAGCTTCCCACAGCCGTGTCTTCGCAGAGCTGTGAATTTAACATGATGCCCTTGGCTTTGGTCTGGGGTCGATCTGAGAAAGGAGCACACGAAGAATTCTACTGCCTTTCCCAGAGCTGGTCAGCGCCCCAGAGAAATCAGGAGAAAAGCCTCCGAAGAGTTAGGTCATCAATGCAGAGAGTTTTTCTTCTGGTGAAAGGGGATGCTTCTGTTCGTAAGATAATAACAGCTCTTTAACGCATCATGTTTCCTTTTTGCCTATGCTCCCAAGAGCCCCTGGGGATAAATTTCTGTCTCAGTTACAGTGGCTTTCTTTACTTAAGCTTGGGATATAATTGTCCCACTCTCTATCCCCTTTCAGCACTCGGCATTTTCCTTGACATGGAGCTACACGTTATCGTGTTTCTCTCACCACCATACCCCTAAATAGCTATTTGTTACCCTTATTTTATAGATGAGGAAAAGAAGGAAGTGGGGGATGAAGTGACTTGCCCCGGTCAAAAAAGTCCCTTGGGGAGCTTTGTTGGTTGTAAGCAGTAAACAAGGGAGTGGAAAAATAGCAGTGAGTAGTCACAGTACAGGCTCTGAGTCTAAGTAACAGCTCCTGTGGTGGTGGTAGTTGGGTGACACTGGAAGCCACTCATTCTCTTAACACGGCACTTGCTCAGCAAACCAGACGCTCTAATGTCAGGAAAGCCATTATGGTGGACCTGCCAGTCTGAAGGCTAAGAAAAATGTTTACAATAAAAACTCTTACCATAGAATTCAAACATCCACATTAAAAGAGAGATCTTGTATATTCATGTTTCACCCTATTATTAGGCAACAAAATTTAGAGGACAACTAATTGTAATTTAAGTAATTTGTTTAATACAGTACCTAAAATTTCTGTCAGATAAACATTTCCTGAGAAGATCGAAATATATGGTTATTTTACTTTTTCCCATTTGGATCTCTTTCAATTTCTGCAGTTTATTAGCTTGGTTCAGTGTCTTTGAGCATTAGTCAACATTTAAAATGTAAGTTTTTATGATTCTGGGAGAAGCAATTGCTTCCAAGGGAGAAAACATTCTGTAAATTACATGTAAATGTTTTCACTTGGATGAGTTCTTTTGCATCTGTGCAGAGAGGATCGTTTTAATTTACACAAGAATGAAGGTTTTCTGTGATTGAATGTAGTATGCATGCTTGTGTATCTAATTTCCACTTCATTTATACAGAGTCTAGCAGACACGAGGGACATTTTGTTATAATGTAAGTGCTACTTAAAAATAAAATAAAATTATAATAAAAAGCCAAGGATTAGTGTGCCATTTCTAATTTTATTTCAGAACTGTCCCTCAGAGTGGGTTGGAGCAGACCTGAGTCATGTAATTTGGCATGTTGATGCTTTAAAGATACAGGCCATAAAAGACTTCATCACAGGAACAAAACAGATGAGAAGCTCAGAAATGTGATTGACCAAAAGCATCAAACCATCTCCCCTTTCCTCACAGTTACACATTTTGGGGTACAGGGGATTCTTCCTTCGTAGAAACTGTGCTACAAATCATTCCCCTTGCTTTTTATCTTAACCTCTGAGATTATATAACCTTTTTAAAAAAATTGAATACTTGAAAATCCAAATGATTATGAATGTATCAATTAATTCCGCTTCTTCTCTTTGTGCTTTTAAAACATTTCAGAGAAATAACAGCTTCTAGTCTGTTTATTGACAGTGAAAAGGATGTGACATTTTGACATTAATCAGTTTCTAGGGTGAAGACAAAGGTGCAGGTTTTGATGTCCTAATTTTATTGCTGCATCACTGCCATGTAATAATAAAGGCCACTGAAATGTGGAAATGGGTATGAATACTTGCCTTTTCCCATTTCAGAGCCATAGGACCTCTTTCCTGTTTATCTTATTAAATCTGCATTATTAAATGCCCTAAATTAATGAAAGGTTATTGCTTAAGAGTTCAAATTCATACATACCAGCCAGTTCTAAGCTTTTTGTCTCAGAGCTGCTCCTTCTTCTTTATGACTCCTTTGTTAGATACAATTAAATTTTTAGCTTTTTTTTTTTTTTTTTTTTTCCCCCGGTACGCGGGCCTCTCACTGTTGTGGCTCCTCCCGTTGCGGAGCACAGGCTCCGGACGCGCAGGCCCAGCGGCCATGGCTCACGGGCCCAGCCGCTCCGCGTCATGTGGGATCTTCCCGGACCGGGGCACGAACCCGTGTCCCCTGCATCGGCAAGCGGACTCTCAACCACTGCGCCACCAGGGAAGCCCCAGCATTTCTTTTTCTCCATTCATTTTTTTCCCAGTCATTTCTTCCCTTTGGCCATCTTGGGAAATAAAGTGGTGGAATCTCCCCTGACTTACAAGAGAGAAAAGAGGTTCTGGAGGAGTACGGGCACCGTGCCCAAGATTAGTGTTGGCAGAGAGAGCTGAGAGCTTACCGTCTCCAGGGAGGGGCCAGCACATTTAAGCAGGTGTGGTCCCAGGTGGAGTAGAAACCAGTGACCATGCTTTTCTTACATCCAGCAAGATGCCTCCTTCTAACTTGCTTTGCTGTGGAACAGGTAGAGAGCAAAGGCCAGCCTCAGGTGGATTTCCCAGCACACCTGCAGTTGCAGTATCTTTGGAAAGGGCTTGTGATTTATTTATTTATTTATTTATTTATTTTTTGCGGTACGCGGGCCTCTCCCTGCTGTGGCCCCTCCCATCGCGGAGCGCAGGCTCCGGACGCGCAGGCTCAGCGGCCATGACTCACGGACCCAGCCGCTCCGCGGCACGTGGGACCTTCCCGGACCGGGGCACGAACCCTTGTCCCCTGCATCGGCAGGCGGACTCTCAACCACTGCGCCACCAGGGAAGCCCAGGGCTTGTGATTTAAAGTTTTGAAATCCAGGTGCCCCAGTCTCTGATCTTCCAGTTAGTTACTTCCCTGTAGGGTCATAATATCTCCCATAATTAATAAAATCCATTTATCACAAACAGTTTTAAACTAATTTCCAACTCCCTAAAGCTCAGGTAATTAGTTGTTGAATATGCATATGGGGTGTTGCTATGAAGTCATTCACTTTGAAATAGAAGTAAAGTGTATTAGATAAATTTTAAAAACTTTCAACCTCATGTTTTCTTCATAATATAGTTGGCTTTTGTTGGCCCACCTTATCTCCATTTAATTGTTTGGTATTAGATGTGCTAATTATATAAACATTAGTGTTTGATCTAATTCCATTTAATTCTGCAATATTCAGGGTTGTCTGCCATATATTGAATTGAACAACACCTAAACATGACTCTGTGACGTAACTGCCGCAGTATTTGCACCACTGGGGAGTTGTCATGTTGGGAAGAAACAGAAACCTTAAACGATTTATTCACCATAGCTTTATTTAATAATAGAATAGGAGCTACTTCTATCTTGGTGCTGCTATTAATTTTGCTTTCAAACCAGGATCCAGTCTTTAAGACTTAGAAAACTTTAAATAACCATTTTTAAAAAGCTTTAAGAATCATGTGTTGAACCAATTAACCAATTAACACATAAGTCTGCATATCAATATATCAATATATTCCTTCCTAAAAGTCCTCTGCACTGCCAAGATTACCTTTGTCTCTGAAGTGGATTGTAAGCCATCCTATCTATTGTTATATAAGCCTGGTAAATCTGAAGTAAATTCGGATACACGTTCGGAGTTTTACAGCCTTCACTTAGTAGCAAATTTCATCATCTAAATTTGACCCAACGCTTTTTCCTAAAATAATAAGGCTGGATCAAGATAGTGGCTGCAACAAAATACTTTGCTTTTTCTTTTACCCAAGCTTCTTGAAATAACAAAATAAAATTTGTATGAATTAAACTTTCTGGTAAACAAAAGTGCAACATGAGGGAACCGGAAATTCTGAGGAACTATGAAAATTTTTAAAAGCAACAGGATCAGATCCACAGGGAAAGGAGATTGTAAAAAAACAAAGCAAAACAAGACAACACTGCTCAGATTAAATACGAGAGATGACTACCACTGGGGCATTAATTTTACAGGGACACTCCAAGCTCAAGAACAATGAACACAAGTAGCGGTGAAGCACCTTTGAGCGATGCTCATGGTGATTGTACAGCTACTGTATTGGGGCTGCCTGGCCAGCAAGCCCTTTTTCATCCTTGTTTTTTGTTGCACTGTGGGCAGCAAAAAAGCTTAGATGGTTTCATGGGAAAATTTTGCTGTACGTTTAAAGGACATATACTTCCTACATTACATACATAATTCCAAAGAAGAGAACCTATTAGGAAGCCTTCCAATTCATTCTTTAATGCTAGCATGACAGAATAAAGTGCCATAAAATAAAAATAAAGCTATAGTTCAAGCTCATTTTTGAATTTAGATACAAACATCCTAAATAAAATACTTGCAAATCAAATCCACCAATGTATTAAAAAGGGTATTTCTCAGGAACACAGGGATGAGTCATCATGGATTACTCACTGTGTTATAATGTATTGGAAATAATACCACCACCTTAACAGATTTTAAAACTTAAATCTGTATGTTCATCACTATGGATGCCAAAATTGCATTTGATGTAATTCAAATTCTGAGCAAAGCAATGAAAGGAGAAGGAGTCGCACAACCACCGCCCCAAACTCAAAATACCCCTCAAAACACACTCAGAAAAGGAAAAAACACTTTATACTGTAAAGGGCATCTGTCAAAAGCAAAGGCAGGGCTTCCCTGGTGGCGCAGTGGTTGAGAGTCCGCCTGCCGATGTAGGGGACACGGGTTCGTGCCCCGGTCCCGGAAGATCCCACATGCCGCGGATCGGCTGGGCCCGTGAGCCATGGCCGATGAGCCTGCACGTCCAGAGCCTGTGCTCCGCAACGGGAGAGGCCACAACAGTGAGAGACCCACATACCGGGGGGAAAAAAAAAAAAAAAAAAGCAAAGGCAAATTTTGAAGAATTTTCCATCGAAGTTACTAAGAAAGGAATTCCTGTGTGGCTCACAGCCTCCAATGTGACCTTCCCCCTCCTGGTGTTCACACCTTTGTGTAATTCCCCTCCCTTAGAGTGTGGGCAGGACCTGAGACTCACTTCTAATCAACAGGATATGGCAAAGTGGATGATGTCACTCCATGATTTTGTAACGTTACGTGGCAGAGTGGTGAGATGTCATGCTTGGATTACGTTATGTTATATAAGGCTCCGTCTTGCTAGCAGATTCATTCTATTTCCCTCTTCAATTGCCCTTGAAGAAGCAAGCTGCCACTCTGTAAACTGCCTACGGGAAGGACCACATGACAGGGAACTGTGGGCTGCATCTAGGAGCTGAGGAAGCCTCTAGCCAATAGTCAGCAAAAAATTCTAAAGCTCTCAGCCCTATATACAAGGAAATAAATTCTGCCAACAACTTGAGTGAGCTTGGAAGTAGATTCTTCTCCAGCTGAGTCACCATATGAGAATGCATATATAACCATAAGCAGTACTTGAGTTTCAGTTTTTCTACATCCTCACCAGCACTAGATATGATCGGTCATTTTAATTGTAACCATTCTGTTATTGCAAGCAATAATACCTCATTGTGATTTTAATTTGTATGTCCCTAATGACTAATGATGTTGACCCTTTTTTCATGTACTTATTATCCATCCGTAGGTTTTCACTGGTGGTGTGTCTGTTCAAACTCTTTTGCCCATTTTATGAGATATTATTTGTTTTCTTATTACCAACTTTTGAGAGTTTTTATATACTTATAATTAAGTTCTTTATCCAATACGTGTCTTGCAAATGTTATTCCTGTCTGTGGGTTGTCTTTTCATTATCTTAATTGGGTATTTCAAAGAGCAGAAGTTTTAAATTTTGGTGAAGTTCAATTTATAATTTTGTTTCTCTTATGGATATGCTTTTGGCATTGTATCTAGAACATCTTTGCCCTAACCAAAGTCACATAGATTTTCTCCAGTAATCTTCATTCATTTGTGTAGGTCCTAGTTTCATTTTGTTATTTTCTTTCTGCTTGAAGAGCTTAAAACGTTTAGTATTGCAGAACTGTTGGTGAAGAGTTCTTTCCATTTGTGTATATCTAGAAACATTTTCACTGAAACTTAATTTCAAAAGATATTTTCACCAAATAAAGAATTCTAGGCTGATGGTATTATTCTTTCAATACTTTTTAAATTGATGCTGCACTGTCTTTTAGCTTGCGTTGTTTCTCATGAGAAATCTGCTGTCATCCTTATCTTTGTTTCTCAGTATGTAATATGTTTTTTCTCTGCTTTTAAGATTTTCTTCTTATCACTGCTTTTAAGCAATTTAGTTATGATGTGCCTTAGTATAGTTTGCTTCATATTTTTTGTGCATGTGGATTTTTCCTTGGATCTGTGGTCTCTGCAACTGTAAATGTTTTCATCAAATTTGGAAAGGTTTTGGCCATTTTTTTTCAAATTTTTTTTGGTTCCTTCACCCTCTCCTCCTTTGTGTATGCCAGTTACATATATATTTGCTCACTTGAAGTTGTCCTGAATTCACTGATGCTGTATTTTTTTTTTTTACCAGTCATTTTCACAATTTAATTTTGAACAGTTTCTATTGCTGTGTTTTCATGTTCACTATTTTTTTTTTATCGTTGTTGGCAATGTCTAATCTGCCATTAATCTCATCTGCTGTATTTTTACCTTGCCCTTATGTTTTTCATCTTTAGAAGTTTTAGTTGGGTCTTTTAAACATCCTCATGCCTCTACTTAACATGTTCAGTCATCGCATGTTCAGTCTCTAGCTTCTCAAACATATGGAACACAGTTTTAATAACTGCTTCAATGTCTTATTCTACTAATTCTAAAATCTGTGTTGTTTCTGGGTCAGTTTTGATTGGTTGATTGATTTTCTCCTCATTAAGGGTTGTACTTTCCTGCTTCTTTGCAGGCTGTGTAATTTATTATTAAATGTTAAACATTTTGCATTTTACCTTATTGGTTGCTAGATTTTTGTATTCCTAGAAATATTCTTGAGCTTTGCTCTGCAATGTGGCTAAGTTACTTGGAAACTCTTTGATCCCTTTGGATCTTTACTGTGGCAAGACACTTTGATCCTAATCAGTGCTCCCAAACTATGAGGTTTTCTAATCTAGCTGTTGGAGACACACTACTCTCAGCCCTGTGTGGGCTCTGGGCACTGCTCACTCTAATCCTTTGGGTTGGTTCTTTCCTTGGCCTCAGGTAGTTTCCTCACACACATGCATTGATCAGTACTCAACTGAATTCTCACACGGAACAGGCTGTAGATCCCTGGAGGTCTCTCTCCGTGCCACTCTTCCCTCTCTGATACGCCACCCTCCCTGGACTCACAACTCTGTCACCTCAACTCAGAAGCACTGCCAGCATCTGCCTGGGTCTCCCTTCTCTGCACCATGCCTAGAAACTCTCCAGGTACTCACCTGGGATAGTCATAATATGATTACTTTTGGTAATATAATTAAAAAAAAAATTTTCTGTACCAGGAACAAAAACACCATAGGCAAATATAAAGGGCAAATGTGAGATTGAGGAAAAATATTTCTTACATGTGTAGCAGAAAGAAGATTAATATTAAAAATATATAAAATACAAATCAATAAGAAAAGAAAAATAATCCAAGAGTATAATGGTCAAATTTACAGGAGATGGAGCCAAATATATATGGCTAAAATACATATAAACTTACACTTGATCTACTTAATCACCAAGGGAGTATAAATAAGGTATAATTTTTTAAATTATCTGATAGTAAATAATAAAAAGATCAATGAATTTTGGCGTTGGCACTCGTGCATGGAAATAGAGACTCACAGAGACAATGGAGAGTAGTATACATTTGGATGTTCTTTTTGGATGGAATTTAAGCAGTCTTTATTAAAAGATTAGGTACACATGCTCTTTGACTCCACGATTCCAATTCTAGAAGTCTGTCCTGTATTTATACTATTTGCATATGTGCATAACATTTTTCAAAGAAGGATTCACTAAAAATAAAACTGGAAGCAGCCTAAATGACCATCTTTTGAGAATGGTTCAATACACTATCGTACCATATTGTAGAAAACTATAGAGCTACTAGAAAGAATGTGCTATCTCTATATGATTTGACACGTGACTATTTCTAAAGATATTATTAAGTGAAAAAAGTACGGAGTAATACATATAGTAAGACCCATTTATTTTCAAAAATATAACCTTGTGTAAATAACCTTATGTTCTCTTCTAAGAGTATATATTCTTCTTCTTCTTTTTTTTTTTTTTTTTTTTTTTGCAATTTGCGGGCCTGTCACTGTTGTGGCCTCTCCCGTTGCGGAGCACAGGCTCCAGATGCGCAGGCTCAGCAGCCATGGCTCATGGGCCCAGCCCCTCTGCGGCATGTGGGGTCTTCCTGGACCGGGGCACGAACCTGTGTTCCCTGCATCGGCAGGCGGACTCTCAACCACTGTGCCTCCAGGGAAACGCTATGAGTATATATTCTTAAGAAAATGTAAAAGCATTTTTTTAAAAAATGGAAGGCTGGCAATTTAATTCTCAGTCATGATTACCTCTGGGAATGGGGGGAGCTGGTTAAAGGGCGACATTCATACTCCCTACAACTTCTGTATCGCTCAAATTCTGACAACAGGTAATCTATGTATTATTTGTGTAATTATAAAATTAGAACATGGGAAAATCTGAATGCCAAAATAAAGGAGAGAAAAAGAAAGTAAAAATGAAAAGAAGGGGAAATGCAGTTTTTTTCCTTACATTTTCATTTTATTAATTTATTCTTGCTTAAGCATCGACCAAGGTGGAGCTAATATTACAACCTCAGAGATGTTTTCCTGCACTTAGCAGTTTTTTTGTACATGGGTCAAATTCTCTTCCACAAATCCATCTATGATCTCTGAATGATTCAGGGCTGTATATCACCTCTCTCCGTACTTCTTTACATTTTCACTCTCAAAATAACGCCTTAAATTGTATATCTTGAGTATTAGCACTCAAATTATAAGTTTCCCCTCCAAAATGAGCATAGCTTGCAGTTAAGACTAAGGGATTTAGGGTCAGATTATCTGGATTCAAGGGAAAACGCTGTTATGAGATTTATAACTGACTGGTAGAGGTCATGTGAAATATTAACAGTTAGTTTACACATTTATGGTCTGTTTGGGGGGTGCTGTAGGACAGAGAGGAATGTAATAGAATTTTAAGGGCGTTGTAAATAGTCATTATTCCTTTGTGGAATGTGGATTTGGAACTTCTCTCAATGTGTAAGAGAAGCCGTACCATTTGGGGAGAAGGGGAAGCAGAGGCTTTCAACTCTTCAGCTGATTGTTAAGGACAGACAAGTAATATTATAAAATCTAATGTAAGAAAATTTAGTTTAAAAAATGAGAAATCCGGGCTTCCCTGGTGGCGCAGTGGTTGAGAATCCGCCTGCCGATGCGGGGGACACGGGTTCGTGCCCCGGTCCGGGAAGATCCCACATGCCGCGGAACGGCTGGGCCCGTGAGCCATGGCCGCTAAGCCTGCGCGTCCGGAGTCCGCAGCGGGAGAGGCCACAACAATGAGAGGCCCGCGTACCGCAAAAAAAAAAAAAAAAAGAGAAATCCAGTTCTGAACTCATTTAAGTTTTCTCCCCAGATCTAAGATAAAAGCTCATCAGTTGTAAATGCTCAGTGTTTTCCACAGCGATGGAGTTTAAATTAAAACAACAACAACAAAATCTGGAGTTTAATAGGAAATCAGAGTCCATAGTGTAAGTGAGCCTTGTGGCTGGAGATGCCTGGGGCAGGAAGGACAGAGAATAAATTCCTGTGATGTCCCATTTCTCCTGGCTCCAGCCCTCTTTCAAATTCTGGGTGTCTGTAGCATGTTTGTTTAAACAAGAATTTGTCATTGGGCAACAGCCCTATCCAGGGATAAGGAGACTGAGCACATGACAGCAAGTCTGACCATGTCGTATGGCTGGCCTTGGGCGACAATGACAGAGGAGTCAGGCTCGCCTTGGTTGGTGACGCCAGCCCCTGAAACCATCCTCCCTCCCCCACTTCCACTTCTCCTCCTCTTCCCTCTCTTCCTCCTTCTTCCTTCCTTTGTTCTTTCGTTCTTTTATTCAACTCAACAATTTATGGAGCAGTTACCGTATCAGGCATTGTCCTAGTGGAAATATTGGAAAGAAAGCAGTACATACAACAGAAGAAAAGCCTTCATGGCAACAACTCTTTACTTCGTAGTCTATTTTCAGAAATCAAACTTTCAACTATAAAAATTGACTTTCCTATCAGGGAGAGTAATGCCTGAGTGATTGTGAATTTCTAGCTGTATTTTCTAGTGGAACTTGTAATATGCATTGCAAATGAATTAACATTTCAGTTTATAAACCAAGCCCTCATTGTTTTAACTTCGCATGAATTGAACCCCTAGGGTAGAATTCTCTTTGCACCAACAAAATTCAGATTTGTGACCTGTAAATCCAAGTTTACATCTGAAGTTCTGCTGTCCTAAAGGTCCTGTCTTGGTTTCCTCTTTGAATGACATCTTTTCCTATGTCTCAAATGCCTCCATCCTTAGCGAGTGGCTCCAGTCGGTAATTAATTAAAAAGGAAAAGATCAGAGAATTTGGAATAAGAGACAGGATGTGAGGGATGGTACCTAACACACAGAGGCAGATCCGGGGTGACGGCCCTTGGAGGCATACACCATCTGCTCATACATTTTAAAATTCCCTCAGAGTGGATTTAGGTCTTTTTCAGAAGTTCCTTTATTCTGTTGCCACAACTATAATACTCCTCTCTGAGCTTCCGAAAAATACTCTAGTTCACTTCAACTACTAGCACTGCTTAATAATAATAACTTTAAAAGTACTCAGTGTGTGTTGGGAATTGTAATTAGTATTTTACATCCTCACATCCACACTCGAGGTGGGTGGTGTTATTATCCCATTTTACAGAGGAGGACATTGAGACTAAGAGGACCCACATAATTTGTTCAGGGTCATTACATTATGGGTCCAGAATTTGAATCCAGAATCTGACTCCAGACTTCATGCCCTTCACCACTGGACTCTGCTGCCTCTCCATTATTATTATTCAAACTAATACAAAAATCAAAGTAAAACATGGGAAGGAACCCACAAGATTGTCATAAGGTTTAAACGGCACACTAGGTATCAAACACTTAGCAGAAATCAGGATGCTGATCTTCCACCTCTGAATAAACTCCATCTTTCATCCTCCCTCTTAAAATGTTATAGTTTCTACTGGATAAGTTCTGAGCAGCCTCGAATATGTTGATAATCTCACTTGATCTGTTGTATACTTATGTTTCTATTCAGCCGATTGTAAGTGCATGAATTTTTTAGCATCCATGTTAAACTGCTGTTCATGTTAAATTTTTTCTCCTTTTTTCACATTAAATTTATAGTCATCTAAAATTGATTTTTTAAAAGATGAACTATTATTAAGCATGTCATCCTCACTTTTGTACTTGTATAGAGGTAGTTTTAGTGTATTTCTGTCTTATTCAGTTTGTGCTGCTATAACAATGTACCATAGACTGGGTGGCTTATAAATAACAGAAATTTATTGCCCACAGTTCTAGGGGCTGGACATCCAAGACCAAGGTGCCAGCATGGTCAGGTTGGTGAAGTCTCTCTTCTGGTTTGCAGATTGCTGACTTCTTGTATCCTCACATGGGGTAGAGCAGAGAGAGGAAGCCAGTGCTCTTGTGACTCTCATAAGGGCACTATTCCTATTTATGAGGGCTCCACTCTCATAACCTCACCTAATCCTAATTACCTTCCAAAGGCCTCACCTCCTAATACCATCACATCAGGGGAGGGGTGGAGTTTCAACATATTAATTTGGGGTGGGGGGACACAAATATTCAGTCTACAACAACTACTTTCTAGCCTTTTCTCTAGACATACATTTACATACACACATTTACATAAAAATGCACGTATACATTTTTGGTTAATAACCTCATTTTTCTTAGTGCGTTATCATGACTGTTTCTCCATGTCATGAAAGATTCTTCTGAAACATCATTTTCAAATGCTGTATGGTATTCCATTACATGGTTTTACTTTATTTAACCTCTCACCACTTGGTGGACTTCTACCTCCTTTCTCAGGTTTCTAATAGCCCATTTCTAGTATTGACTCCTTTGGTTACCCAGATAAATAACTTCAAAATCTGCCCAGGTCCTAAATGAGGCAATCTTGTCCTGAAGCTATTGTTCAAAGATGCTAGCAGTACATCTGAAATATCTGTTGAGGGGAGATGTCTTGCTAAGTAGTATTTATGCTTCCTCTAATGCAATTCTTTAGGAAAGCTTATATTAAACACTACAGAAACAGACCCCATTTCACTTTGAGGACATTGATACGCATATGAGTTTTTTGTAGATAGTTATATATTTACATATAATTAATATCTGTAGTGTGTTTCACCATATACCAGCTACATACTTGATCTTATATAATTCTCACGAGAAGCCCATTTTAGCACTGAAGTAACTGAGGCTCCTCGTGGATCAGTGGCAAAGAGACTCCCACCTGAGTCTTGTGATTCCAAACTCTGTGATCGCTTCTGTCTAAATGAGGATTAGATTTTGATTCATTAGCATTTCAGCGTTAGGAGGTATTCGCATATCAGCAGGCTGCTCCAGGCAAAGTGGAGCTTTCTCATCTCACCTCTCATTAATAAAAATTATTTTGTGGGAAGGAATTGCTGCAGAACTTGATTAGTTAAAAATCAATAGCCTCACTCCAGCATCAAGATACATAGTAATTGATTTCGTTTGGTGAAAAGTGCAGCAGCTGGGGGGAGCGGGGGCCAGCCCTCACCACTGGCCCCGCCTTCCCTTGCAGACGCTGAAATGTTCTCTGTAATGTATTGTCATTAGAGGTGACAAAATCCTTAACAGCTGTGCACATTACGAGTACAACAATAAAACATGATTTTTCTCCCCCAGAAAATGCCCTTGTTACAGTGCTCAAAAATGAGTTAGAGATGATTTCTTTGTTGCCCCCATGGACCCTTAACAGGAATAATATTCAAGGTTTTCTGAGGCTTGCATCCTTATAAATGTATTCTTGTCAGGTCCAGCCACGTATCAGGCTCCCAGAGTGAAATATGAGAAGGAAAATGGAAGCAGAATCAGGTGCTGACACATTTGCCAGAGGAATTGAGAGTGAGGGAGATGGTCCCAGGCAAAGTAGTGGAGCCCAAGATAGAGAATCGCAGGGGGCATCCTCTGCCCCCCTCCTGGTCCTGCCATGATTCAGAGACTGCAAAGCCGAGCAAATGAGAGTAATGCAAGATGTGATTCCCTTACTCGGCCTTGGCTTTGCTGCCAATCATACACCCCCAAATCCTAACAAAAGCACATGGCGCCTCAAGATAGGAGATGGAAGATCAAAGACAGATGCTGACAGATCTGTGACGTTGGCCACGTTAGAAAATCAGATTGCCTGGAAGGGCTCCACGGCAGTTGGAATTCAGAGTGGTAGAAAGCCTGCCCGAGTGGGCAGAGACACCATTCCAAATCAGCCACCATGCTAGTCCTGGGAAACCCGAACTGGAACTATTGACTTCAAAGGGCATTTTGGGAAACAGGACTCCAAAGACAGATTTAAAGAGACAGCTGGCGTTACACACTAATATTTGATCAGTGAAGGCAAGAGGGGGTGTGTTGCACATGATAGAGCTTTAGCAAAAGCCTCTTTTATCTTAAAATGTTTTATTCACCTTTTATGTAACTTCTCTGCAATTAAAGTGTTCCCAGACTGGGGAACTTTGTTATTTTCCTGTTACTTTATTTAATCCCCAAATGGTCACATCAGGGTCTTTGTCCTTTGATTCAGGTTCGATTTGTCCTTTGATTCAGTTCGACCTCTTTTATTTGGTGCAGTGTGCCGCTGGCCGCTGGGGATGGGGGATAAGATGACTGAGGGATGGTCCCTGCCCTCAGAGTCACGATGGATTGCGCCGAGCTGGGTCTGGAGGGAGCTCAGAGGCAGGACAGCTCATTTTATCTGCGACTTAAAGGAAGGTGATGTAAATGGGGACTGATTTCCGAGCCCTGGAGGCAGAGGAACCCGCTCCCCCACCACTACCAACAGGAAAGTAGGAGGTTAGCAGGAGCCTCTGCAGGACAGCCTGCGTCTGCCCCGCCGGCAGACAGGAAGGAGGGTGGGTGTAGGGTAGGGAAGGGGTGTGCAAAAATGAACCTAATAACAGAAAGAGGGACAGATTGCATTTTTAAAAAAGGAAGTGTTATTTAAATTAAATTGAACACTTTAAATCAACTATACTCCAATAAAAAATTCTTTTAAATAAAATAAAATCAAAAATAAATTAAATTGAGAGTAGTAAAGTTTCCTTTGGGCTAAAATATTACATTGGGGCATTCTTTTTTAAAAAACCATTGGAGCAATAGAAAAGAACGTCAACAACAAAAACCACATCACCAGCAGAGTTTGCAGTTTGGGGTTTGGGTCACAACAGTCATTCTCCAAATCTTCATAGTAGCAGTATTGAAGTACTGACACACACAACACAGACAAACCTCAAAAATGTGGTATCAGCAAAAGAGGGCAATCACAAAAGGCCTCTTTATTTATTATTGTATAATTCCGTTTATATGACTTGTCCAGATAGGCACATCTGTAGAGACAGAAAGTAGAACTGGATTGGGGTAGGGAATGACTGCTAATAAGCATGTTTTCTTTATGAGTTGAAAAAAAAAAAGTTCTAAAATGAGATTATGATGATTAGATTAGATTGCACTCTGTAAATATACTAAAAATGGCTTCGTTGTACATTTTCAATGGATGGATTTTATGCTACATGAGTTATATCTCAATAAAACTGTTCAAAGAAATCTTCCTAGGCCCAGCTTCACATGCTTTGTTAAGCAAGTGTCCCTTTAGGTTTAGACATAAACTAGGAAGGGGAAAGGTCACTTGCTTGGGTTGTGCCTGATTTGGCATGGAAATGTGTCCTTGGTGGCAGTAGATGATGCTTCTGAAACCACATCACTGGCCTTAGGTCCCCGCATTGTTTCTGGGCTACCCTGACCTGCCCGAAGCTGCTGCAGTGGAAGGAGAACTGGCCTGGTTGCCAATTTATAAATTTACAGCAAGAGATGTGACTGTCCAGGGAACTTGATACCCATTTTTTCCAGCCAATGCATCCACTCTCTTTTTAAAAATCTAAATATATGCTGAATTATGATCAGACGATTATTTGGTAAGCACTGAATCATAATAAGTGAAGATTCTAGGCTCTGTAAACAAGTGGGTTAATTTTCCGATAATAATTCATTAATCTCCCTCTAGGACAGGACAGGCTGGGTTATGTTTGAGGCAGAGTATCCTCTGCCCCAGAGAGAATGGAGACTTCCTCTCTGACATAAGAATTTCTTTTTTTACCAAACTCACTGATAACAGCTCTACCAAAAGATCAAAATATTCTCATGTTAAATTCTTCATACCGCCTATTAGATTATAACCAACTTTTTGCTCTTTTCATTTCTGACCCAGGAAATACTTTATCTCTAAGGTCCTTTTTGCATAATCTGGTCTTTTTCATTGTGTAAAATTATGTAGTTTACCTTTAAGAATTTGGAGAGGGAATTCTCTGGTGGTCCAGTGGTTAGGATTCTGCCCTTTCACTGCTGAGAGCCCGGGTTCGATCCCTGGTCGGGGAACTAAGATCCCTCAATCCATGTGGCACGACCAAAAAATATATATATATATATATTCATAATTTAAAAAAAGAACTTGGAGAGAGCTTTGCTGTCAGCATATAAGCGTACAGCATAACAGAGAATCATGTAATGTCATGTGTGTACATACATACATATGTGATATATATGCATATGTTTAATCATAGTCAAGCAGATAGTAATATATCACCCTATAGTCAGTAAGAGCATTCTGACTGATGATTGTGAAAATTCGATCTGTGTGTTGTTAACAGTGCACTGAAAACCATATAACATTCTCCTTAATAAAGATATTAATGACCAGCTCTAGAACCCAGATTCGGGATAGTCACCATACACAACTTAAATATGCAGGAGTTATGGGACTGGGGGCTAAGGACCAGATGAAGAGAACATCATGGTCCCAGGCAGAGGTCTCAAACTGCATGCCCCTCGGATAGCTCAGACCCACAGTGTGTTTTTATAAGGCCTGCGGAGTGACTTTGAAGTCTTGATTGACTGCCAACATTTAAAACGTAGAAGAAATCACATAAAGGGACATATTTTCCACTTCCACTAGAAAAAAAAAATTAGAATATCTGGCAAGCCTAGGATTATATTCTTTCATGACAACAGTGGCAACAGGTTTAGAGAAAATATGAGCTCTTCAAGTGCCCCAGGCTCACTGTTCCCTCTTGTCTGACTCTTGCCTGCTCTACTCATTTCCATCACTAGAGTGGCATTTGTAGGCATTTGAGTTGTGACCCCTGTATGTGGAATAAGTTCAGGGGTTCTGGGAACTCTGCTTGTTTCGAAAACCTTTTCTGTAAGGCTTGTATTCTGCAATTAGATGGAAGAGCTCATACCCCAGGTAACAGTAAATTTTTCACACCAAGTTATAAGACTGTTAATTTGGGCCCCTTCCTGGGTAGAAGTTTTTGTTGAGTTGGGAGAGAGACTGTGGTGCTCAGCTCCTGGAATGCAGGCAGATGAAGGAATCCTGGAGAGAGAAGGAACTCAGGAAGCAAGGAGGTAAATGGATGATGCTAAAAGTAAAACTGCATCTATTTGATAAATTTTTTCATCTCTTTTAGGACAGAGCCAGTCCCCATGAAGTCTTGGGGACTGAGTCCTAATGCACAGTGCCCAGGAGCTGGACCAACAAAGAATGTATTGTTGGTTTTGAGCAAGCGCGGGGGAGCCATGATAACATCTGGAGAGCCAGTCCAGAGTGAGGATGTACCCCCCCGTCAGGCTCCATAGAGGGTGGGTCAAAGGAAAAGGAAGGCGTGCATTGCTTATATGCACCAAAATGGCTCACATGAAACCATGATTGTGTTTATTTTTGTGATGTTGAGTTGATAAAGGTTTATCAGCCATGATACATTCTGTGAAACATGCAAGGAATTTGCAAGAGCTCACTGAGAGATGAGCCAGTTCTCTTTTTTCTTTTGTTGTTTTGCTGGAGATGCAGAAGTATACACACAGCTCATTCATAATGAGCAGTGCCATGGTAGTAAAACCAGTGTCGTAATGAGTAGTGTTGCCCTGGACTGTGATGTTGAAGCAGGTGAGATATGAGGAAGGAGGCTAATGGGTGCTTGGCTGGCAGGTCATCTGCCAAAGGGAAATGAAGAATTGCAGTAGTTCCCTTGGTAATTCTGGAAGAGCAGGAACCCTCTCAATTTTCTCCCTAATTGTGTCAGTTATCTATATCATTTTGAATGCAGGCAGCTTGTCTACTCAAACACTGTAAGCCAACCTATTACTGGCAGATCTCAGGAAGGTAGGAGGCTAGGTGACTCCTCAGATTAGAGGTAGATGCCACTTGTCATGTTTTTATTGTTTCAAAAGGAAAAAATTACTAGTCTGTCCCTCTAGAAGTTATTATGAATGTTTTGCCTAATCTAGTTTACTATAAAAGAGGAAACTAAAGATTTTGTTCATAAACATAACTAAAATTTAGTTAAAGACCTGAGTTGGGTCTAAGTGTTCAGAACCTAATTTTTCTGAAGGGATCATATTCATATACAAGTAGAAGAAATAGCATTAATAGTTTAAGAGTTTAGGATGTGGAGACAGGCAGTTGGGGTTCAAATCATAGTTTCACCAACTACTAGCCACATTGCTTTGAGCAAGGCACTTAACATCTCTTTGCCTCAGTTTCTTCATCTGTAAAATAGAACAGTAGTACCAGCATTATAGGGATGTTATGAAGATTAAATGGGTTTATATACACAAAGAACTTAGAATAGTACCTGGCCCATAGTACGTACTCAGTAAATAGCAGCTAACTGATGGTTTATATATCTATACACACGCGTGTGATCGCATAGAAGTATGACAGTTAATTGAAACGCTAAGTTATTCAAAGCACATTTGAATAAGTGAAAAGACGTTTTTGCACAAATAAGAGAATTCATCAGGTCTCATTCTTGAGGAACACAAAAATGACTACTTGATGTGATTAGATAAGGGCTTGTGTTATCTTCTCCTTTGCTTAAGTTCATTCTGCTTTCATTCATTGTAATGTGTTAAGAGACTATATGCTCTTTCTAGTAGTTTTTCCCATGCTGGGTAAATAAGTTCTTTGTAGATCATTTTTACATTCTCATGTGACAATTTCTATTACACTCAGGGTATGGAGAAATCTGCCAAGTTTCTGGGACTTAAAGATGAGGATTGGAGTCTACATGAGAACAAGTGGGAAAGAATCAGAAACTAAACCACAATGAGGGAAGCTTTGCTATGATTGTTCATTTACTTACCATTTATTCTACAGGCAGCACTAGGAGGCTTTGCTAAGACTTCATGCTGTGCCTTTAATGGGTAGAATATTAATAACCAATCCATTGTATTGATTTATTCATTTTGATTTCCTTATAGTTCATTAGGAATCCTCTACTGATATCCCTGACCCATTTCCTCAGTTCCCATCAGGCAGATCGACTTCTGAGTTGTCCAAGACTCTAAGTCTTACAGCCCTACATGTGACTTGATATTTTTATATCCAAAATGGCCCTGTCTCCTCTTTCTTGATGTGTTCAGATATTGTTTCTAGTTCAAAAATCGATGGTCTCCTCTTGTGGCAAAAGGCCTGAATATTTTTCTGGATTTACACTGCTTTCATAGCAATGACTTTACAAGCTAAGCCTTGAATAGTGTAACAGTCAAGAGAAAAATCAATCATTCTTGGTCCAAATAACCTCCAGCGTCTCTGAGATGGCCCTAAACACTTGTTAGAGCTACCTGTGGTCATGTGACATTAGTCACGTTTGTTGCATTTTAAAATACTTAAATATCAAAGCCACGTTACAAAATTGAGCTAAGGTTTAAACTGTCCTTAAGGTGTAATAGGAATGAACATACACGGAGGAAGTTTGGGCCTTGGTTTACATTTGGAAAATTCTTTATTCTATATCCTCACCTTAGAGAGTCAGGGAGCTCATTTGCATATCCTTGTGCACCGAAGAGCACACAGTAATGAAATAGGTTTAACCTTATTTAACCTAATATTTCTCTAACTTATTTTTTAACCATAGGAACCTTGTTTTCCTCAGAACCCACATTAACCTGTCTCTAAACAAATGATCTCCAAACACTTTGGGAAACCAGACTAAAGAGGTGGCTGGTTCCTTGTAGCTACCACATACGATTAATGCTAATAAAGACTTAAGTCTCCTCTTAATATGATTCTAATTGTGGGAAACAGTCTGTCATCTTGCATTTCTCACTCACCATCCCTACCTCGTCCACTGAATTTCTAACCATTTTTCAAAGGGCAGCTTAAGTATTATCTTTTTCTTGAAACATTTTCTGATCCTCTCCTATATGCTGTATAAGAAATTTTCTGCAGCCCTAATCTCACGTCGATTTTTATCATAATTATGTATAAACCTGTATGTTATTGGAAGTCAAAAACAGTACAAAATTTTTAGACTCCCCATAAACCTACCTTAAGGTAGGAGCTTAATAAATATTTTTGGCTAGATATGAGGCATCAGTTTTTATAAGCCTTCCAAATATTCATTTGCCAGAAATGATATTTTTTATAGCCATACCTTATTTGCCATCCATAATATCCAAAGATAAAGATTGATGTTAATTGTTTCCTCCGTGAGGTCAAACCTTCAAGAAGGGTGGCAAATCCTTGAGCATACAATTATAGTGGAGTCACTCTTCCATGGCTAATTACTTATTAGCCATTTCATTGCTAATTTGGTTAATAACATTAATATAAACCTTTATGTTGATTTTGTAAAATGTGTTACAAGGTAGGTCAGTGTCTTGGCCCTCATTATCTGGATGGGGAAAGAAAACATAAAAAGTTGATCTGATTGATTACCTCAAGGGTCTTCTTTATGGTTATGATAGAACAAAATAAAAAGTCATCCTAGTTCAATTCTAATACACTAAACAGATCTTCTGGCTTTAATTGAGGACTAAGAAAATGCATGGTTTTGCTAAATATGCACCTTATTTAGAATAGATTAAGAAAGTATGCACAGCCAACAGCATTTTAAATTTTTTTTTTTTGCGGTACGCGGGCCTCTCACTGTTGTGGCCTCTCCCATTGTGGAGCACAGGCCCCGGACGTGCAGGCTCAGCGGCCATGGCTCACGGGCCCAGCCGCTACGCGGCCTGTGGGATCTTCCTGGACCGGGGCACGAACCCGTGTCCCCTGCATCAGCAGGCAGACTCTCAACCACTGCGCCACCAGGCAAGCCCCAGCCAACAGCATTTTTTAGCAAGAGTCATTTCAAGATGGTGGACTGACCCACAAATGGAATTTGATTTGCTGTCACATAGGTGTAGGAAATGCTGGAAAGCTTAAGCAGATATTTCTATAAATGTTGAATTTATTTTTTTATAAACGTTCTAAGATCGCTTAATGTACTAATAGGCAGTGTGAATTTTCAAGATGGCGCTGTAGCATGGAATCTCTCCAGATGTCTTAGTCTGTGAAGCACACCATATGAATACTGCTGTACATTCTCCACACTGCGTCGTATTACTGTGCTCGCAGGAGAAACCTCTTAACCAGCTTCGACTAGCTGCCTCATTCTTGTGGTGCACCCCTTCTGTGGCAGTAAGTGCCAGATACTCACCAACCTTGCCTCCTCCCGTCTTCAGTAGTAGCTGCTTATATGGCTGCTCAACTACAGTTGTGCTCACAGCACTAGTTTTGTCCCCTGGAATTATGTATGGAAGTGATGTGCAAAACTTACAGGCTTGGCCCAGAAAACATTCTAGAGGTGGCCCTCCATGATCTTCCCACCTCATGTGGCTGAAATACCAGCTACCGGAGGCTCGTCGGAGGCTGCATGTTGAAGATGGCAGAGCTGACGCCCAGCCTGGGTCTCTGAAAAACTGAGGGGGACAGAGTCCACGAAACACTCTCATTGGACTGTTAGGTGAGAAAGAAGAACATTCATTTGTGTGTGAGCCACTGCAATTTGGGTGTGTTTGTGACAGCAGTTGATCCACCCTAACTAATACATTTATACTCCTGATCTGTCTTCCCCAAGTGAGGCTTCTTTGCAGCAGAAGTCTGTGATTCACCTCACACCTGGTTGTCTGTTCTGATCTTCCTTTCCCACCATCAGTCTGGCCAGTCCCCACAAGCTGAGTAAGGAGCTCAGGACTCTAAGTGGCTCTCCCTGCTTCTGGTCACCATCTCTTTGTCCCATCGGATACTCAGCATTTGAAAGGAATTCTTCCATTTTGGCCAACCTTTTGTATCAACCTGTATGTATATATTCTCCCTTAGCACACAACTGAAAGCGAATACAATGGCTTTAAAATAGACCTATTTTATTACATTTCGAATGTAACGTGCTCATTTTAGAAATTTTGGAAAATAGGGTAAGCAAAAATGAGAAAACAAAATCACTCCTAAAGTCACTATCCAGAGATAATCATTGTCTGTGTTTTAGTCTGTAACTTACTGGTTATATATGAAATGGTGAAGTTAAAAATGAAAGCTTATGTTTATTTAAAACCTCACATCTTCTAATTGTCACATGAATGAAATATACCAGAGAGAGCCAGGAAATTAATTGATTTTATTTTTTAAATTTTATTTATTTATTTAATTTTTTTTTTTTTTTTTTTTTTTTTTTGCGGTACACGGGCCTCTCTCACTGTTGTGGTCTCTCCTGTTGCGAGCAAAGGCTCCAGACGCGCAGGCTCAGCGGCCATGGCTCACGGGCCCAGCCGCTCCGCAGCATGTGGGATCTTCCCGGACCGGGGCACAAACCCGTGTCCCCTGCATCGGCAGGCAGACTCTCAACCACTGCGCCACCAGGGAAGCCCTAATTGATTTTAAAGAAGGGTTAAATAGCAACTTTTAGATGAGTTTCCAGGATCTATGATAATAACTTTCTTTTTCTGTAGGCCTGACCACACACTGAGGCCTTCCATCCTCTGAGGCTTGTCTGCATCAGACCAAAGGGGGTACATAGTTAGTTTGATTTCTGTCGTGAAGCCCAGTTCTTTGAAACCCACTGGAAGATGAGCAATTTTAGGACAATGCACGTATTTTTTCATTTTACAGCCCAATGCCTGGCACGCAGTGAGATCTCAGAAAATGCTCTTTGAAAGTGTGAAAATAAATTTAAAGTTAAATTAGTTTGGCCATGGACAGTTTGTAAATCCTGTCTTTGAGTATTTCTTGCAGAAATACAAATACAGCATCCTATACTGAGATGCCTGAGATTTGAGAATGCTTTTAGTGAGGAAGAAAGGAAAAATAATTTCTGGAAGTTTTCCACCATAGTTATATTTGCTTCAGTGCTGACAACTTTTTCTCTGTTTTTATTGTCTTTAACGTCTTTTCTGGCTTTTGGCAACATTGGTAGAGCCTGGAGCCCATCCCCAGAGAGAAAGTTATATTTAAAATGGATTTTCACTTGCTCTTGTGAAAATATACCTACTTTCTTATCTACCTCTGCACCTCACATTCTTTACTGGTGACATGAGAGTGTTCACCTCAGTGGCCTCTGACGTGCCTGCCTTCCTTCTGGCTTTTACACTCCAGGATCCTACAGATTCTCTCTCTGGCCAACAGAACGTCCCTTAAAGATGCTTAGGGAAGAAGAGGGCCGGGGCCAAAAAACAAACTCATTTGGTGGTTGCCATTGACAGGTGCCTGGAGCAGTGTCTCAGTCTTGAAGAACATCTTTCCCTGTGGATGCTTGTTCAGCAGGGACTGTTGCTGGAAAAGGCATGTCTAGAATAATCTGTAAGTCATTTTTGGTAGGGTATCAGGAATCAGTGCTCTCAACTGGGTGGAAGACAATCTCATGTACAGGAAGACCCCTACATACGAAACTTCAAGCTGCAAGCTTTCAAAGATGCGAACATGTGTTCACATGTCCAGACATGTAAGTTAGTTCACGTGTCTGGCATACATTGTCACATGCGTGCATCTTCTACAAGTGGTTGTGCTTTTGTACAGACCCTCCATCTCCTGTTGCTGACGATCCTTCAGCTCTACCATCTTCCACCTCCTGTCCCTCGTCCAGTCAGTAACTCTTCTTGCCTGTTCACTCGATGCCAGCCCCCGTGTGCCAGCTGTTGTACTGTACTACTGTGCTTTTCAAGGTACTGGACTGTAAGATTAAAAATGTTTTCTTTATTTTTTGTGTTTTTTTTTTCTGTATTATTTGTGTGAAAAGTTTTATAAACCTATCACAGTACAGTACTATTGATATAGAGCCGATTGTGTCAGTTGGGTACCTAGGCTAACTTTGTTGGGCTTACGAACACATTGGACTTGACAGATGCGCTTTCTGAACAGAACTTGTTCGTATGCAGGTGGCTTACTGTACTTACATAAAATCTTTAAGTTGCCCTAGGAATAGGTCAAACAAGATGCAATGCGATCTTCCACAAAAATCTTGGTAAAGTAACATTTTATTGATAAGTCTTTCCGCTAACATCAGTAAAACACATATAGCTCTTTTGCTTTCCGTAGGAAAACAGCTTTAACTTAAGCTGAAATAATTGTAAAATGCTTATACTTTGGGCTGTCAGCTGAAATCTCAGGATTCAGGTGGCTCTGTCCTTACTAATAGTTTTTTCAAAGTTGTCTACTTGTAATAGCCAGCCAGGAGCTACTTTTGCCTTTACAGAACATTTTGATGCTTGAGGTTTGCCTGCGTCTGATTAATCTTCCTTTTACCTCAAAACGGGGCACTGACTTCACAGAAATACAGAGGTTAAGTGAATAGGGCCCCCTGCTTTGCCCACCTCCAGACTCTTGTTCAGATCCTGCTGCAGATTCAGCACAGGCCTGATGCTTCAGGTGTCCCGAAATCACTTTCAATTTGTCCGGGTCAGTCTCCACTCTTGCAGTTGGGTCAGCTTCCCATTTAAGATGCTGGATCCAACTAATGTCTTAGTCTACTCTTGAGGAATTGAAAGTCTGGAGCATCTTGAAATCAATCTGCTTAACACCTCTAGCTAATCCCCTAGCTGAACCTGTTTCAGTTTTCCACTGAAAAATGTCTTTAGAGGTTACTAGAATTTGTAGGAAGTAGATAGAAAATGGGAGAGGATGCTTTATGATGAAGAGAGGTTTGAAAAATTCTGCTTGGATCTTTCCAAGGGTTTTTCCATCTTCATAGTGATCCAGTCCTTTTATTTATTAGGGGCTGCAGACTTGCATAGTTCTGCTGAGGATATGGGGCTCCTGGGCTGTGAAAGCATGCTTACATTCCTGCATGTGTATGGCCAGGTAGAAAACCGAACAGGTGAAAAAAGAGGATCCAAATAAAGTGAACTGGCTGGCGATGAGGAGGCTCAAAATCTGGGGAATGCCCACCACAGCGTGTTCCCTCTGTCCTTGACTCATTCTGCACCTGGACCTTTGCACATGCTGTGTCAGGGAGATAGGTGAGCATACCCACAGCATCTCTAGGACCAGTTCACCTCTGGCCCCCTACCCACCTACCCACTCCTACCCAGCTCTTCATTGTTCTATTTTTGCTTTGCCTTTTCCCCACTTCTCTGTTTCCTTCTTCTCCAATATGGATGCCACCATCCCCCCCCCCCCCCCCCCCCCCGCCGCACCACTGCATCTTGTAACAAAAGGGAAAATGTTATCATGGCTTAGCTGTTCAGCTAATCAGTCAGTCAATTAAAACTTACTGCAGGTATTACTTCTCTGTACATTAAAATGCCAACTATTAGAGCTGTGACTACCTGACACAGAGTCCTGGAAGACAAAGTTAGAGGACTATATGATGGAATCTTATATAAAAGGCCAAGAAGAGTAGAATGCTTGTGTTAATAAGACTGCCTTTCTTAATTTTATATACAAGATTGTTTATCCGCCTACAAATCTTCAATTTATACTATCATGTAGAGAGATAGGTAAGTCAAACCCTGGTATCTAGCAAATAGATCTGCAGTCCAATCTGATGGTAACCGGTATATTGCAAACACTCACAGGCCCACTCTGCAGAAAGTTGAAGTGAGATATCCTGATAGAACAGAATGAATATGACAGTGAGGATGAATCCTGGCCACCATTTACCAGAGTCACCGCTCACCCGCTGTGGCTTCATAGGAGAGTTCCCTAAACTCCCTAAACTCTGTCTCGATAAAATGAAGATAATAATGCCCACTTCACAGTGTTAATGTGAGAAATAAAGTCACATAGTAAGAGCTCAATAAGTATTATCTCCCCCCATCTTTGCTTTATCCAGGTTGGACAATGGCTCAAGTGGCTAAAGGGGTGCCCTACACATAGGTCACAGGGTATGAAAGCAAATTGTCCCCCATCTTATCTACCCTGAGATTCTCTGTATTCACATGGGCACTGTGCCTGATAGGTGATTTGGAAGTTTAATTCATTTTCAAGGGGTAGGAAATATGGGGAGAATAGACCCTATAAATGGTAAATGGCCACTGACTGATCTGAGGCAGGGTGAGGACATCAGCCAGGACTCAGAGGTGATGGGATTCAGCGGGAAGGAGTCTGCCTACAATTCCTTGGATTGTACTATTAGAGAGTTATTCCTTTGACTGAAGGCCTTTGTTGGTATAAAAATGTAGACATTCCCAAGAGAGCAGTGCAGGAAACCTTATCGTCCATTTGCACAGTTCGTTTTTCATTGGCACTGTTATTCTCTGTAATGGTATTTTTTACCTGTATGAAATGTCACGTGCTCAGATGCATTCATTTTATAGAGTTTTAAAGCTGATAACCTGAACCAAAATGCACATTTTTGGTGTTTTATTCTTCTTTTTTTGCAGTAATTTCAAAGGTGTAACTGAGCTTAGCTGTAAATTACCAGTTTTAGCTCTTCATGGCAGGCAGCATTTGATCATTGACGATTCTGTTTTCTTCATTGTTTACTGACTAAAATCTCTACAGTCTCTATAAACATGTATATTACCAAAATGACTAGTTTTCTATTATTTCTGCCCTTAAGCTGCTTAAAATGTTTCTGTATTCTTACATTCACAGTGTAAAACAGAGCAGCAGGTGACAGCTTATTATTGAACCTCTATTTAGCAGCTACTTGTCTCAAAGTTTCTGATATTAAATTTTTCCTAGAATGGCTCCAGGTCCCGAGGAAGATGCAGGCTAAAGGCTAGGCTCCAGCAGTTTTGAAACAGGAATGCAGGCATGGGTGTGTTTGTGCAAGGACTGTGGACATCTCATGCCACACGCATTGCTGGTTGTGAGCTGTGATTTTATGACAAAGGAAGCAAATGGGATTCTTTTTACTGCCTTTCCTTCAATTGGCAGGACTCGAGTAATGAAGCTGACATGGTGTCCATGTATGATGGTGTTATCCTCTCCTGATTCATTGCCCGTTCAGTTAATCTGAAATGAGCTGTATCGCTGGCTTTCACCACTTTGTGGTAGAGGAGAAAAACTATATGTTGCATATGTATTCATATAGATTTGTATAGATACACAAATGTGCATACATCTTGAGAGAAATCCACAGAGGCAGACTCTGAAAAAAAAGGGGAAAATTGTAGGACATGGGTCATTGACAGGGAAGCCTATAGAAGGGATCCTGGGATTTGTTTACCTAATTCAAACCCTGGTGCTGAGCATGATGAGAAATATATTTCTGTTATGACTGCATAGTATGTCTGAAGCAGCCCCAAGAGTGAAGGTGTATGATTTCAATACCATATGCAGGCTAGGCTTGCAATAGTCATCCATCTAAAATAGGCCTTGATGTGGATGGGGCAGGAACCATCAATTTGTAGATGTGCTCTTTGAACCTTGGAGCCTGCTTTTGCACACCAAAGTCCTAGGAGAATCTGCACTGGATCCAAGTTAGGATTGTTGATTTCCCTGATAATGGAAGCCCAGTACATTTGTATGGTATTTCATGCCTTTGAAAATCTTTGAAAATTTTTCTGTGAAAACCCGAGATAGAAAAGTAATATCTTTACTTGATGTATGAGAAGACAGATTCAAAGATGAAATAATTCATAATTATTTAGTGAGAAAGAAGCTAGAATAGATATCAGCAAAAAATGGTTGTCCATCTTTTTCTGTTTTTTCTTTTGTTCCATCTATCCTTGTAAATAAAGTTTTATTGGAACTTTAGGGTGGAACAGCCACCTTTGTTCACTTATATCTTCTCTATGGCTGCTTTCAAACTACAGTGGCAGAATTGAGTAGTTGTTACAGAGACATCATGACCCTGAAAAGGCCCCAAGTATTTAATGTCTGGTTCTTTATGGGAAAAGTTTGCCAACGCTGAGCGAGAAGACATGTCTCCTAGGAATGCTCTTTGTGTCTAAGGCGATGAAGCCAGTTCACGCTACAGCAGGAACTTTGTCAGGTGTCCCTGTGGACCCCGTGCACAGTGTTTGTGACATTAACGATCCCCATCTATAAACACATTTAGCTCTTTAGTGCTTTGTTGTATAGTGACGATTTGGTGGAAAATCAAGAGGTGTTTTGGAGAATTTTGTTTTCATTCAGACAACTTCAGGAAAATAGCATCCACTCCCTCAAGGACTGTTTCCCAGTCCAGTAAAGAAGAGTGTAATCAATAAGTTGTTTTAAGTTCTCAGTTATCATGTTTAGCCCATTCAAGTAACAGATGATCCCCTTTGAATAAAAGGAATTGCTTTCTCACCAAGATGAATGGCACCCAGGTAGCACTCAGTTCTCACGTGATGTTTGGCGCACCTTCCCCCCAGGCGGCTGGCTGCTAGGATCTCTGTCTGGTGGCATTTCTGAGAGGAGATGCCTCCAGAGGTCATGCTGCGCTCGCTCTAAAAAACAGATCTTCTTTTCTGCAAGAAGTAGGATTGGGAAGAGAAATGGGAAGGGAGAGAATGTGCGAGAGAGAAAGGGAGAGAGAGCGAGAGCGCAAGCGCGCTGGGAGTAGAGTTCTGCTGGACCAGTGCCCACTCCTGCGTTCACTCCGTTGTGCCTGTACCCTCCGGACTGCCTGGCCATTTTTTCCGTGACCCTGGCTGCAGCCCAATAGAAATGCCATTGGACCTGGATGTTTTTGTACCTCTTGACAGACGGTACTCATTGGTGATGCTCATCACATTTTCAAAAACAGAGTAAATCTCTTTGTGATGTTTTCTCTGGAACTGAATGTTCTGTCAGATACTACATGAGCTCCTTCAAGTTAGGTGAACATTATCCATCCTTAACTTAAGCCTGTTAACCTCTGGGCAAAATTATTTTTTAAAAGCCTGCATGTAACTGAACAGAAATGTTTACAAAGAGGTAAAATTGTGGAATGGTTTATGGTGAGCTGTTTTCCCCCAAATATCTGTAGAGAATGAGTAAGAAGCTCCCCTCAGACCTTACCTTATCTTGTTGGCTATAAAGATGCAGCAACAACACATTTTTTCAGGAGAGATGTTTATTGCTTGGAGAACTCTCCCTGCCTGTCTCCTAATCTTACTGCCATCCATTTCCTTCAAGGCTAGGATTCACTTGTCAGTTCATCAGAACTTCAGACTGTGACCAGATGAATTAACACATCAGTTGACAAGTCAGAGTGGAAAAGGACTTTTGAGGATTCAGGCCATCTCCCTATTTTACGTATGAGAACATAGCAGTCTGGGGACTTTGTCACTGTCACATCACTGCTTAGTACAAAGCCAAAACTGGGACCCAAAATTTGGACCCATTACTCTATATTCCTGAGACCTGTGGGGCAAATACCTTAGCAATCTCTGGCCAGCCCCTTCCCTGTCTAATCCAATAGCAGCTTTCTTGGAAACGCTGTTCCCTTCGACTATAATCACCCTGTTATGAATTCCAGAAGATTGGGACAGAGCTATCTCCAAGACGATGCCATGACTTTGCTATATCAGTTATCTGTTGCTGTGTAACAAACCACCCCAAAGGCTGGAATATCTTGTCATGCCAGAAAGTAGAAGGTACTGAAAGAAAACAAAAAAAGATGTCCACAAGGACACAGAAGCCAGATATTAAGGGGATTTTTGTTTATGGATCTGGGACAATTTGAGTGCCAAAATAATTAAATGCAGTAATTAATTAGTTATACATCATTAAACAAAAGGCATTCATGCCTCCATACCAATAATAATCTGATAAATCAGGTTGGGGGGGGTTCCTGCTTACAGTGAATGTTGAGTGGAAGGAGTGCTGAGTTGGAAAGTCAGTGTTTGCAACCATCATAAGAGTGCCTCAGGCAAAAATTTTCAAGAGTTGCTGAATTTAGGGGAAAATTTTGATGGAGAACATGATATTTGCATAGCCTTGTAATGTCTCCCCATTGACTACTTTTTAGTTGCAAAGGAAAAAACAATAATTATATAGTGGAGTGATCAGACCATACCTTGACTGCGTAATCAAAATTAATGTTGCCAATAAGACCTGTGCCTTCAGATGTGATACCATGAGATGGGTATAACACCACCTATGTAGTATTCTGGGTGAGGGTGCTAATCATAAGGAAATATTAGACAAACACAAAATGATGGACTAAATTTTTATGCTAAAAAATGGGAGTGAGGAGTCTATATTTTTCAAATATTTACATATCATACATAAAAGGCAAAAGGATGCTGAGGACTTTTCCAGGTCAATGGACAAATGACAACTAAATCTAATACCTGAACCTAGACTAGATCCTGTACTAGAGGGAAAGAAATGCCATTAAAAAAACATTACTGGGTCAATTGACAAAATTGGAATACAGAATAAGATCATGGTAACAGTGTTAAATATACCAAAATCGAAAACTGTGCCATGGTTGTGTAAGGAAATATCCCTATTCTCATGAAATACATGCTGAAGTATTTAGGAGAAAGTGTCATGGTATATGTCACATCGTCAAACGATTCTAAAAACATAATGGTATATAATTTCCATATTGTAGGAAAACAAAGATAGTCTGCAAATGACAAATCAAATGGGATAAATATTAGGTGAATCTTATTTTTGCAGTTTTTCTGTAAATTTGGAGTTATTCCCAGTTAAAAAATTTAAAACTTATTTCTACAGAAAAGACAAATTTCTTTGAATACCCCTCCACCAGCTACTAGTCGTATAACCTTGGACTCGCTATTTAAGGCAAGGTAAATGGGTTAAATATTCTCAATGTGACTAGGACAGTGCCTGGCCTACGTGGCAGGCGTTCCATAAATGTCGCTTTTCTATTCACATATAATCACACTCAACTTGTCTTTGACTTAACTGTTTTCTTGGTGAATATCCTATATTTCAAAGTAATTTGAAAGATTAAGAGGGAAGAATGTTTTTATAGCTTCAGTGGGTTAGCATGCAGTGGGCCCAGGATCAGGCTGAAATAAAGAGTTCAGTCCAGACCA